>NC_134475.1:15699365-16083972 GCF_964194025.1 Convolutriloba macropyga
CTGTGAAAATGGACCAGTACTGTATTCTAATCAGCATCCCCTCACTTCCAAACATAGTGCACTTGCCATCGCTCAACCTGACCTTAAGCTTTTGAACGTGGGCATATCTTATAACCCGTTATTGCGCTCTTTCTTAATCATCAAGGGTCCATCTCTCTAGTTCCGTAGATGTTAAACAAGAAAAATTCCTTGTCAAGTTATGTCAAGTTTATCTTTTGCACAGTTTAAATCGCCTTTTTATCGCTTCTACGTAACAAAAAAAATTGCTGGCACGGCTTTTCAAGCCAAATGAAAAACAGTGTTGATCCTGGAGACGTTTTTTTTTTGGGGGGGGGGGGGCAATTGACAAAATAGCATCATCAATACTTTTGTAATGTTGTTCTTGAAACCGCGTATTACCCCGTGAAAATGAAGACGATAAATCATTTGAAAATGAAGACAACAACTGATTGCTCAATTTAGGCGGCTTATGTTGAGCCTACATTTAAAAAAAATGGCAACATTTTCTTATTGTGATTAACTCAGACGCAAACTGGCATCAAACCGAGTAGCAGTCGCCTATTCATGTGCTTTGGACAATAGTATTTCAGAGACAAATGATTGGCTCAATACAGGTAAGCCAAAGTGATCATTAAAGTTTTATGAATAATACTTGATGTCATGCTTTGTACTTTGTAAAGATCTGGTGCCTTTGACTTCTTAAGATAATCGACCATTTTTTTCTGAATTATTTCATAGAGACCTACAATACAAGCCAGATGTTGATAACAGAGAAAATCAGAGCTCAATCAGTCTGAAGACTTTTGTTTTTATGAACGGCCAGTACTCTGTCCATGTCCCAATTTACACTGGCTGGTCTTGACTTTCGAGTAAAAAATTACTGCACGGTACATCAGCATCAGCGCAACCCCCAATCAGAAGAATCGCTTTATCTGCGATTCAATTTTCTTGCCAACTTTTAATGTGCGAAGCAATTTGTAACCACTAAGAAAAAAGAAAGTTCAGTTAATAATTTACAATTACTTTAAGTATGAAAAGCTTGAACACAATCGAAGATAATTTTAGCTATAAACTCAATTTGGATCTTTTCCTTTTTTGCCCCCTCATACGTTATGCACCCACAGCTACAGAGCCATTACATAGTAAATCATTAAGTAAAATTATGGGGGTGCAAATAGTATCCGCTGACAAACTTGCTAGTACCCTAACAAGGGGATTACTAAAACTAAAAAACGACTACCCTAAATCGGATTCATAAACAAAAGTAGCGGGATAATTGGTATACTAAGGGCATGGGGGTACAAAATTTATCATAAATATCTGACTTTATGGTCGAACCTTTTGTACAAGCTATCTTTCTAATCCTGATAAATCTCATAAAATTACTTAAAGATTCGAAAAAGTAAATATGACTAAGTTATCTAGTTAGGTAATTTGGGTCTTTCCTATTATAGCCCCCACACGCTTAGTGGTAAATTAACCTTTAACCCCCCCCCCTCATGGTAATTATACCATAATGGGGGCTATATTTTCATGGGGGGAGGCTATAATGGGAGAGACCCGTTGATTTATAAAAAAAAAATTTGGTTCTTTTTTGTTTGTGCCTCCCGTACCTTATGCGTCCCCCAGTTTTAGAGCACGTGCCATTACATAGTAAATAATTATGTAGAAATTTGGCACATACGTCTGTGGACGCAAATATTATGCACCCACTAATCGTATATATAGTTTTTACGAAAAGAATGGTTCCGTTCAATTTGAATTGCTGCAGCAATATTGTTCGCTGCTGTCTAATCGGCAAAAAGTACAACAATAAAATATCCATTGGACATTTTACACAATCTGAGTGGCTTACCCAATTGCGTCATTTATTTTTCAGAATGAAGTAATTGAGTACTTGTCTTAGTTCAGCTAAGTAATCCAACATCTAAAATAAAGTATAAAGTTTACTTCAATACACAGGGCTCATTGAAGTAGTAGATTTACCGGAAAGACATGAAAGTTACTAGAACAGGTGTGTTTTTGAGATGACAGTTAGCTGCATTAGCCAGAATTTTGCAAAATAAAGAGAGCTCAGAATAATTCTTTGAGGAAAAAATCGGAACTTAAGGAGTGTCCCAAAAAAGCTGCAAACTAATTGCTATAACGTTCTGCACACGCAGAAGATGTCATGGGGTTCTCAGATGTCAGAAAGTTGGCAATTGTTCCAAAAGTAAGGGGAAAACTTTTCCTACCCACGATGAGGTCCGAGAGCCAAAACACTTATGGGTCAAACGGACTTGAATTATGGACTTGGTGACTGAGACAGCACAGACCAAAAAGTGGTTAACAACCAGACCATCCACAGCATGGTCACCCTTGACCGGACCAAACAAACTTTAGTCGCTGTCGGCCAGAATGAACAGTCTTTTGCCTCCACCACTGTCTAGAGACAACTAAACACTTAAAAACATGTAGATAAGTCCAACTTAAACTATAATTAATTTGTTTCATTTTATTTGACCATAAATTGAATATCAAATATTTTTTTATGTTTACTAAGAAATTGATATGTCAGTGTTGACCAAAGCGTACAGGTCAAAAATTGAGTATTGTCCAGACAGAAAAGACCGATGAAGGTGTCAGTCAAACCGATAAGATCAAAATATGGTATTGGCTAGACGGTTCTTTTCCGTTTGTGTGCCCCATTTTAGCGGGTGCATACTATTTGCACACCCCCAGGCGCACGTGTCTTAATTCTACGTAATGATTTACATGGCACGTGCTGTGTAACGGCGGGGGGGGGGGGGGGAGCATAACGTACTGGGGGGCGCAACAAGAAATGATCCGGCTACACTAGTACCTGTTGCACCAGAAGCTCTGTCCGCAGTCCAAATTGGTCAGTACAATCCGTCTTATGTTTAGCACCTCATCCTAGGTATTTCATAAATAGAAATTGGACAAGCTTCCTCATAAGATTTAATAAAATAACTTTTTTCTGTCTCAATTTCCCTTTAAAGCCCCTCAAATACTAGTTGTGCTTTGTAGTTGTTTAGCACGATATAGAAATGTACCACAGGCAGGGCCTTTTGCTGTCCATTCTGCTGCGGAACCAAAAACTACATGTCAGACATTTTTATTGGGTAAAGTTTTGGGGTCTTTCCCATTATAGACCTCCTTATAGACCTTAGTGGTCAGATAACCTATAGCCCCCAATCATCGTAAATATACCATAATGGCGGGGCTATAATTTCATGGGGGGAAAGACCCAAATTTTGTAAGGCAAAGTTTAGTCTTAGTCAGATAATGCTCTATCCGATATAAACTGATATAACTTTTTTTAAGAAATCTAAATAATGTGGATCTAAATAATGTCTTGAGTGGCGAACGCAAAGGAAGCCGAAGTAAAAGTAAGCCGACAGAAAAGCAAGCCGAAAGTTATGTAACAGTTATGTAATCTATCAGAAATAATACATTGTTAGCCGTTGCAATCAATACTGCGCGTAGTATTATAGTGCATAATGTATTCCAATGCACCAAAGAAACAAAAAATACGTCATTTTTTAGACATCTAGTGGGTACGGGCCTTAGCGGACCGCTGCCCATGGCCATGCCTCTCATCCGCTGTGGGATGTAATCCGGAAACCGCGGATCGGTTATCGCGGCGAAGCCGCGACGCGCGCTTAGCGCGCCCACCGGCCCGCCAGGGGCAACTTAAAATACGGGTATCCCAAAAATTTTCTGCTTACTTGACCTCATTTTCAAAATTCGGCTTGCTTATCTATCGGCTTGCTTGACCACCACCGTCTTGAGTATATTTTGCGCGTTATTGCAACGTGAGTGTACTTCTGGCTGCATTTACAGATCACCTTCTTGATGGTCTGGGTGCAGAAGAGTTCAACACTCGGGCAACTGCAACCATAGCATTCCTCTTCATTACAATCGGGTTGTCAGTGGTCATTATCATCCTCGGATTCTTAGCTTGTTGCAGAGTCATTGCTCTCGAGAAGGGAGCTCCTTTCATTGCACTTCTTGTCCTATCTATTCTAGTTTGTGAGTAAAATTGAGACCTGCCTCATAGCTCCCCCCTCACCCGGTTTAATTGGCAAATATTATTCTGAAGCACATTTATTCTCTATGGGGATTCTTTGTCAGATACACAACAAATTGGAAAAAAATTGCCGCATTTAATTTCTTCTCGCTATAAACTCATTTCACTCCTTGCGAAGTAATTCAAAAAATTTGGATTGATTTTGAAGAAAACCACAACTTTTTAAGTCCAATTTATGTCTCTTTATGTGAGAGAAAACAATTTTCAATTTTATCAACTGCTATCTATAATTGGCATTTCAACAGCTTTATAATGGTGCGTTTTGATTGTAATGGCTAATGGCAATTTGCTCCTCTTTTTAAGCTAAACAAAGACCATTATAGTCGTAAAACGCGAATTAATTTGGACACAAATGCTTATAAAAATAAATGTTTCCTTATTTAACCAAGCCCTACATTTAAGATGGAATTGCTAAATAGCAGATGATCACAGTGTATAAATGACATTTCATGACATTTTTAGTGGCGTGTGCTCTCGCAACATGTGCAATTCCCACGAGCGAGTTCGTGACACAGGAAAACGAATTCAACGACTTAAACAAAAGACCAAACTCCTTTTATGGCAAAGTTCTCACAAAGTTCTCCACTGCAAACGTATTTAACACCAAATCCGAAGTGAGTTTGAAACAGGACTTGAAAAGCAATGAGCTCAGTTTGAAATTTGGCTGGGTTTTGGGTGTCATTTGGGTGGCGCCATGTTTAGCGTTTGCTGCCGTTCTCTTCTTCGGCCTTTCAAGACTGTGCCTCGGGAAAGCAAAGAAATCGAAGGAAAAACGAAAAGGGAAAAGCAGCCATTCGTAGTGAAGACTCTGAATTAAAATGAACTGACTTTATTTTAACTGTGAGTATCTAAGAAGAAAGAGTCCGATCTTTTCTGCATTCATTCTGGGATTTTTTTTATTTTTTTTTGTGCCATTTGAATTTGAAATTACCATGCTCTACGTTAATTTGCTTGATATATATATCGCAAAGCTTGAAATATAATTGTATTCTTTTCAGCAATGTAGAAAAGAGTTTGAAAAAGAGTTATGTATGTCGCATTACACCGCAACATGTAAAGTTTTGCTATTTTTTGGGTTTTGAGCTTTCGTGGAAACCAGTGAAAACGCATGGTCCCATTTTTTGACTACACGTGAGTGTTTCCAGAGGTGGAAAAACTCTACGTTAAGCCTGGAGAAAAGTAACAAAACACATTTTACTTTTGACCGATAGTAAAACCAATTTCCACGATAAAGTTATTTAATTTTCGAATAAATTCAACAGTTAATTCTTCAACTAGACATCATCTTGAGCTTGCTTCTAACTTGATAAATAATTATTTAACGCCCCAATCAAACACTTAAATTTTATTAATGGCAATGATTTGGATAGGCGCAAATCTTCAATAGTCCTCTCAATCCTCAACTAGTGTTGCAAAAGAATTTTTGCAGTTGATCGTCAATTAAGCTTTCCTTCAATTATGCTCAACTGACATGCTGTTAACGGATTGAGAAAAGTCTATCGGAAGTAAGCAGCGTGGATAATAGTGGATAATATTTACAATTTTGAAAAAAATGAAATAATTTTCCTAAATAAAGCTGTGCCAATACGTGACTTCAACCGCAAAACATCGATCGTAAAAATTGCTGAAACTCTATTAACTAAAAAGTACATGTTTACCGATATAATGCCATATTTTAGTTTTAGAAAAAATCAGTAAATGTTTTCCGCCGATCAAATTTTAAACTGTCTAGTTTGAAAATTTTACTTTCCATAACGGATAAAATTTTCGCAAAAAGGGTGCTTTTTCGTTAAAAACAGGTTCCAAAATTTAAATTTAAGGTAAATTGACCCTTAGTTCGTTAAGATAAATTTTAGCTGAACTCATTTATGGTAACGTTTACTCAATCTTACCTTAACATGAGTTTACCTTAAAGTAGGTTTAATTTAGATTTTTTAGTGTGTTAAGGTTTAGAATCAACACGCATATTGACATGACAGTTTGCTCAACACCGAAAATTGAGAAAGTTACTGGCAAAAAGGTTTACTTCTAATGGATAAAGGGTCTCTGAGTTCAACAATCTCTTGAAGCTCCAATTAAACAGAAAAATAAAAAAAGTAAACTGCTCTGATCAAACGCAGGAGAACGCCTGACAATACAATTGCTTTTGCTATCAAAACCACGTGATCCATGGCGAAAATGAACATGGCAGTTCCAAGAAAACAAAGAAATTTCAAGACTCGGTATTTTAAACAGAGGAAACCTGAATTTAAAGATTCCCAGTTAAAAAAAGTCAGCTCGCATCCATGGGATTCACTCTATCTTCTTTCCTGTTCTCGCAGCTAAATTTGTTTCAGCACACCCTTAGGACCCAATCGATATGGTGCAAAATGCTGAGATCCCCACTTCTTGGGCAGAAAATCAAAACCTCTTTAGCATTAATTGTTTCCGCTTACCCGAAAATGAATTCCTCCATGAAGACTCCCCTCTTAGAAAACAAATTCAAAGGTTTGCTAGCGTTTCATATCGGCCTAATATCTCACGTCTCTTGCAATAAGCATGATTATGCACCCACAATTTGCTATAGCAAGACTGATTCCATTAACTCACTGAAATCTAGAGATAACCCAATAATCTTTGAAAATTTTCCCAAACGACTCGAAAGCCAAACGAATGAATAGATTTCCAACTTAAGTACATTTCTGGGCTACAGTTTCTACTTCCTGTCATCAGCACTTGACACGGCAAAACCAGATTCCTCAGCTGCACTTGCGGTAAGGCATGGTTGCAAGAAAGAGGTGACGGTAACGTCTAATGATGCCTGAACAGCATTCAGCATAGGTAAAAACGTGTCAGCGGGTGTGTAGCTGTTTTCGATTAGTAAACTCTTGTGCTCACTTTAAACTCTTGTCACAACAGCAGGAAGCTCATGTAAGCTATCTTTGTTCTATCTTGAATGCGATCTTGAAGAGCGGTCATATTACTTTGAGCCTGGCATGACACAACTTGATTGCCGGCTACATCCAGAGTCTGAGATCTACAAAATGGCCAATTTCTATAGTTTTTCTAAAACTTCACGCACATTTAAAATATATGACCAGACAATAAATAATTTCGAGATAAATTTAGCCCCAGAGTTAAAATGAGGGCAGTATACATCCAGGCACCTGATAATGGTAATGAATAACATAACAATGGAGCATTTTCTCTAGTGGATGTCTAATTGCCTACTAACATGTTAAGCTGAGTTATGAAATTTTTCCCTAAAGCTGACTGAAGGGGCTGCGTGGTCCCTATTTCATCTACTTCTATAATTGGCTGAATAAATGAGATGTCTTCTCATGGAAATGACATTTTATTGTTTTTACCAGAACAGAAGATCGGAAATCATAACCAGCACAGGCAGCCTGAAATCAGCTGATCCTCCTATACCAAAGCCAGCTTTTCCATTGAAAGGCGTGGTGCTGGGTACTTTCAAGTATCTGACTAAAAACACCTATAATGCCTTCAAAAGTTGCGCGCAGAAACCCGAAGAATATTTGTTAGTTTTTTCCGATTGAAGGAGAAGTGCGTTGCAAAGAAAACACTTAGTGTACACCAAAGCAATCACACAGAATCGCAAGTGCATATTGAGGACATGCATTTTTTTTTCAATACTTTCTACGCTGTTTCATTCAATCAAACTATAAGCTTTACCCATGATTTAGATTGACCATATCCCGCGCTGTTCATTCCCGAGTTCCTAATCAAAATTTGCACTTAAAATTGTTAAAATTTCCAACTTTTTTCACTGCCAGTTTTTCGTACCAGCGGTAATGCTGTCAACTAGATAAGAGCAATGATGCGAGATCAACCCTTGAGCGGTTGAAGAACAAATCGTTTTACTGAGTGTAACAAGAGGTGGCAAAAAACTGTATTATAAATCAGAATTTGTGTTGAGCTGAGGACACTTGAGAAAAATTCTTGACTTGAATGATCTCGATGTCACTTCTAAAGTAAATTATGAATATGTGCTCTCTTTGTGTTTTCTTTGTTTTGTCAAAGGTTTTTATAGCTTTTCATAGAATAGTTTTTCATTATTGTAGTTGTAACAAAAAAGCCGAAAACGCAGACCAAAATGATGTGAAATTGAATGACCGTGTTCTCAAATCAACCTAAAAATTTTTGGGTTTGCAAAAATTAGAATGGTTGTGATGCTCATTTTGCTAACGAAGTGACACAAAATTAATATTATTTCTGTACGTAAACGGAAAATGTTTTTCACTCTACCTGTTGATATCAACCGAGGACACTAAGCATCTGCTTTTTGGTTCCGTTATCTGTGCAACTTAATTCTTCATGCATTACAGTCTTATTGACAAGATTGTTATACAACAACTAAAACAGTGCTCACTTAACAATTTGTTAAGTCAGCTACACTTAACAATTTGTGAGCTGCAATTGCATTTATTCGTCAGTACCTTCTTATTCGAGTTTTCTCGCTGTAGCTAATCAAGCCAACATATGTAATGCAGTTTCAAAATCAACTCGTTTGGGTTACACTTACGTTTTTTTTCTACCAAAAACTATAATCATCTAAAAGTTGCGATCATAAGCGTATTTCACAGGTATAAATAAGAGCATATGCACAATATTTAGCTGTGATGTTTAATGACATTCAAGTGTAATTTTGAACAAATTCGCGTATGGTCGAGTAAATTTCAACGGGCTAAGTTGGTGCTATTCTCGCCACTGCGCACCAAAATTGTTCTCATTCTTTTTAATAATTGCAATATTGCGTAAAAATTATTTTTGAAGCTGTACGGATTCTACAAAAAAGAGGTAGAAGAAACAAAATAGTGAGCAAATTGTGAGCTCGAATCCCCGCTGTACAGGTCATTGTTGACTTTTTCGACCTGATTAGTCTTGTGCACGTGGTTCAGAATGTTATGAGATCTTAACTCTAAGGATTTTTTTGTGGAGAATTTGAAAAAAAGAATTGTTTTCACGAATTGGAAGATAATACCAAACCGATTTTTGAGAATAGGGTCTCTGTTTTGGTGGAAAAATTGGAAAAAAGAATTAAGGCAAAGGTAGCAGAGTCCAAGAACAATTACTTTATTACAATCGTCTATATCTACCTATTCAAACAAACTTATATGTAGAAAATAGGGATTGCTGTTAACAACTTTTATAGACGATGAGTAAAGCGCCTAAACTATACGTGTAAACTGTGTATTAAACATGTAAGTTACGCAATTGAGTAAGGGTAATCATGAGTCCCCTTATTTTGAGATCCAAATGGTGCATTAGAAAACCCGAAGGAATTGGTATCGGGAGACGATTTGGTTTTAACAGTTAGGTACCGAGAATAAGTGCCGACAGCAAAATCTAGGATCCACGGCTCATTTTTCAATATTGTGAATCCACGTTCGCTAAAAGCAAAACTTAGATTTGCAGAAACTGAAAAGCAAAACAACAATTGAAACAAATTGAAGTTTTCTCTGATTTTCATTCTCGAAGTCCAGAAAAACTGTCGAGACATTCCTCTGATTTTTTAACGCGCTTCACTAATTAAATCGAAACCAAACAGAATTTTTCAATTTTTTCCACGCTGTTTCTTTCAATCATTCTGTAAAGTTTGTTCATGCTTTCATAGGACTATATCCCGCGCTGACCTGTTTCTTTCAATCGTACTGTAAAGTTTGTTCTTGCTTTCGATTGACTATATCCTGCGCTGACCATTCCTATTTTCCAAATCGCAGTTGTTTCTTAATTTTGCAGAGAATCAGCAGTGATGCGAGATCAACCATTGAGCGGTTGAAGAACAAATCGTTCTATTGAGAGTGTCAACAAGTGGCAAAGGACTCTATTATGCATCAGAATTTGTGTTGAGTTGCGGACACTTCTTGAAGAAATTTCTTGATTTGAATGGTTTATAGGCTATTCTAAAGATGACTTTGAGTAAGCCCTCACTTTGTTTTTTTTTCTTGATTTTTTTCCGAGGTTTTTTTGGAGATTTTTCATAGGTTAGTTTGTTTTATTATTGTAGTTGTAAATTGAAAACAACTAAATACGTGGACAAAAATTGATGTGAATTTGACTTACCATGTCCTCAAATCAACTTGAGAAATATGGGTTTGCGAAAGTTAGAAGGTTTATGAAGCTCATTTGTTTAAAGTAATGACACAAAATTAAATTTAAATTTGTATCTTTTAGTTAAATTTTTTTGACTCAACCCTGCTGGAGCCAACCGAGGTCTTCGAGCATATGCTTTATGGTTCAGTTTTCAGTGAAGCTTAATATTTCTTGCATTACAGTCTACTTAACAATATTGTTATGCACGGACCATAAAGTGCTCAACGAGGGACTGTCAGCTACACTTATCAATTTGTGAGCTACACTTGCAATTATTTGTCAGTACTTTCACATATAAATTTTCTCGCTGTAGCTACTCAAGCCAATACATGTAATGCGATTTCACATTTCACTCGTTGGAGTTACACCTACGTTTTTTCCCTGTCAAAATCGATAATCATCTCAATTTTGCGGCTATAAGTGTATTTCACAAGTATAAATAAGAACACATGCATAAACATAGGCTGTGATGTTCACATTCGATTGTAAAATTGAACGAATTTGCGTACTATCGAGTATACTTTAATGGATTAATTTTGTGTTATTCTATCAACTGCGCGTCGAAAACTGTTCTCAATCATTGTAACAGTTGCTATTTTATTTAAAAAATACTTTTGAAGCTATATAAATTCTACAAAAAAAGAGAGGCAAAAGAAACATAATATGAATAAACGCCAAATTGTGATCTCAAATCCCCACTGTAGGCTATTGTTGACTTTCGGTGACCTGATCAGCGTTGTGCACGCGTTTTGAATTGTTATTAGATACTTGACGCTAAGGATTTTTTAAAAATGGAATTTTTGTGGAATATTTGAAAATGGAATTGGTTTCACGATTTGGAAGATATTACCGAACTGACCTTTGAGAATAGCGCCCTCGTTTGTGCCGGAAAATCGAGGCAAAGATAGCTAAATCCAAGAACAATTACTTTATTACAAGCGTCTAATTCCACCGATTTAACCATATTTATACTTAGAAATTGGCGGTTGCTTAAAGGAGCTTCTATAGATGATAAGGAAAGCACTTAAACTATGCATTTTAACTATGCATTGAAAAAATAAATTAGGTTACAAATTTAAGTCAAATTAAATGTGGATCTCATTTACAATGTTTTTCGAACCCGGTACCAAATCGAAAAATTTGGTACCGGGAGGCGATTTGGTTTCGACAGTTAGGTACCGAGATTTAAGCCCGACAGCAAAATCTAGGATCAACAGCTCATTTTTCAATATTGTGTGGCCACGCTCGCTAAAAGCAGAAGTTAAATTTTTTTAGGAACTGAAAAGCAAAAGAGCATTTGAAACAAATTGAATTGTTTATTTTCTCTGATTATCATTCTCGCCGCTCGGAAAGA
This sequence comes from Convolutriloba macropyga, assembly GCF_964194025.1. Classification (NCBI taxonomy): domain Eukaryota; kingdom Metazoa; phylum Xenacoelomorpha; order Acoela; family Convolutidae; genus Convolutriloba; species Convolutriloba macropyga. Next base: position 15,710,906 of record NC_134475.1, read on the forward strand.
CTGAAATAATCAGTTACGATAAGTACGTCGCAAAAAGTGAAAGTATATTACCATCACAAAATTTTGAAGGACGTGAAACAAACTACGTCAGCTTGCAAAAATATGTTTACAAACTGTATTTCAGTTGAAAAAAAACTGAGCAAACCTCATTAGTAAGGATATAGTTATAATCAAAAGGAAAATATTTGTTTTCTTTCAATTTTTCTGCCTCAAAAATTGCATTGACATGCAAAAGGCGTCAGTTTTTTTATTCGGGCACTTACTGATCAGATAACATTTTCAACAAGGAAAACTGAGAGTTTTCTTGAATTTCGGCTCTTGTTCCATAGAGCAAACCCGAAAGTCGGAATTATACACTTTTCACCAGTTTACCCGGGATCGGATAGTAGGCAAAAACTTGATTCTAAACATTTGGCGAAAAAACATTAAAAATTTGTGAAAGTTAGTCACAACGCCAATTAAAGCACACAATATTTTCTAAAAAGTCCCTCAAAATTGTTTTCACAGGGAATTGAAGTCAATGTTACGCTCAAAAATTGACTTTGCACTTTTTGAACAAACCTTCAGCATAAATCCAATAATAGATTTCGAATCCGCCTATTCTTTTTAAAAATATATCTTCAAATTACACCGGAATTTTAATTTTTGAAAACTTGGTTATCGAAGTAACATTCAATTCTCTTATTTTATAATTTTCATAAAAATCTACAACCCCTAAGTTTGTCTGGGCATATAAAGAATCGTTTACCAATAGCTGAATGTAATGCTACCAAAATGAAAGCGATTGCCGAAACGATACAAAAGTCACTTATTTCTTTTTTCTCTAGAAACATTTCTTAAATGCAAAAATTTCTGATAAGAATACTAAGGCATTTTCTGTCAAGCATATTACTAATAAGTTAAGGGGAATGTATTGTATCTATACCGCGGCAGTGTTATGGGTCACTCTGATTGGCTCTAGGGTGAAATCTTCCTATTTTAAAAAAAAACTAAGTGGGAAATTTGCGGTATTTTCTATCACTTTGTTTGCCTCGAAACAGTTGTATTCAGAGCAACCCTTGCATGCATTCTGCTCACCCATTCTTGGGTTTATATTGAACATTTTTAAAATTTAAAAATTACGGTTAACAAATCCCACTATAGAGCAAACGTATTTAGACGCTAATGAATCTTTTTTTCAATGCACGCATTTGGACCTTTGTTGTTCTAATTATTAAACAAGGTAATTTTTTTCAGCACTACTTATATAGTATTAAAAAAAATTAGGCGCCGCTAAGAGCGCTTAATTTCTCTGTTCTTAGATTACCATTTGCAACTCTGCAAAGTAACTAAGAGATAAGTAAAATGATAAGGAAGAAAACAAAAAATCCCCCCAGAAACATCAAAGTTACCTGAAGTTGTCTTCTAGGAGCAGAAAAAGAGGAAATCAGAATCATACACGATGATGAATCAATGGTTCCTGCTTCATAGAAGTTTGTCGAAGAAATACATTAACATATTTTTTTGATAAGAAGAATTGATTATTTCGATTTCTAGGCCAGGCAGAAAATTAGAAAACAGTTTCATTCGGAAAGCGAACGTTGTTTAGAGACCCTAACGGCTCAAAGTTTCACTGAAAAAATTGAAGAAAGCATTAGGATTAAATTCATCTTTGAAACTCATAACCGCCGCAGAAAACAGAGTAGTTCGTTCTCTTTTTAAATACTTCTTAAAATTTTCACGGACATTATTGCCACTACTCTTCCCAAATATGTTCCAGAACAATTAATTATAACAAACATATTTTCCACGTTGCAGTTTGATAATCCTAGCACTAGCATCCAGCAATAATAACATCCTACGACGTGTGGGGGTAACCAAATCTACTAAATCATAATACTCACCTCCTTTGCACTGATAATTTGTAAGCGTTTAAATTAGCAATACAAATTTTGTGAATTCAGTCTTTCAACTGCCTAAATTAGTTTTAAATTCAGACTTAATTTTTTGCCACTAATTTGTTATGTCTTTTTATCATGTTAGACTGGCATACAATGTATTCTGTGATCTTTAGTCCGTCCCATTGTGCTAATCGAACAGATTGCATTCCGTTAAGAGGCATGGATTATAATTGCTCCAAAAATAATCTAGTTTTAAAAAAAAATTCTAGGATATTTTTTGCCGAATGATTTCTCCGAGAAAAAAACAGATGCAGTATGCAGCAGTAAGTGGCCAAATTTGAAAAAATTAGTAACTGCGACTATTCACTGCAGTAAAAAAGGATCATGACAGCACTGAGAAAAAACGTTTTCTTTTCTTTAGTCAAAAATTTTGGATCTCTTCCGTTTGTGCCCCCCCCCGTAAGTAATGCACCCCCCAGTTAAAAAGCACGTGTCATTACACAGTAAATCATTGTGTAAAAATATGACAAGTGTTCTTTGGGGTGCAAATAATAATTACTCACTAATCTAGAATCTAGGTCTTTATCGCGGATAAATTTATCTTGGAAAATGGTTTTACTGGGTCTTTATCGTGGATAAATTAAATTTATCGTGGAAAATGGGGGGGGGGCACAAACAGAAAAGGGGTCTTTCCCATTATAGCCCCCCCCCCCCATGAAATTATAGCCCCCCATTATGGTATAATTACCATGTTTGGGGGGGGGGCTATAGGTTATCTGACCACTAAGCTGGGGGGGGGCTATAATGGGAAATACCCGAAAATAGCACGTGCGCCAGGGGGTCATAAAAGATTTATGCTCACTAAGCTGGGGGGGGGGGGCAAAACAGAGTAGATCCTATTGGCGAATAAAATATTGTTTTTCTTAAAATTTTGGATCTTTACGTTTGTGCCCCCAGCTTAGTGCAACCCCCGAAAATAATATGCACCCACTAAGCTGGGGGCACAAACGGAAAAGATTCAAAATTTTAAGAAAAACAATATTTTATTCGGCAATTTACTTCAATGCTGAGTTATGAAAGGTAGACATTGTTAAAAATTCACAACAGCATCAGTATTTGAATACCATTTGAAATTGAGGAACTCAATTCAATCGCAACGATGTATGGTATTGTGAGTATGTTGTAGGTGTGGTTAGATTTCAGAATAGAACTGAAGCAAGTGTAAAGGGCATAATGAGAGGGAGGGAAGCCCTTTTTTAATTGTGCCCCCCCCCGCTTAGTGGGTGCATATTGTTTGCAACCCCGAGCGCACGTGTCATATGTAATGGCATGTGCTCTGTAAATTAGGGGTGGCATAACGTACTGGTAGTGGTGGTGGTGGTGGTTGTGGTGGTGGTGGTGGTGGTGGTGGTGGTGGTGGTGGTGGGGGGGGCACAAAATTAAAAAAAGATCCGGGAGCGAATTATGATGTGTTGACCTTGTAAGCTGAAATTCCTGCTAACTGAGCTGCACGTGTTTCAATCCCCTGATCACTTCAAGTATAGATGGTTACAGATACGATGACGCAATTGTTCGAAAGTTTTTAACCTCAACTGGCCAATCAGCATCTCTGAAATTTAAATTCAATTTTTGCTTTTGATTTAATTCAATTTCAATTTTTAGCGATCTACTTTTAGTGTGCGTCTCAGCGCGCGCGTTCACCAACAAGAAGGATCACATTATCGTTTTTATCAAAAATTTTAATCTTTCCCACAAATTTGATAAGATTGATTGGAAGTAATTAGGCTTTAGGTTCTATCTCCCTAGACCTAGCGTATATCCCCCTCCATTATATAACGTATATCGTATAAACCCCCCCCTTACCACCAATTATCGTTAAGATACCATAATGGGGGACTATAATTACTTGGGGACTATAATGAGAAAGACACGAAGAATCAGTTGAATAGAGAATGTTAGCCTTCTAAATAGCCAGCGTGAACCGACCAGACCGATTATGAGTTGCAACAACCTGTTCAAGTCAATCGGACTGTTCACAGTCCACATTACTCTCATATTCCTGATACTGGGCTGTTGAGATCCCTACTACCAGATCAAGGGAGACAAAAACTCCCGAATATACACAGAGATGGAGTACAGCATATGGGGTGCCACATTCTCATACAGAAGTGAACACTACACAATCGCGTTTACTGGTGAGCAAGCGTGAGTAGCGCATCTTTCTAATACCCCCCCAAGCTTGCAGACAGAGTGTGTATTCCCCAGCATTTACCAAAAATATACCTTAACGGTAGGCGGTAGGCTACTATTTGGCGGTGGGGAGGGGAGGGTGAGGGGGTTAATGGACGGGGCTGTATAATGTGGTCGGAAAAATAGGCGGGCCTTCCCATTATAGCGCACCTCAAAACTATAGCCCCCATTATGGTATAATTACCATGTTTGGGGGGGGGCTATAGGTTATCTGACCACTAAGCTGGGGGGGGGGCTATAATGGGAAATACCCGAAAATAGCACGTGCGCCAGGGGGTCATAAAAGATTTATGCTCACTAAGCTGGGGGGGGGGCAAAACAGAGTAGATCCTATTGGCGAATAAAATATTGTTTTTCTTAAAATTTTGGATCTTTCCGTTTGTGCCCCCAGCTTAGTGCAACCCCCGAAAATAATATGCACCCACTAAGCTGGGGGCACAAACGGAAAAGATTCAAAATTTTAAGAAAAACAATATTTTATTCGGCAATTTACTTCAATGCTGAGTTATGAAAGGTAGACTTTGTTAAAAATTCACAACAGCATCAGTATTTGAATACCATTTGAAATTGAGGAACTCAATTCAATCGCAACGATGTATGGTATTGTGAGTATGTTGTAGGTGTGGTTAGATTTCAGAATAGATCTGAAGGAAGTGTAAAGGGCATAATGAGAGGGAGGGAAGCCCTTTTTTAATTGTGCCCCCCCCCCGCTTAGTGGGTGCATATTGTTTGCAACCCCGAGCGCACGTGTCATATGTAATGGCATGTGCTCTGTAAATTAGGGGTTGCATAACGTACTGGTAGTGGTGGTGGTGGTGGTGGTGGTGGTGGTGGTGGTGGTGGTGGTGGTGGTGGTGGTGGTGGTGGTGGTGGTGGTGGTGGTGGTGGTGGTGGTGGTGGTGGTGGTGGTGGTGGTGGTGGTGGTGGTGCTGGTGGTGGTGGTGGTGGTGGTGGTGGTGGTGGTGGTGGTGGTGGTGGTGGTGGTGGTGGTGGTGGTGGTGGTGGTGGTGGCGGTGGTGGCGGTGGTGGCGGTGGTGGCGGTGGTGGCGGTGGTGGCGGTGGTGGCGGTGGTGGCGGTGGTGGTGGTGGTGGTGGTGGTGGTGGTGGTGGTGGTGGTGGTGGTGGTGGTGGTGGTGGTGGTGGTGGTGGTGGTGGTGGTGGTGGTGGTGGTGGTGGTGGTGGTGGTGGTGGTGGTGGTGGTGGTGGTGGTGGTGGTGGTGGTGGTGGTGGTGGTGGTGGTGGTGGGGGGGGGGGGGCACAAAATTAAAAGATCCGGGAGCGAATTATGATGTGTTGACCTTGTAAGCTGAAATTCCTGCTAACTGAGCTGCACGTGCTTCAATCCCCTGATCACTTCAAGTATAGATGGTTACAGATACGATGACGCAATTGTTCGAAAGTTTTTAACCTCAACTGGCCAATCAGCATCTCTGAAATTTAAATTCAATTTTTGCTTTTGATTTAATTCAATTTCAATTTTTGGCGATCTACTTTTAGTGTGCGTCTCAGCGCGCGCGTTCACCAACAAGAAGGATCACATTATCGTATTTATCAAAAATATTAATCTTTCCCACAAATTTGATAAGATTGATTGGAAGTAATTAGGCTTTAGGTTCTATCTCCCTAGACCTAGCGTATATCCCCCTCCATTATATAACGTATATCGTATAACCCCCCCCCCCCCTTACCACCAATTATCGTTAAGATACCATAATGGGGGACTATAATTACTTGGGGACTATAATGAGAAAGACACGAAGAATCAGTTGAATAGAGAATGTTAGCCTTCTAAATAGCCAGCGTGAACCGACCAGACCGATTATGAGTTGCAACAACCTGTTCAAGTCAATCGGACTGTTCACAGTCCACATTACTCTCATATTCCTGATACTGGGCTGTTGGGATCCCTACTACCAGATCAAAGGAGACAAAAACTCCCGAATATACACAGAGATGGAGTACAGCATATGGGGTGCCACATTCTCATACAGAAGTGAACACTACACAATCGCGTTTACTGGTGAGCAAGCGTGAGTAGCGCGTCTTTCTAATAACCCCCCCCCCCCCCAAGCTTGCAGACAGAGTGTATATTCCCCACATTTACCAAAAATATACCTTAACGGTAGGCGGTAGGCTACTATTTGGCGGGGGGGGGGGGGGTGAGGGGGTTAATGGACGGGGCTGTATAATGTGGTCGGAAAAATAGGCGGGCCTTCCCATTATAGCCCACCTAAAAACTATAGCCCCCATTATGGGGTATAATTACCATGATGGGGTGGGGGAGGGGGGGGGGCTAAACGTTATATGACCACTGAGCTTGGGGGTTAATTGGAAAGACCCAAATCGGCTCGTTTCTGAGGACATTGAAGGATTTGGATCTTTTCCAATAACAGCCCCGCAGCTAAGTGGTTATATTACGTAAACATTCCATTATCGTAAAAATATCAGGATCTATGCTGTTTTGCAAATCCCCCCCCCCTCCCTCCCCTCGCTTAGTGATAGCATATGTGAACCCAGGTGAACCCCAAGTGCAAGTTTTATGACCCCAGGTGGACCCCAGGTGCAAGTTTTATGACCCCAGGTGGACCCCAGGTGCAAGTTTTATGGCCCCAGGTGGACCCCAGGTGCAAGTTTTATGACCCCAGGTGGACCCCAGGTGCAAGTTTTATGACCCCAGGTGGACCCCAGGTGCAAGTTTTATGACCCCAGGTGGACCCCAGGTGCAAGTTTTATGACCCCAGGTGGACCCCAGGTGCAAGTTTTATGACCCCAGGTGGACCCCAGGTGCAAGTTTTATGACCCCAGGTGGACCCCAGGTGCAAGTTTTATGACCCCAGGTGGACCCCAGGTGCAAGTTTTATGACCCCAGGTGGACCCCAGGTGCAAGTTTTATGACCCCAGGTGGACCCCAGGTGCAAGTTTTATGACCACAGGTGGACCCCAGGTGCAACTTTTATGACCACAGGTGGACCCCAGGTGCAAGTTTTATGACCCCAGGTGGACCCCAGGTGCAAGTTTTATGACCCCAGGTGGACCCCAGGTGCAAGTTTTATGACCCCAGGTGGACCCCAGGTGCAAGTTTTATGACCCCAGGTGGACCCCAGGTGCAAGTTTTATGACCCCAGGTGGACGTGCAATTTTTTACATAATAACGTGCTATATAACATTTAAATTGTAACTGGGGGCAAAAAACACGGGGGGGGGGGGATCGATCCAAATATCAAAAATGGAGATGCTTTTTTGCGGGTGGCTGTGATGGGCACGGCCCGAACGTAGCTTCAAATTGGAGTACCACTGTATAATCAGGAATCTCGGTATTTTTGTGGCGAGTTGGTCCCAAAACAAATGCTGTAGTTTGCTATTTTTCAGTATCACATTATCTGTGTTACGTATTCACCTATAAAAGCGACTTAAGTACTAAAACGTGGAATCTTTCTTTTCCGTTTGTGCCCCCCCCAGTACGTTATGCGCCCCCCAGTTGCAGAGCACGTGCCATTACATATAAAATCATTATGTAAAAATATGGCACGTGCGTCGGGGGGGGGGGGGGGGGTGCAAATAATATGCGCCCACTAAGCTGGGGGGCACAAACTTCATATTATTTGCACCCCCCCCCCCCAAAAAAAAACAGCAGCTACAATATTTTTACATAATGATTGACTACGTAATGGAAAGTGCTCTACAACTGGGGTTGCATACTGTGCCGGGGTTGCATACTGTGCCGGGGTTGCATACTGGGGTCTACAACTGGGGTTGCATACTGTACCTATAACAACATACAACTTGTAACTGAGGGTCATAAAAACACTGGGGGGGGGGGCGAAACAGAATAGATCTGTTTATAATTTTACGCACCGAGGCGAACGCGCGCATTTATAAAAGGTGAAAAAAAACTAGCGCATACAACCAACAGCATCAATGAGTAATTTGACCCAGTGGGTAAAGATCACTATTGACGGACAATAGAAGGCATCCCAGAACCATCCTGGGCCAAGGATTTTAAAAAAAACGCAGAAAAGATGGCAGTGTAAAATTCAAAAAAAAATTACACCCTTAGTTCTCCGCTTCACTAAGGGCGGAAGAATGTAATTATAAGAGTGTAATTTTAAAAAACAAAATTGTGAGGAGGTGGTGGGGATTGCTCCCCCATCTTCCCTCTGTCGAACATGTTACTTTCACTTTGTGCATTAAACATTGCGCCAACTCATAGTACGACCTTTCAATTTGGCTATTATTAGCTACCGTCAGCCTCGCAGCGGCTATTATTTAGGCGTTCTCCTTTTTACAATCCAAGAATTGGATTATATTGGTGCTCTGTTTTTTTTGAAAGATGGTTTCACACCTTTTTAACAACTTTGAGCTTTCAAAACGGAATAAACAGGTAAAACTCAGGTGGCATCAAGATTCATTAGAAGCCCTTAGCTGGGATTAGTAGTCCTTCAAGTGCTTAAAGTGGTGAAGCTACTGGGATATGTAACTGGGATATGGTGAAGCTACTGGGATACCGTAATTTGAGGCAAAAAAGTCATTTTTAGGAGTTTTTGAATCCAAAGCGTTACAATTTTTGCGCATTTGTTCGTCATTTTTTGAATTTTTTTCGATCCGTCTAAAATTGAGGTTTAAAAAAGTTGATAAAGGTCTTTTACTCAAATTTATACAAACACTCAAATTTATACCAAATTTTACAATTTTCTCTTTCCCCAGTGGCCATGCCAGGGAACCCCTTCTGGGGTTTGCCAGTGTGTTACTGCATAGTTTCTAGTGGCAATAAAAAAATTTCAATTTTTAATATCACAATTTTTCGCATTTTTTTTATAAAACGATTTTGCAGTTTTTTGTAGAAATTTGAATTTTTTGGATTTTTCGGGATCAGGGACCAAGATTTTCCTCCAGGGTTTGATTATAAGTTACTGCATAGTTGCGAGGCTTAACGGAATGGTTAAATATATTAACACGAGATTGGCAATTTCTAGATGGAATTTAAAATTTTTTCTTAAGTTTTCTATAATCACGTTTTAAGTTATTCGATATTTATGAGCCAGTGAAACTATATACCGCTTAAAATTGGGACACTGGATAGTCTCTGGAGACAAAAAAGTGTTTCTGAAGATATTTTTAGTACGGATTTTGGCAAGATTTTGTAAAGTTTTGAAATTGATTTTAGATTTTGAAATTTGTCTCTTTTTCTGAGTTTAGCAACTTTTTCTGACCAGCGAACTTTTTCTAATTCTTGCAGATACATGACAGGACGCCTGAGACACCAAACATTTTTTCTGCTAAATACAGAAAATTTCTCTAAATTTTGCGCTTTTCACTTTTTTTGAAGCATTTGTCATATTTCTCCCTTAAGTGGCACATAAATCTTTTTCAAGGCTTGTGCGTTAGTTAAAGATCATATTGATTGTATCATATTTGGCCTCTAAGGTAAAGACTTCATGAGTTTTTGTAATGATTATATTGTTTAGTTTGTTTCGTTATTTTAGTTTCCCATTTTTGAGGTTTTGTCTTTTTGGCTGGGATTGTCCAATTCTTCTACTCGTCTGATACATTAGTTCTTAGTTTTTCTTTAAAGTCTTTGGATTTTTTTTCAGGATTTGCCCTGCTATGTTTTTCATAATTCCAACATTTTGATGGATTGCGGCGCTGTCTTTTTTTAAAGATCTGTTCACCCATTTTCATGATAATTGAAGTCCAAAAAGGTAGTGATTTTGGTTACGCCTAAACGAAGTGGAACGAAAAAGTTAGTGGTTTTGCGGCGTTAAATGACCTTGATCTAAATTTAATCTAGAGTGAGAAAACGGTGTTTGAACAAAAATTCGCTTTCTCGCTAGTGGTTTTTTGTTCACATGCGCCAATTTCACTCTGATATTTGCTGTTTTTCGATTTTTTGGATCGGATTTTTTTTGTAAAGCGTTTTCGTAATCAATTCAAAGTACATTCTAGGCCTAGTTTTTTTGTTTGAACCAAATTTCCATTTCTCGTTAGTGGTTTTTTGTTGATATGTGGCAATTTGACATTGATTTTGTTTTTTTAATTTCCTTGATTTTATTTTTTTTAGAAATAGTTTTCGCAATTCACTCATAGTCCGTTATAGGTTTAGTTTTTTGTTTGGTCAATGAAAATTTTTTGAGTTTTATGTCAGGACTCGTCCTGCTATGTTTTATTAGTTCGTTTACCTTCTAATCACGCTTTCGTTTTACTTAAGTCACGTTTTTCACGCTTGATTTCTGACTTAATTCACTCACTGTTTCAACTGAATGATTTTTAAATTTTTTGAATTACCAATTGTAGTGAAAACGGTCTATATCAAAAGACCAAAATCAAAAGATCAAAAGAAACAGGATAAGCATTTAATGTCCGGTCATAATGTCATAGTGCATTAGATTACCAAAGTTCATTAAAGCGATTGCTAGCTGGCGCAAGTATTATGCTTAATAGCGACCGGTTTAAAAATTGAATTAACCGTATTTTTAGAATCTAACTGAATATGCAGATTTTGCTAATCAGATAAAAATTTGAAAAAATCTGTCAATTTCTATCTCTTAGTTTTTCCTTTTTCTGTTTCAATCCCCATGTGCGTCCAGCGGGTAAACGGTGGCTATTTTTCGGCTATTTTAATGGTAATTGTGTAAAAGTGTAATTTTTATCAGTTAATTCTAAATTTTCTTTGTTTTAAAAATTGTAAAAAAGAGTGGAGAAATGAATATTGCCACACCGCTGTCATCGCCACCGAGAAGTTATCTAACTTCGAGGCGAAGCCGAGGTGTTATGCTAACTTCGAGGGCGATAACAACCGTGTAGTAATTTTTTTAGTCAACACCTGTTGCGATCATTTCAAAATTGAACACAGTTTTATTGGTTTTTCATTTTTATTTTTTGTGGACAATTACATTTTCAAAGGTAAGTGATATTTCTTCGGATCTGTTCTTCGTTTTGTCCTCACGCGCCCAACGTCCAACACGCACACACTCACACACACACAAAGACACACACACACACATGCACGCACCGACACACACGCACGCACGTGCACGCACGCACGCACGCACGCACGCACGCACACACACACACACACACACACACACACACACACACACACACACACGAACACACGCAGACACGCACCCACGCACACACACACAGCTCAAACGCACACACACACACAAACACACACACACCACACTAACAAGACACAGACACACACACACACACCACACACAACACACCACACACTCACCACACACACACACACAAACAACACACCACACACACACATACCACGCACACACACAAACAGCACACGCCACACCCAAACAAACCACACACACACACTCCACACACAACACACACACCACACAAACACACACCACACACACATACCACACACACACACACATACACACACACACACACACACACACACACACACACACAACAAACCCACACACCACACACACTCCGCACACACACACACACCACACACACACAAACCACCCACACCACACACAACACACGCACCACACAAGTTTTTTTAAACTACAAGTTTGTCATACTGTTTCCATCATTAGACAACGAGTTTATCACCACTATTTACTTAGTAACAGTGGCGATAAAAGAGTGTGATAAACTTGTAGTCTAATGATGAAGTGTTTTTCCAGTGTCGATCGGGCATTAAAATTTAATACACTGGCAGTTTATTCAACTGCTACTATCGCAACAGGTATTGATTAAAGAGTTTAAATACAGAGTGCAAGTACAAAGTGCTAATTAAACTTACATTTTTCCCCGATAATAAATCGGAATTGAATACACATAACACCCTAATCCCCGCTAATCAGGGGTAAACTAAGGGTGAAGCCTCGAGCTGGGATTCTCACTTGGTTGCTAACGAAATAGGTAGAATCCTGGAAAACTGAGGCGTCGTCAAAGTGTACCACAACACCTCTAATGATGTCGACGCAATTAATTTGTTAGCTGGCTTACGTCTGAAGAGCTATGGGAAGAAGGATTTAGAGTTTTTAACACCAGGTGGACTACAGTTTCCACCTAAAGTGGGTTTTCATTACTACTTTGCACTAGAAGTACTAGATCGCTCCCCCAGGTCTTAAGAATAGGCTTTATAATTTTTCGCGGAAAACAGTGCCAGTAAAGAAGACCAGTTCAAATTTGCTCAAAATTGGGAATATTCGTCACTGATATCAGCGATTGCGGAATTTGACGACAAGCGAGCGAGAAAGGCCGAAGGATCGGTGTTACTATAATCCGGAAATGTGTCTCACTAACATCCGCGCTACGGTAACTAAATCCCGCTTTTTGAACGTTGCCAATTTCTTCAGTTTTTGCGTCTTTGTCATTAATACCCGGGTCTTTTATCCGCAATTTTGATGTACAAATCAGCTTAACTGTTTTATTTGCTTTTAATTTCTTCAAATTTTCTTTCCGACAGAAAGAAGGTAAATTATTACCTAAAGGGAATGTGGTAGATTCTAAATTCAAAAGCAGATGAAAGAGCACTGCAAAGAAATAACTACTACAAATGACTTATGAAAAATGACTGATGAACAATGACTGATGAACTATGACAGATTTTTTGAGTTCTCGAGATCTGTTGAACGAGATCTCTACCACTTGGTGGAAATAGAGTCTTATAGTGCCTGCAAACCAATAACACTGTGGTGAAGTTTATAACACCTAAGTCCAAGCGCCTAATTGAACAGCCCTAAGCCGCCCACCACAAATGTCTTCTTCGTTCAGCATATATCCTGTTCTTTTGGATGATTATTCCAGCCGTTATTGCACTGTTAATTACTTCTGTGCGAAGGTGCATAAGCTCTGTCCAGTCCTGATAATCAATAACAATCAACTTAAAAGTAGTTCTATCCTTCTTATATGGCGAATTTTCCGCGGTACAGCAACAAAATCTATCCTGAGTGGCCAACCCCCACACAAATTTGCATACTAGCATCCTCACTTCAATAACTCAATTAAACTGGAGCTGAATGCTGCCTGCCGTTCATTGCATGTCACTGTTCGTCACTGTTCGTCAGGTCTCATTGATCACTGCTCGTGCTTTTCATGGTGAAAATATAAAGTCCATTGACACACGTTCTTTAAAATTGGAACTAATTGGGTTCACAGCCCTACGTCGTATACTTGCCATTATCTGGTAGGCGTATTATTTTTGGGATGCAGAAATCACTTGAAATGCACAATAAATGAAAATGTAAGAGTATTGTATTTGAACTTGCTCTAGAATATTTTAATGGACTGCAAACCACACGTTGAGTTACTTCGAGATCCACCTGGGAAACTATGGTAATGATATCCACAGAAAATTATATCTAAGAACTCGATGGTAAGCTGTGGCTGACTTGTGGACACTTGAACGGCATTTTGCGTCAACAGCATCAACTGAAACCGCATTCACTGGCGTCTGGAAGCATTGATCTAACCAAATTGACCGCTGTCGCAATTAATAATTTTGCTATAGATAAATAATATTTCGCTATTCGATTCCTAGTTGGAAACTATCATTTCAACAAAAGTAAACGTTATGGTCGTAATCATTCCTAATTCTATCGCTATTTGGTCACAATGAATTAAGAAACGTGCACCTACGTTGACGTCGGAAATGGCGTCTGTTTACGCTCTTCGGCCTAAGTCTTGCATACCAAGACAACTTTTCATTAAAATTTGCATTTCTGAAAGTCGCAACCATGGTAGCAAATCAACCTCTATAAAAAAGTCATAATTCGCGCCATTGGCACACAAGTTGTGGTTAAAAACGGAAAATATCTTACTATAAATAATTTTGAAAGTGAATGTCAACCACTTCTGACTTCTTCAATAAAATCAACTTAAATAAATATCTTCAATGGAAATAGGTTGGGGGAATGGAACTCAGGAAATGAATGGGTTTTGGAGTACGAAAGTGTAGGTGGGGGGAGGAAAATATAAAGGAACTTGGTTCCTTTAAACTCCCGGCAAGAAAAGGCAATTATTGAAATGAAAATATAAACACAATAAAATAAAGCACAAAAAGTTTTTTTTCTGATATTGAGTTTTTTTATGTGTGTGTGTGTGTGTGTGTGTTTCAACGAATTTGTTTCTGTGACCCTCCGGCGCACTTGACAATTGCGGGAATACACGGCTTAGGGTTACTGCTGGTCTCTGTACCATTCCTGTAGACGTCTGGATGTCGAAGCTCCTGGCTATTCCGTCTGAACCTCTGTGTGCTTTCACAATCTTCCCGAGGGGCCAGATGCCTCTGGGTATGAAGTCCTTGAGCACACACACAATGTCACCCTCATCCAGCTCATCATTTGAACTTTGCCACTTCGTTCTCTTGTTGAGCTCAGGAATATAATCTTTCAGCAACCTGCTCCAGTAGTGATCAAGTAGTGTCTGCGTAAACTTGAAATCCTTAGTGGAGAACCACTGGTTGCTGTTCATAAAAGGTTTCAAACACATGTGAGGTCTGCGAAGGAGAAAAGGATTCGGAGTAAGCGGTCCCTCATCTGAGATGCTGCAGCCCACATGAGTTAATGGCCTGGAGTTCAAAAATGCCTCGGCCTCTGCCACAACTGTCTGAAAAAATGAGAGTGTTAGTTTCCGACTGCCCAGCACTATTAGTAGACTCCTCTTCGCGGTCTGTATCAGCCTCTCCCAGACTCCTCCGAAGTGTGGTGCCAATGGAGGGTTGATATTCCACTGAATGTTCTGTTGAGCCAATTGCAGTCTGATGTACTCGTTGTCTGGCTTGTAGCTTCTCTGGAACTTAAATCTCATTGCTTGGTTGGCTCCAATGAAGTTTTTGACATTGTCACTCACAATGAAGTCAGGGTATCCGCGTCGTGATACAAATCTGCGGATGGTCTTGAGAAGACAATCGGTTGAGAGGTCATGGCATACTTCTAGGTGGACAGCTCTGGTGACCAGGTATGTGAACAAGCAGACGCAGTGCATCTGTGTGCCCTCTCTCTTGTCCTCAATGTAAAATGGTCCAAACATGTCCATTCTTGTGTTGACGAAGGGGTACTGCTTGTTTGCATCTGGAAATCTGAATTCAGGAAGATTGGCCATCTTCGGTCTCACATTGTCTGCCCTCCATCGTCTGCAAATGAAACAGTAATTCCCCAGACTTCGCAGCACTTTTCTCAATCCAATCATCAGGAAAGTTTGTTGCAGGTGAGCCTTCACATGTTCCACGCCCTGATGGCCACAGTCATGGTGCGCTTTTTCAATCAACTGTCTTGCAATTTTGCTCCTGCTATGGAGAACAAGAGGATGTTTCGCACTGTAGGTTAGAGGTGCATTGTTGAGTCTTCCTCCTACCTTCAAGAGTCCGTCGTTATCTTGAAAGGGTGTGAAGGGCATCAGCTTGTCTCTTTTCTCAAGATTGTCTCCCTTCAACAGTGCAGAAATTGTTCCTGAGAACAGCTCGTTTTGGGACATTTTAATGAAGTAGTTCCTTGCCTTTTTCTCATCTGATGCAAAAATGTCATTGTTGGAGGTCTCAGGTGATTCGTTTTGTCTTCTAGTTCGGACTTTTGCCTTGAAGCGTCTTATTGCCTGGAACACCATTTTAGTAGAGTTGAGTAGTTGACTCCATGTTGAAAATTTTTCAACCTCAACGACTGGCGTCTGAAGTTGTGGCGCTTGTGTAGCGCATATGTGGGGATCACTGTCTTCGGCAAAAATCCAGGAGTCTTGAGGTGTGCTCAGAAAGTCCGGTGGTTGAAGCCACAGCTTTGGTATGTCTGATGGGTTGAGGCCTCGTGTGCCGTGGTCAGCGGGATTCATCTTTCCAGGGATGTGTCTCCAATTGTCCGGGTTGGAATTGTCATGATTTTTGGTCAATCTGTTGGCAATATACATCTTCTGTCTCTGCTTGGATTGGATCCATCCAATTGTAGCGGTGCTGTCTGTCCAAAAATGTTTTGAACTTTTGGTTGTTGTCATCTTGCTCTCACAGAATCCAGCTAGCTCTGCTCCAAGTGTTGCCGCTTCCAATTCCAGTTTTGGAATGCTCAGCTGCTTGATCGGCGCCACTTTTGTTTTACTGATCACATATCGAGATGTGGAAGATCCATCGGCTTTGTTTGTCCTCACATAAACTATGGC
Organism: Convolutriloba macropyga; assembly: GCF_964194025.1. Classification (NCBI taxonomy): domain Eukaryota; kingdom Metazoa; phylum Xenacoelomorpha; order Acoela; family Convolutidae; genus Convolutriloba; species Convolutriloba macropyga. The sequence continues at coordinate 15,727,159 of NC_134475.1, forward strand.
AGCAAATGCACTCAGTGAGGCGTCAGTGAACATGTGAAGTTGATGGGTTCCATTGGTGCTGGGAATCAAGCATCTAAGAATTTCGATTGAAGTTATGCTGTCGAACTCATCCATCCACTCCAGTAGTTCCTGTTGGTAGCATTCCGACACAGGTTGATCCCAGTTTCTTCCCTCTTTAATGATTCTTTGGAGAATGCATCTAATTGTGATGGCAAAAACTGAAATCAGTCCGACTGGATCGAACAGAGAAGCTGCCATTGAAAGCACCTTTCTTTGAGTCATCTGTTGTCCTGTGCAGAGAAGCTTCGGTTTTGCAAACATCAACTTGTCAGTTTTGGGGTCCCACGTCTGACCAAGGATTCTTTGGGCTTTCCTTTCCGCTTTGTCTTCTTCCAGTAGGTTATCTAATGCGGCTGGTCTGTTGCTCAGGAACTTTGTCAGATTGAATCCTCCTGTATGCAAAACAGTTTTGATCTCATCTGCACTTCCGCGGGCCTCCTCTTCAGAAGGGTAGTTCTGCATGAAATCATCCATGTAGAACTGCTGCATGATTGATGTGTGGGCCTCTGGATGTTCTTGTTTGTGGTCATTTGCACACTTCTGCAGAACAAAAATCGCACAAGAAGGTGAACATGTGGCTCCAAAAATGAGTCGATTGTATTTGAAGATCTTTTCATTACATTTCTGTGTCCACAGAAAACGGAGATAGTCCTGGTCTTGTGGTTGGATGCCAATCTGCATGAACATTGCCTCGATGTCAGCTGTGATTGCCACTGAGTACTGTCTGAAGCGGAGAAGAAGGCCATGCAGGTTCAGAGTAGATCCGGCCCTGTCAGCAGTGAATCATTGAGTCAGGTACCCTTATATTTGGAAGCAGCATTTGTGACTCTGCGGATTTTATCTGGTTTCTGTTTGTTGATCACTGGGTGATGGGGAAGGTACCAGACAGAGTGTCTGCAACTGGGGTCTGCAGTTGTGATGTAGTTTTTATCCAAATCTTTTTTGGTGGTTTCCTCGTAGCGTTCTCTCAAATTTGTGTCCCTCTCCAGTCTCTGCTGCAAAGCGTGCCACTGAACTTTGGCCATTAAGTAGTTGTTAGGAAATCTGTCACCAATGTGTTTTATGGTATCATTGAGGATGGAAAGAGCTTCTTTGTCATCTGAAGACTGTCCCTTTGAAGAGCACTGATTGAAGTTCAGTCCTTCAATTGTCCAGAAGAGTTGGAAATTATCTTCATCTGGATCGTCTTGTCGTCTCCTGTTATGATTGAAAATTGTATGCTTGTGCTGTTTGACTGTCCGACCCTCTTCTGTGTGTACCACTGAGGAATGGGCCTGTCAGTGTCCAGCCAAGCAGAGTGTTGACTCCGTATGGGATGCCAATGGGTCCTGTTGTGAACTGTTTGGGAACCGTTGCTGTGAATGCATCTGCTCCAATTAGAATTCCTATCCGGTTGTCTCTGATTAATGGAAATCTTATGTTCTGGAGGTGAGAGTGGTCTCTGCAGATCTCATTCAACATTTCAATTTGAAATCTGGGCATTCGAAAATCCTCCATTGCTGTTGCGTACACAGGGATTCTGATCACAGGACAACTGCTGCATAAAGCTGCCATGCCGATCATGACATCTGCTGTTTTAACTGAGTGTTCACCGTGAAGTGAAGCTAGTGGTAATGTTATTTCTTTTGGTTGTTGAACTTGAAGTGCATCAGCAACCTTCTGTGTTATTTGAGTGTTGTCACTGCCACTGTCCAACAAAGCCTAGGTTTCAATGCAACGATCTCTGTTGAAAAGTGTTACTGGTATCGCCTGCAATTGTATCTGCGGTCTGATCCATGAAGTTTACTGTTGGTTGCTGCAAGTGTAGTTTTGTTGCGGAGTAGTTGCCTGCTGTTGGGCTACAGTGCGTTGATTATTACTCTGCTGTCAGTTGACGTTGTTGTGCGCGTTCATCAGCTGAAAACCACTTTTGTTCCAGTTGCCCCTGTGTGAAGTGCTGCTGTTAGATCCACTTCGCCTGTTCTGGTTTCCACTCTGTTGGTTGTAGTTTAAACGCGTCTGCTGCCTTCGGTTTTCATTATTAAAGTTACGTCCATAGTTTGACTGGTTTTGATTTGTTTGGTTTCTGAAGGTATTGTTTTGTGAGCTTTGATTCCAGTTCCCACTTGGTTGTGCATTTTGTTGCTGATGCCTTGCATCAGTCCTATGGAGTGTTGAGTGATGGAAGCCACTGCATCTGTCCACGAGGCACCCTGTTTTTGATTGGCAGAGACACTTTTCGTGAGCTCTTAGACAGTTAGGGCAGAGAATGAACCTCCTCACACAACCCTGTCGGTCATACACTGACTTTTCCAAGTATTCGGGACAACGACCAAGGTTGTGGTTTTGTGAGCAGAGTTGACATGAAATATCTGAAGGTCCCCTTCTAGAAAAAGTGTTCACTCTGGTTCGCTGGTTCCGTTGTGGGGAGATGTCTTCTCACGCCTCTGCGTATGAGTCAATCCAATCAGCAAAGTGGGTAAGATCAGGTTGCACCAAGCCTTGGCTTCTTGTGTGTTGGTTCCATCTGATTATCATGTCAGGTGTCAATTTGTCTCTGGCCATCCTCAAGACAGCTGAAGACTTCAGATCAGCTTCAAAGTTGTGGAGCCGGAAGGTTTGTACAAGTCTCCTCAAGAAAGAAGAAAAGCTCAAAAAAGTGTTTGGTTCGTCCAGTCTGGGTTTCGGCCACTTCTCCAAATGATCCAGGTATGCAGCGACAATGTGCTGTGGTTTGCCAAACTTTCTGATCAGTTCAGCAATGGCTTCATGGTAGTAATCCCCATTGTAGGAGTATCCACTTATGGAATCTCTTGCTTTATGAGTTACAGAGTTTTGAAGGTTTGTCATTTTTTGGGCGTCTGAGAGTCCACTGTTTTTGTGAATGGTTGCTTTTAAGAAACTATACCACTGATGCCATTTGAGAGGATCACCTGTGAAATTGTCAATTGAAATCTTAGGCAAACTCAATGTGTTCTGTATCATCATTGCTTGGTGTTGCATCCAGTCTGGTGGAGAACTCGAGAAACTCGGGAAGCCATTGTATAGGTTGCTTTTATAGGCTTTGTCATTGTGTTCAAAAAGTCCGGTATAATTGTTCAGTGTTTGTTGATTTTGTGGTGTGTACCTATGGCTCATGGTCGGACCAGCTTGGCTATTGATGTGAAAAGAAACTGGTTGTTGCAGATGCTCTGCTCTATCCTCAATCGCATGTCGGTTCTGTCCTGGAACATTGTTCTCTTCTCTCGATCGTTCATCTGTTCTCAGTGCCCCTGTGAGAAATTCCCGGTTCCTTCCTCTCTCTTCAATGTTCAGAACGGTTTGAGAATTATCGGGGTCTTCTGAGTCGGACGATTCAGCGTTGTTTGTTTGCATTTCAGCATGGTTATATTTCTTTCAGCAGATTCATTAGCAAGTGTTGTAAACTCTTCACTTGTTAGCTGTAGCTTCATGAGTTCACTGCAACTTCTGTCCAACTGCTCTTTCTGAGACCTCTAAAGTTGCAAAGTTTCACGTAGTAAGCTTAGACCTTCGTTACTATTGCTTTGTTCTTCAAAGAGGTCTTTTACTTCGTTCCACTCTATCATTTTCAGCTAAAGTTGTTGCTTTAGGCTGTTCCTTGCTGCTGATGATGCTTTGGACTTCTTTGGCATATTGACTGTTTTAGAAGTTTTTTCTTATTTTACAAAGTTTATACTGCACTGTTACTGCACTATGTTTTCTTGTAACAACCCTATTCTATCTTTTGTTCTGTTAAAACCTATAATTTAAATGAGGGTGTTGCTTACTGTGCTTAGCTAACGTTTTTCGCCAAATGTTTGTTTGCTATGTTTCTGCTTGTCGCAATCACTAATCAGTGAAGTTTGATGAAGCTTCGTTAATAAGTTGTATAGAGTTAAACCTTTTCTCTAATCAGTGAATATCATACAAACGTAGACAATTATAACTTTTTGTCCGGTTGCCTATTTGTTTTTCGAGCGCGATAGAAAAAACCATAACCTGTGGTGGCTAACTTTCGACTAATGTTTGTGTCTACAGACACTGGTGGGGGGATAACTTCACGTTCTTTTAAACCTTAATGTAGCAAGGGCATACCAGGCCTTGCAACTAATCCTAAGTCAATGTGTGTGTTAGTGGTGCTTTTAAATTTCACCTAGAGGAGGACCTACTCCTTTAAGAACTAATGCGGAAAGATACTATATCAATCCAACGATAACTAGACGCCTATTAAAATCCAGCTTTCGAAATGAAGACTTTCAATTCTGCAAGTAAGGCTAGCCCATCTGTCGTGACTAGGCATCCCACGCAAGCATCCTTCACAGGAGAACTCTCAAATCAGTCTTCACTTCTACAGCCAGATTAAATATCAATTGGATCGTTTGTGATTGTGATGTTTTTGATTAAAACATGTGAAGTTATCAAACCAGAGTTTAAATGTGCTAAGTGTCAAATGTCTAAGTTGCCCCCTATAAAATCAAAAATTCCCCAGTCTGAGTCGAGCAAGTTTCAATGGTCCTTTTTTGACCCTAGGATACGCCGGAAATGTTTACGCTCTTCGGCCTATGACTTGCATACCAAGACAACTTTTCATTAAAATTTGTATTTCTGAAGGTCGCAACAATGGTAGCAAATCAACCTCTATAAATACATCATAATTCGCGCCATTGGCACACAAGTTGTGGTTAAAAACGTGAAATCCCTTACTATAAATAATATTGAAAGTGAATGTCAACCACTTCTGACTTCTTCAATAAAATCAACTTAACTAAATATCTTCAAAGGAAATAGGTTGGGGGAATGGAAATCAGGAAATGAATGGGTTTTGGAGGACGAAAGTGTAGGTTGGGGGAGGAAAAAAAAAGAAACTTGGTTCTTTTACAGCGTAAGTGCCGCACCCTATGACCTGTGATGTGCTTTTGGTTTGCGAAATTGAAGAGTTGCAACAACTTGTTTACTACCCCATCTTTAAGTCGAATTTTGGATCTTTTCCGTTTGCGCCCCCAGTACGTTATGCTTCCCCAGTTACAGACAATGTGTCATTACATGGTAAATCATTATGGAAAAATGCGGCACGTGCCTCTGGGTTGCAAATAATTTGCACCCACTAATGTGTGAGGGGAGCACAAATGGAAAAGATCCCGAACGTGTTAGTTACCGTTTCAATAGGTCGAATACTTTTGTTATCTATTTAGAGGAAAACTTTGGACCATCAAAAAACATTTGATCTGCGGTCTCGGTCTTTCTGTTGTTCTTGTAAAGTTCAAAGCATGTGAAACTAAAAACAGATCTTCTCCGTTTGTGCCCCCCAGCTTTGTGGGTGCATATTATCTTCCACATCCAGACGCACGTGCATATTTTTAAATAGTGATTTACTGTGTAATGGCATGTGCGCTGTAACTTGGGGGCGCATAAAATACGGCGGGCACAACTGGAAAAGATCCCTAACAACTTGGATCTATTCTGTTTTGCCCCCCCCCATTGTTTTTTTTGACCCCCAGATGCAAATTATATGTTTTTATATAGCACGTTGCTATGTAAGAAAAAAGCATGTACGTCGGGGTGTCACAAAAGGTGATGCTCACTAAGTTCAGAGGGCCGAAACAGAATAGATCCAAAAACTTTATAGAACTTTAAGTTTTTAGGCCTGGATAATTTCATCGTTAAAAAATTTTTGATCTTTTCTGTCTCCGCTCTCCCAATCATATAAATTTCAAGCCCCTAGATGCACGTGTTATTTTTACATGGTAACGTGCTATATAATAGCAGATAATTTGTAACTTTGTAACTGGTGTCATAAAAAAACTGGGGGGGGGGGGGGAACAGAATAGATCCTAAAAATGAAATAGACTTATTGTTGTTGGGTTGACGTATTAAAACGTAAAATCTTATCGCGTTTTTCATTTAATATGCGACAAAATTTGATTTCACCTAACTTTTCTTTTGTTATGTTAAAGTAAGTAATTTGTAAATATTTACACTGCCGGACTAACATCGGTTGTATGCTCGTGGATATGGTTCGGAATTCAGTGTTGCTTTTTCTCAATCTTTGTTATGTGCAGTGTTTTTTATGACCCCCAGATGCAAATTATATGTTTTTATATAGCACGTTATTATGTAAGAAAGTAGCATGTGCGTCTGGGGGTCATAAAAAATTTTTGGTGATTAGCCAGTCAAGATAGATTTTGACTGCTATATACAGCAACAAAATTTAGCGGTACAGCAACAAAATCTATCTTGACTGGCTAATCACCAAAAATTGTGCATACCAGCCTCCTGACTTCAATAACTCCATTAAACTGGAGCTGAAAACTACGGTCCATTGCATAGCACTGATCGTTAGACCCAAGGAAAAAAGTTTTCTGTTCCAGATTGATCACTGCTCATGCTTTCCATGGTGAAAATATGAAGTCCATTGACACATATTCCTTAAAATTGGGATTAAATAGGCTCATCGCCCGCCTACATCGTTTACTTGCCGTTATCTCGTAGGTGCATTATTGTTTTGGGGAGGCAGGTATTTCAGGCAGTTCAAATGGGCAATAAATGAAAATGATAGAGTATTGTATTTGAACTTGCTCTAGAATATTTCATTGGACCACAAACCAATAAATCCTCATTTTCCACCATTCGTTTGAGTGGGACGAAATATTATGAGAGGGAGTAAGCATTGCTTTTAAGAGTTCGCAGTCCTCTAAGAGCTTATTGTGGAGAATTTTAAACGCATTTCTTACATAAATTCAGACCTTGTCAACGCTTTCATCTGATAGTTAACATGAAAATTATGTAAGAAATGCGTTGAATGTGCTGATTTCTTGAAGTGTGGCACACAGCTTAACGGTCATATAACGTAAACCTCCCAGCAATTACTGTGAATATGTCATGATGGGGGCTACAATATCGTGGGGGGGGGGGGGGGTGGGCTATTGTGGAAAAGACTATTACATCGACCCCGGCTCTCAAATAATTCCTGGTGCAGCTAAAACAGCCATCTGATGCAATAACTCCGTTTCGAGAACTAGTTTGATTTTGTACATAAATTCAGATGAGCCATTGTCGAGTCTGCAGGAAAGTGGGCACTTTGAGGACAGAACGACCTGTACGATGGCATTCCTTTTCACTTCCATGGGTCTCTGTGGCCTCATTACCCTCCTCGGATTCCTGGACTGTTGCAACGTCATCTCACTTGACAACAAGGTCCCCTTTATTGCGGTATTCCTGCTCACCTTATGTCTATGTGAGTATTTTCGGTATAAATTTCAACAGAACTGCAGTCATCACAAATTGTATATGCTTATTCCCCACAAAAAAAGATGAGAAAACTGTTGATTTTTGCCTAAAATGGTTTAGGCATGAATAAAGTTCTTTTGTTTGCGTTGAATTCTGTTTCTGTGCAATTCGTTTTTTTTTGTCAAAAACTAAAAGAGAATCCGATGAGATTAGAGATGTTTTATATTTGTAGCTTTGATAGTTTTCTTGGAAAGTTCGAGGCTTCGATTCACTTTCGGAAATATATGTTCGGAAAAAAATGTTGATCCACACCAGATGAGCATAAAAAATATACAGATTAGATTTAAATTCAGATGGTAGACGAAACAGAGAATTTTATACAGAATATAAAGTTTAATCAATTTACCACCTTGGACACCATACGAGTCAAATGAATCTACAAGAAGTGCCCAGAGAAAAAACGTGCATTACCTAAAAAAAATATCACAAACACCTTTATTATCCAAACAAAATGCCCTAATGTTAGTTCGAATCAACATTTTTTTGTTGTTAGATACTTGTTTGGGTAATAGACTTTCTTTAGCAAGGTAGTTGAACATTTTTATGATTGAAAATCTCAAGGATTTTTTTATGAGTCTGTGTTTTGACTTCTGGCAAAGGGATGGGTGACTTTGTGAATGCCCGCTTGTTCGGCCTGTTACTGTCAACATCAAGAAAAATCAAAGGCGAAACATTTGCAATGTGATCCACAGGAGCGTCAAAACATAAATCGGAAACTGACAGCACGTTGTAGCGCTTGAAAAGATAGCATACATGGTCTCCTCTCTTCTTGAAAAAGAAAGCCTTTAAAATACGTTTTTGTAGAGAAAAAATAGAACTGAGTTTTATTTTTCTTTGCCGAACCGTAAACTAAAATGCCATACGATATCATTGATTTGGCATAACTATAATGCATTTGTAAAAGTTTTCGAGAAAAAATTTTTTGTTTGGAACAGCATTCAGTTGAATTTTGTTAATTTTTTTGCCAACATGTTTAATGTGTAGATCAAAATTGAGATGCTTATCTATGAACAATCCTTGATATTTAAAGGAAACTACTTCTTCAAGCACTTCGCCCAATAGCAGATTTTTTTGATTTTCGTAACTTCTGGTCAAAACCATAGTTTTAAATTTATTACTGTTAATGACAAGTTTGTTTCTTGAACACCAACTTTCAATCTTTTACAAGTCCTTATTGAGCTTTTCCTCAATTTTCACGTTTTGCTTGATGTTAAAATCGTTGTGTCGCATGCAAAAAATGCAATTTTTGAAATTCGTTGACCATTTTGAGGTAGATCATTGATAAATAAAAGAAACAGCAAAGGGCCCAAAATTGACCCTTGTTGAACACCTGAATTGATTTCCATTTTTTTCGACTTTTTTGATCCGTTGACTACAAATTATTTTCTATCTGACAGGAATGAAGCAACGAGTAAATTAATTTTTCCTCGAAAACCTAGATTTTGTAATTTCTCCTAAGAATTGAATTGTGAATTGTGTCAAATGCCTTTTGATAGTCAATGAAGCAAGCGAAACCCATTTTTTGGGATTCAATAACATTTCGCATCAGTTCTGTAACTGATGCGATGGCGTGCGGTATAGTGATGACAATAGACTAATTAGTCGATAGTCTGAAAGGTGTTCAAATTTTGTATTTTTATGTAGAGGAATTACTTTAGCTGTTTTAAGACAAACCGGAGAAAATCTTTCTTGAAAGTTCCTAGTAATCTGCTATGCCACATGATAGCTGACTACTAAAACTACAAGGTTTAAAAGTTTATTACTACTCCTATCTTGAACCGCTGAGCTCTTCTTTCTAATGAAATTATTAGGTTGAATATTTCCTTAGTATCAGCAGGAAATTAGACAAAATTTTTGTCGTGACATGGTAAACCAGGCACACTATCTACACTGTGAAAAATTGTGCTCCTCACTTTTTCCCTAAATTGATAAAATAAAGTGATTAAATTCCTCCACATCAATGTCTTTTACTGATTTCTTCCTTTGCCCTAAAAATTTCTTGAATAATTTAAATTTTTGTGCTGGACTACCTTACAAAGTTAGTTTTTGATCATACTTTTGTTTACGAGCATTTCGCACTTCATTTGTTACTAAATTACTTATTTGTTTGAAGTGGACTTCATTTTTACTATTTGGGTGAGATATGTGTGTATCATGTGCACGATCACTCTTGCTGATAACAGTTTTTAACCTGTTTGTCTTCCAACTGTTTCTGAAAATTTTCTTCTTCGTAATTAGACATTTTTCATCAAAAGCTTGTAGGCAGGTTAAACTTATTCACACTAGTCACACTAAGAATTTTCAAGGTCATAATCATTCATCTTTTTTAACCTATGTCGGAGAATGAAGAGGAAATTCTGTTCATTCTAAAAAATTTAAAATTACTGTAATAAGATTCATTAGATTGAGAGTTAGAAATTAAAAAATAAAATTTATAAGGTAAATCGTAATGATCGCTGAAAGTCCATTTCAGGGTTGATACTTTTTTTGGTTTTTTTGAAAAAATAGGAATGATACATTTGCTCGCGAACTTAGTTACTCTTGTGGGTTCTTCGTTTTGCAATTCAAAGTTAAATGAATTGATCAATTTATTATACTGTTGATGGTATGTATCAGAGATATTAATGCTAAAGTCACCACAAATAATATTTACTGTTTCATTTCGTTTATTTTGAACAGCAAACTTTCAAAAGTCTCAAAGAAAATTTGAATTTTGTTCGATTTTCGCTTTCAATGGTTAGGAGTTGACGTTCCAAATTTCTTCGAAAAGGAAATTAGATACTAAGCTACAATCATGTCGTACAAAGAAGACAATTCCTTTTCCTTTCTTGTCGTTTCTATTTTTTACCATCAATGGCTGATACCCTCTTATGAAATTTATATCTAAGCGATCATTATCAGCGAGCCATGTTTCCCATCTAGCTATTACAGCTTGTTTGATTTAGAGAGTTTCTAGTTGACAGCAAAGTTGGTCGTGATGGGATCTTAAAGATTGCACGTTTATAAACAAAAACAATTTCGAGTGTTTTTCAGTTCCAATTAAAAGATGAGTGTCCAATTTACTTGATATTAAAAAAGTTAAGAAAATACAAAGTCGAAAAGGAAGTGTACACGAAAAGGAAGCGTCTGTTCTTTAAACCGCGTTTTTTTTATGTTGGGACAATCATTCACTTGGTGGTGTTTCGTTGTCATTAAATTTTTTTTCCAGCAGGCGTTGCTCCAAGATGATAAATTTCGTCACTATTATTAATTCCAATTACATCGCCTGGTGGTTTGTTTCGTCGCTGATTTGGCACATGATTAGGATTCAAGTCTATCAACAAGTTAGGCTAAACGCCCATTTGCAGTTTTCAAAAACAGTTTTACCCTACAGTTGTAAGTCGTGGTGACCAAATTCAGTTAGTTAGCCCGCTTTTGAGTTAACTAATCATGTGGTAGACGTTCTTGCATATCTAATGGTGTACCATATAGGGCGTTCCTAAAATTCGCGAGCATTGGTCGACGATTGTATAATTCAATTTTATCGTTGTAATAATTAAATTTGACAATTACCGCAGGGGTGTTACTTTTTCAATTACCCAGCAGATTACTACAAGCTTTGATTGCGTCCAGAGTCATGGAATAATTCAAGCATTTGTTAAAGAAAAATAGAATTTGATCCGTTATGTTGGCGTTACCAGGTTGCAAAGAGGAGTTATATATAGTGATTGTGTCTCTGGAACTATACCGCTCCAATTGAATCACTCTGGATTCCTGTTTGGTAACTTGGTTAGAGACTATTTGGTTGTCTTTTTCAATAAGTTTTTTATGAAAATAAGTAAGCTGGTTTAGTGTTTTTTCGTCAGTAAAAGAACAATTTTCGGTTTCGATCGGGAATTTGGCCATGACCCTAATGTAAGCAGTGCAATAGTTTCAATTCAGTTCATGAATAAGTAAGCGACTGTTTTCGAACGTCTGTGTTGTTTCGACTCGTACCAACTCCCACCGATTCCTACCGATTTGACTCGTATGTTGTCCAAAGTGGTAAATTGATTACACTTAATATTCTGTATGAAATTATCTGTATCGTCTATCATCTGAATTTAAATCTAATCTAATCTACAGTGCATTGCTGTCATTTCCTCGTTGGCACTTGCATGAAAAAAATAGATCTATTCTGTTCCCTATTCTGGTTTTCAAATTTTTGTGCATTCGATCCATGCTATGTCAAGACAAATAAATGCTCATGTTTACTTTTGTGTGTTCGTGATCATTTTAGAGCGTCCAAAAAGTTTGTCCGTTCTTAATAGTCTATGCCCAGACCATCCAAGACCAAAAATGCTCATTCAAGACTTGGATGCATTGCCGACTTTCATTCGTTGAAAAATCAAACTTCTTGTGCGCTCTTGTGTAGAACATTTTGGTGTTAATCTTTGTTCAGGATGTAGCAAATTCGACATCTTAGCCTGAAATCTTTTCATTGCATTTATTTTAGGCTAAAATTAGTTTAATGAAAACTAGCTTTTCAATTCTGGTAGTTTCTGGTATGAGTAACAAAGAATTCCGTCGAAATTTATGACCGATTATACCTCATTCACCGAACTTGTTTTATTTAGCGTTGCTTTTAAAATTGAATTCTAGTAATTAATGCTATTGTTAGTAAATAAACAAACTCATTTTTAGTGATTTTCTGTATAATGACGGGAGCCTATCCTTCGGAAGATTTGGACAAAGAGAAAAAAATATTTAATGACCCTGAGAAGAGGGCTGAATCGTATTACTACAAAGCATTCTATGCTGTGGCCAATGAAACATTGAAAGATGGATCTCAGTTCTTCGCCACAGATGAGCGCAAATCTATAAAGGTAGGAAGCGTCTTTCTTTGGATGTTCATTACATACGAAATAAAATTTCGGATTGAAATAATTTATACCTTCCTGCTGTGTTCAGATTAATCAAGCACATTTAGCTTGAAACTTAATTCTCTTAAATTCGCTATTTGGGTCTTTCCCATAAATAAAAGCCCCGCCCCCAACAAAAATAAAGCCCCCCATTATGGTATAAGTACCATCATTTGGGGGCTATAGGTTACATGACCACTAAGCTGGGGGGGGGGGGGGGCTATGATGGGAAAGACACCGTTATTTAATAATTAAGATAACATTGCGCCAATATTTCAAACGAGTCGAGGTAAAAATTAAGTTGGAATCAGCAATTAGTAATCCGACTCGAAGAGCATCGATTTATTGACGTTTATACGACTTGAAGAGGAATCCTGCTATTCTACAGGTTTTCAAGCCTTATGAGGAGTATTGGTATTCGACAGATTTTTAGCTGAAGCAAGTTTGTTCATGAATTAAAAATTTGTTTCTTTCTTTAAGATTGACTTCTGTTTTCGGACTTTGGATACTAGCAGTAGCTTAGTTTCTAATATATAGTAATCCGCAACTGCTGGTAGTATTTAAAGTAGACCGTTTGTTTTGAGAAGTTTTCTTTTCATAAGAATCCTTCCTCCGTTTTCAAACTACAGACACCCCCAAACTAATATCTATTATAGGTTAATTGGGAACTATCAAATTTGATTGGGCTGCTACAGATCACACAATACGGGATCTCTTTATGTATGCCAGTCAAACTTGACAAAAGATATAACAAATCGAAGGCAAAGATATATGCCTAAGACCTGTCTGTGCTATAAGTCTCAATTTAAAGTAGTTGGGGGGCTGAAAAGTTCAATTAATTAAATAGATAGTTTAAATGAACAAGCTTACACTGAGTAGTATTAAACCGGGTTGAGCTGTTACTCGATTGTGTTGTTGTTAAATGATTGTGTCGTTGAAAACTTCTTCCAGTTGATTTCTCACAAGTATGTTCTGTTGGAAAATTTGCAAAGTTGGAAATCTTTACTAAAATTTCTGTTTAAATTTAGGAATTTATTTTGCAAGAAAAATGAAGCAGTTGTCTGCTGCTCGTCGCTGGCTCTGTTATTTGTCTCTCTAATTTTATTCCGTCCCACTTCGCTGAGAGAAACAATTAATTCCTCTCAGCTCCGTTTGGGCCGATAGGGAGCGAATCACAAACTCACGTTCATAGTGAGGTGCTTCTTAATTTTCCTATTGGCCGAGAAGGCAAGAGAATTAACTCTTTTTTATCTCACGGAAAAATTATTGAAACTCCAAAAAATAATAAAAATCTAAAAAGCTGAGAGCATCAATTATTGATTTCGTGGGCGCCTGTTTTCTGCTTTTCCCCTCTTCTAAAACCGCAACAATTATGGTTTTCTTGGGGGCTTTTTATGAGACTCTATTGTCTTTTCCCCTGAAGCAATCTGCTTCATCTTTATTGAACTTGGGGGGAAAGATCTGCATTGCAACTGTCAAAAGCAGAAGTAATTTAAATCAAAAGAAACTGTGGTTTTACAGGCCGCCTACGTTCAACAATGTACATTTTCTATCCTGGATATAAGCGAGGAGATCCAGGCCTAAAGTTGTGTTATTTAAATAAGTCGAACTGAGTTGTTTAAATACTTGTGTACTGGTAGTCTTAACAAGCGTTAGTTTATTTAGCGCGCGGCGAAAGAATGGTTAATTAGCGCCTAAATACGTTCGCTCTAATGCGGGATTAATTATCCGTTCATTTGTAACGGCTCTCGTAATACTACAGCTCACCCCGATTTTTAAGATAGAAAAGAAAATGATTTAAAAAAAAAGATATATATTGCATCGTATATAATTTTATTGCGCTTGAGACATATAAATGAGTTACTACAAGTTTAGATAGTTATGAAATTAATCGCAAAGGGCGACAATGGTATTCTATAAAATTAATCGCAAAGGGCGATAATGTTGTGCTGTGTTATTCAAAAAATTCTGGGGGCAAAATGACTGGGCTTGACATCGGACTGTTACCATCGTCTTCGATCAAAAGAACCTCTTGTATATCGTCCTCAGTTGGTTTGTCCTCATTCATTGATTGTCGCTTTTTGTGCTTTTTAACTCTCCTTTTGAGCTCGGAAATTTTGGTTTTTTGTTCTTCGTTTTCCTTCATTAATTGTGTTATTTTCTTTCCTAGCTCCAGATTCTTTTCTCCAAGTTTTTTGTTGGCGTTTGTTATTTCTAGATGTTTCAAGGAGAACGTTTTTAGCATAGTTTGTGCATTCGATTCGCTGGTTTTTTGGAGTTGATGGGCAACGACATATTGGCGCCGCCAATAGTCGTTAGGTAGTTGCTTCTCCTCAGGTGGTTTCTGTGATTCCATTTTCAGTTGTTCAAATTTTAGTTGCAATTCTTGCAACTCTGTTTCCTTTTGAAATAGTTCCTGCCTGAATGTGGTGTTTTCCTCTATTAAACTACTGGTGTTTATATTTGATAGTTCTGGCATGTCGACAGGAAAAGCGGAAATGGCATCGTAGGGGACTTCAATATATGCGTCGAGCATGTTATTCCTAAGGGTATAAGTGCCATTCTTAGGGTCGCGATTTTTAATTCTCCACTTGTTGTTTTCTGTGGGGAGCGAGAAGGTTTTCAGAACTGGAAGCTTTTCGCTGTTGACTAGTATCTGTTGATGTCCATTTGACTGGATGATGTTTATTTTACTAGCAACCTCAAATTTGTTGTAGTTTGGTTTCAGGAAATAGAGGAGGGTGTTAACGTACCTCGGGTTTTCTTTATTCATGTTTTCCTCTCGCGGTTTCTGTAATTTCAAACATTCTGAGGGTATTTTCCTGATAGCGTCGGGAACGAGATCTTCAATGTTGTTCATCTTAATAATTTTGTTTTTGTGATTGCTAATTTGTTGGATTGGGAATTGTCTCTTTCTGCTAATTTGCCAGTTGTTTTCGGGATCGTATTGACTGGAAGTTGATGGAGATGCAATAGTTGTAGTAACTTGTTGTGTGTTCTGAGGTTTAAATGGAGGCTTTGAGAAAATAGGAGGCTGGGAAGAATGGGTTTGTGTTTGTTCTTGTTGTGTTGTCACTTGTTGATGTCGACTGGGGATTATTACGCTTGCGAGTGTGGGTCTGGTAGTCATTGTTAGTGTTTCCTTGTGGATGATCTAAAATTATTTGATTTTGGTTAGCCTGTGTCATCAATATCACACATTATGGCTTCTTTTCAAGTTTGCAATTGTATTGCTAATATATAAAAAAAGTATTCTATTGTAAAAAATGTTTTTGTAAGGTTTTGTTGCTAACTGCTTTACTTAAAAATTATAATGCTAAATGCATTTGTTATTAAAGTTTGGTAGAAAAGTTTTTGTTTTGCTAAATGCAAAGTTAACTTTAATAAAGGAGGGGGGGCAATAATAAAAAAATTTTTATACTTATGCCAGGCGGGCAGCCCTGGCACAAGTACGTCTTTCTCCGCTGCCCGGAGGTGTGAGTCTTGGGGCGTGCGTCACACTAACACGGCTGCAACGACCCGTGCAGCTGGGGAGACAACCTTGCTGAGTTGAAAGAAAGAAATTTTTCGGGTCGTTTTTGGAAATTTCAGTTATCGTGTTAGTGTTCTGAATTATTTATGTTCAAAAGCCAGGGGGGCAAGCTGGAGAAAGCTGAGGTAACCCCTTCCCGAGGAAAAGTTAAAAGAGAGAAAAAGATCGTTTGTACTTGAGTTGTTTTTGGTTTATTAGACAACGTCGTCTAAAAAATTTTTGCAAATGGGACATTTTTTCTGCTTATTTATGCACACTCGACAGAATCGGTGTTTGTCATGTTGGGAAAAATGTGGGTGTTTTGTTACTCCTAATTCTGTTTTCATTTTTTTGCATAAATTGCAATGAAAGTAGGATGTGATCAGGACGGGAAGACAAGGTCGAAGACAGATGGGACATTTAGGGTTTGGGTATCTTTTAAAAAGTGCTTTTCTGCAAGGAATACATACATAGTGGGGATTTTCTTTGGGGAATTGCTTGTGTAGTTTTTCTACAATAATGGTTTTTCGTGAACATATAGGGCAGATAATGTCCTTATGGGGATAGAACCAACGGAAACCGTCGAATAGGGATTGTGAAAGACCCATCGAGTGACTGTTATTTTATTTTCCTTATACAAAAACAGGAAAACCTCTGAGAAACTGCAGTAGGATGAGGTTAATAAGGAACGATATTGCAAGTAAGGTAATTAGGATTAAGATAAATATATTTGTGGATAGGTCTAGATTGGTCATTTTCCGTATCTGGAGAAAATGGAAAGGAGGTAGTGATTAATAAAAAGGGATATTGCCAATGCGCATAAGAGGACAAAAAGAAGAATAAACAGTGTTACGGGATGCATTTTGTCAATTCAATGAGTAGTGTAGAACTAGGGTGAAGGAGGTGATTTGCTCCTGGTAAAAACTGAATTGAATTAGGGATATCGATTGGATTAAAAATAAAACTAGGAAAAGAAGTAAAATTTTGGATGTTCTTGAACGCATTTTAGATTATGTGGTTGTTTTTTCGCAATGAGGGCATAATTTATAATCTTCTACGCAAAATTTACAAAAGTTGACGGGCTTATGATCACTGTGATGAAACGTTTTTGCAACAGAGTATTGAAATCTTGTTTGTTTGCAAATATCACATTGAAACCAGTTAAAGATTGAAAAGATAACATTAAATTTAGAGCATTTAGGACAAAAATCGTAGCCCATATCTTTTATAACATATTGGTAACAGAGCAGACACATTACGTGGGGTAGTTCGTCAGGGGGGTTCTCGTGTAATTTCTTGAAAACAATTGTTTCACGTCTGCAGCATAAACAAATTAATGAGACCGGTTTGGATTCTATAGTATTGGTTTCTTTGTCAGTTGTATTCATTTTTGGAAGATTGTTATTGGAGGGGATTATGGGACTGGTATGGTTGGAGGATTTGGTTGTTGATTATTTTGGGATTTTATTGCTTGGTCTATTACTAATATAACTACTAACATCAAAAAATTGAAAGGAATACTTACAACAACGAGGAAAACGGTTAAAACGAAGGAGAAGGCTGCTGCAATAATCATGAGGGCCATTAATAAAAAATCAAGTACTTTGGGGATAAACATTTTGGATAATTTGTGAAGGTAGTTTTGAATCAAGGATTTTACCACGGGTTGTTTGGGTCAATTGTTTGTTTGCATAAGGGGCATTTAGTAGTTGTGAAGGTCATACACTGCAAACAAATTGATTTTTCAGGGTGTAGGCTTTTGAAGTGGCTGTGGCAAGTGGATAACTTTTTGATTTCTTGACAAGAATCACACTGGAAATAATGGCAATGACTGATTGTATAAATGGGAGTTACGCAAATGGGGCATTTAGGTTGGTTCCAATATTTAAATAATTCGTTTCTACAAGGAATGCAAGCAAAATGCGGGGGCTGACCATTTGGGTTTTTGTGCAATTTTTTGAATTGACGGCAAGGGAGATAACAAACAGGGCATTCAACTTTAGGGGTTGTATCAATTTGAGGTTGCTGAGACGATATCTTCAGAATGTTTCCCATTATAAGGACAAATTAGAAAGATTCGGGTATACGAGTTCTAATCCATGGTGTTCAAGTTCGTTGGGGATAGTTACATTTAGATCTGCAATAGCAAAAAAGAAATTCCAGTGTTTCTCGTTTGGATAAATGTAATAATGATTAATGGTACCGGTGCTTAAAAACATATAAGTTAACTTGATACATGCTTTATACTGTGTGAAACAAATATTGAACCATCTTTCTACTTTAACAATTTTAATTTTTTTCTTACCAATAAACAAAATCATTTTAGTTTTAACAATTTGGAAAGAAATGAGGGGAAAAGAACAAATTGATCAGAAAAAAAAGGATAGAATAAAATGAAGAAGAGGAAAGGAGAAAAAAAAAAATTTTTGTGGAGAGCAATTTATGTAAAACAAATTACTTTACTGAAGAGCGCCCAAGTTGACTGGGAAGTGCTCTTCGATATCGATGAGTGCGAGAAAGAATTCCCAGTGCATCATTCCCATGGTGACTCGAGTAGAACCCTCACATCCACGTTCGTAGTCAGTATAATGTATGATTATACAGGGCTTTATTTCTGCAGTGGGAGTTTCAATGAATGATTTCTCGAGGGATTCTACTTTGACTAGTCGCTCACCAAAGTGGAACAGCATTATAGGAGATCTAAATTAAAAGGGATTTTGGAACCATTTAAAGCTTGGGATATATTTATAAAGAATGTCCAATAGGGGGAAGATGGTGTTAAGGTAATGGTTCCATCAATCCAAGTGTTTAAATATTCAAAATGGAGTATTAATTGTGGGATTACTCTGTTGCTTTTTGTTGTCACAAATGATTTTTCAAAAAATTGAATTTGTATAAGGCAATTTTGGTATGAGAATATCATTGCTGTTTTTTAATTGGTAATTGTTTCCAATTCTTTAGTAATGAAATCGTTTTGAGAACAATCACTTTTCGGCAATTCAAAATAAAGATTGTGAGGTACACAGTTTGGGTTTTCTAGAATAAAGAGGAAGAATTTCCAATGAACTGAAAGAGGATTAATACTTATTAAACAAATTTTTTCACTTTGGATTTCTTTGAGCGTTACTAGCATAGTAGGTACAGGAGTTGGGTATGCATCAAATGATCGTTGAATTTTTTGTAACTCTACAAATTTATTGTTAACTGCAAATATCATAGTTTAGAATGATACCTAAGCAATGTAGATTGGATGTTGTACTTGAAATACCGAGTTCTCTTTGAATGCTAGAAAAATGGTGAATTCGGCGAACTGAGGATGAGTAATGAAAATAGTTAAAAGTCTGTAAATATTTGTCATGGGTTTTTTTGCGAAAGTCATTATACTTATAGCGGAAACATAGTATACGGCTAATAGCTCAAAATTTTGGTTTCCGATTCTGATTTGTAAGTTTCTATTAGTTAAATGAATCATGTTGCTGATCTAGCTCATTTGGCAGACTATTAGGGTCGAATTGTGCTAAATACACGAAATAATTCCAATACAACGAATGAGGGGTTAAAATCACAGTATCGTTTTCCCAAGTGTCCCAAAACTCAAAATTTATAACGATTTGAGGGAAAATGTCTCCGTGATTTTCTTCAAAAGTTTTCTTTATTTGATAAATTGTAACGAGTCTATCTTGAAACAAAAAGTACATTAATGGAAGCGTTTTAGTTGTTAATTAACTTATTGTTCTTCATTTCAAAACTATGTATAAAAGTATGTAAATGTAAAAAAAGGACAAAAAAGGGTGTGTCAATTTTTTCTGAAAAGAGGATTATTGACAACGATTGATATTTATAGATAATATATCAATCGGATTCACTGAGGCAAAATCGGAGTATGGGAAGAGTGCAGGCAATAGCTAGATAGACATAGTTGCGATTACATAGTTGAAAATGGATTATAAGAATTAAAAAGCAAGGAAGGAATCCACACATGTCTCTTACAGGAAAAGTCAAAGTCTAATAATATTTTTCTTCAACGCTTTGAAACAATTTTGTATTCGACTCCAATGTTTACAAAAGTAATTGTGTCATCAATCAGGGCTCTTAACAATCAGAAGTATTGAAAATTTGAATGCGGTACGTCCAAGTCTATAATGTCACTGAAGTAGAAAGATGCAACTCTAATAGTTACAGTAGTTTTTAAATCGGAAAGACTTGAGGATAATATCTGTCCGGTGTATTGTCCAAATCGAATGAATAAAGCGTTAGGCTGTTTTATGAATTTGGGTTGCATAGCATAGCATCCTTGAGGTGTATCTAAACAAGATATTAATTAACTTATAGAGTCTAATACAAATAATTTTTATTATTTTTGAGAGAAATTATTTTTTTTATAAAAAAGATGATTTTTTTATTAACAGCTTTAAGGAGGTGCCACCACACTTAGAATGGTTGCATCATTTTGTGGTTGTGGTTGATGTGACGCCAGATTTGGGTATTCTACTTTATTATTTTCTGTATGACAATGCTCATCAATTTTATTTTCTCGAGGTTGATTCTCAACGCATTTGTGAGTTTTTCTATTGTGCTGTAAGGTTGATAATTACTAAGCGGTAAAAAATGATTGTTGTTCTGCGGGGCCGACGGTTTGGTTTCGTTAGAGAATACCGGTGTAAAGAACGATAAGATACAAAGATTATATGTTGCTCCTAATAGAATTTTCCAAAAACCCATTGTTTTGTTGGATATTTTGTGGATTTCGAACGCTCTTATGATTGTTACGATTACATCAGTTAAGAATTTTATGCACAAGAAACAAGCAAAATAAACTCCAATTTTTTCCAGATAAAAAGTGATGATTCCAAAAGTGCCTTTGAACTGGTCTGTAAAAAATGTAGGTGAAAGAAGAGAATCTAGATAAATTTGTCTGTTAATTCCCATTGCTGACGCATAGATATCTTTCTGAGAATAGTCTATGCTTCTTCCTTCTAGAACTTCTCTTGAAATTTTTGTCAAAACAGATTTTGAAGCTTCCGAATGCAAGATATTGTCCCAAAACGATTTAAGTTGATTTGGTGTGTAAATTCCGGCACGTTGCGATTCGTAACCGGTAAATTTTGGAATAGAACTAATAACTCTTGAAGAGAATATTTTTGGCGGTTGTAAAGGAACAGGTGCTGGCATCAAATGGTACCATGAATTTTCATTATCAATATCTAATTGGTAGGCATTTTTGTAGCCTCCAACACAATCTACTTCGTTTGCAAAAGGGTAGGTTTGTCGAGTAATTGGGTCGACGAACATTGTCCTACCATCATAATGAATAGGAATCCTATCATAACACTGTTCAAGAACCTGAAGTGGTGAGTTTCGTTTTGGACAGTGGTACAGCCAACCTATGCTACCATCTGTGTCTAAGAACATCGAGCGGTTGCCGGTTAACATATATCCAGCTAAACGATTGTTTTGGATAGCCTGCATTAGTATCATTTGTTTTTGAGTTCGGTCAAGTTCGCATTGTTCTATGACCAAACCTTTCCATGCTTGTTTTATTTGCATGTAATTATGATATATGACAAAATCCATCTTTACCGCAAGGTTAAGATCATAGTCTAACTTGTCTTTGTCTAAGTGTTCCCATGCAACAAAACCGTTGTCGGATGTTCGGATCTGTTCATCTGAAGGCTTCCTATTAAACCCATTTACACTTAGGCTATTGTCAGGTTCAACACGAAGTTTATGAAAAAATTGTTGAGTTTTTGTTTTATAAGGTTTGCCAGTCTTCATATTAAATCCGCCTTTATAAGAAACATATAAAGAATCTAAATTTGTTCTGTAAATAAATTCTGGTTTTCCACACACCTTTTCTTTTTCATCAATTACTCTAATTTTTATGTCCATTTCAGCAGGAGAATACGTTCCTGGTCCTTCATAGGGCGTCTCCGGTTTTTCATCACTCACTATGAAATACTGTACGTTACCAAGTTCGTTTTCATGTTTTAGCATTTTTGCGTTTTGTGAAAATCTTTTAGTAACTATACAATTTTCCGGTGCCTCCCAATTGTATGCAAAGGGGTCGAGTGATGTCGAATGACAACCTCCTTCTGAGAGGGCACAAGGAAGTTTTAGTCCTTGACTGTTATAGACAGTTCTGTCATTAAGATCAATATCGAGTACAGTTTCTTGCATCAGGGTTTCAAAAGAGAAGTGTTTAATTTGACCACGATTATCACAAGATGTTGATGATTCACCTTCAAGATCAACTCCCTGGTTTTTATAGGAGACAGTTTTTATTCCATGTTTTATGTCAATTTCCATGTCATCATCGTCAAATTCAGTAACAGTAATTTTTCCAGTTTTATTAGCATTTAGGCATTGTTCGGGTGAAACAATAATATCGTATGTTATTATTGGAGCGTTGTGTACAATTGATGAATGGGAAAACATACCACAATTATAACGAATGAGCATTGCAGTGACTTTGCACATAAGAGCTTTAACAAAGGTCCGATAAGACCGTTGATAAAGTGTTACATGTGTATCAACCATCTGAATATTTTCGGGTGTAATTTTGCAAGGAGAAACTTGTGTTAAAGCATACATTTTATTTTCTTTCATTTTAGAACAGTCATAATGAATGACCCTAAGTTTGTTAGATACGTCATTAATATCCTCAGTAGCGTTAATAACTATAGAAAGAGTACAAAAGTAGAAAAGACTTATAAGTAAATAAGAAAAATAGAGTTTTTCAAAACAAGGATATCTTTTCATCCTGTTCTTTTTTAGCGCTTCAAGTCGGGAATTAAGGCTATGAGTTGTAGTAATAGGCACTGCCAGTAAATGTTGACTGGATTTATTGCTACCTAAAACAAAGTTAAGTAAATCCGGCTTGATAGCGTGATGGCGGCTTGGCCGAGCGACTAGAAGTTCGCCTATTATTATTATTTTCTAAAGTTTGTAAATTAGAAGGTCCTTGTTCCGATGTATTAGGGCGGAGAGGACTTAAATTAGGGTCTAGAGGTATTCTAGAATTGTGCTGTGGGCAAGGAGTTGAACTTCTTGTTCGACTACCGCTAGGTAGGTGTGTTTGGACTGGAGGTGGGTTATCACGACCACCTGAACTTGCTTCGTTGAATCCAGAATCAAAATTGGTAGGTGTTCGGTCAGGGTCGAAGTTCTGCACAGGGGAGTCTCTTCGTATGAAATTATCCATGGGGAAATATTCGGTGTTAGTGGGGCTTTGGAAGGAGAATTTAGTCAAAGGACTATTGAGTTTATTCATCTGACTTGTCATTAGATTATTATAAAATGTGTCACAATTATTTTTATCTATACCATACTCTAGGGTTAACTCTGGTATAGTTTCAGTAGCTGGGTAGTACTCGACTAGGTGATTTCTATGAGCGACCTTCCTGGTGGCCGGGTTGCTATCTAAAGTTAATTCATAGTTAACATTGGTTAGTTTTTTTTCTACCGTATAAGGACCTGATCTTAGTTCATGTAGTTTTTTTGACTTTCCTAACTCAATTTGATGGTTTTCCATTAGAACTTTTTGTCCAACCTCAAGTGGCTTGCCTAATTTGTGTTTGTTTCTATGTTTATGTGCGCGGTTATTGTTTTCTAAGCTCTTTTTATAAGCGTTATTGTATA
Source organism: Convolutriloba macropyga (assembly GCF_964194025.1). NCBI lineage: Eukaryota > Metazoa > Xenacoelomorpha > Acoela > Convolutidae > Convolutriloba > Convolutriloba macropyga. The sequence goes on from NC_134475.1 coordinate 15,750,514, forward strand.
TTTGTTTGAATTGGTTTTCTCGCATAAGCAACGAATTGTTAATAGTCGGTTTTAGAAGTTTGTCAATTTCGGTGTTTTTTGAAGTTTGCAAGGTATGCCTGTGAAGAGGCAGGTCTTTGCAAAACTCGGAAGAGCATGTGAGTTGTGAATTTCGTAGGAGTCCTAACTTAAGTGACAGAGGTATCTGTGGTTTTTGTCCGAACACAATTTCATAAGGTGAGATTCCAGTACTAGCATTTGGAACCGTGTTATGAGAAAAAGCAAATTTTGGTGCCAGTTCGTCCCATTTACCTCGAGCTTGTTCTAGAAAAATTCGGAAATGTGCTCCTAGATGTTTGTTTTGGATCTCGACTTTACCATTAGTCCAAGGCGCATAAGCAGTTCGAGGTGCGGGTGTTATACCTAATTCATGAATGTAACTCGCAAAATCTTGGTTCATGAATGCCGAACCCTTATCATAAACAAGTTTTTGTGGTATTCCAAAAGACAAGATGAACTTTTCTAAAGCTTTTATGGTGTCTACTGCGTCTGTGGAACGTACGGGGTATACTTGAATGAAACGTGAAAATGAATCGACAATAACTAAACAATGGTGTTTACCGTTTGATGGTGGATTTAAAGGTCCTTTATGATCAATATGGACCGTATGAAAGGGGAATGGGACTGTATCAGTCCACTTTTCGAGAGGTGCTTCGTGGATATCTCTCCGTTTTTGTTTATTTTTTTGGCATTCAAGGCAATCAGCAATTAGGTTTTCAATCCATTTATACATTCCGGGCCAATAAAAAAATCGTTTTACATTAGCAAGTGTTTTATCTAAACCTACATGACCTGACAGTTCACAATGAGCTAACTGAAAAACTTTAAAGAACAATGACAGTGGTACGCAAATTTTTAAGTATTCAATATCTGGCTCGTCTGTTTGTTGTTGAATACATAAGATGTTGCCTACGAAACTCAGTTTTTCAAAGTTATTAATGTATGACATTATGGCTTTAGATTGTCGGAATTCAATTTTCTTTTCATCTTTGTTATTGTTCGTCCTTAATTGGCGAATTTGTTGTATCACTGGGTCTTTTAATTGTTCTTGACAAATTACCGATGTATTTAAATCAACTTCTTTAGAGAAGATTGTCAGTTTATCGATGAGTTCTCTTGCATCTTGTATTTTTGTATTTTCGGGAAATTTCTTTGCTAATTCGGTTTTGTCTATACAAGTGCTATTTTTTACGAGAAAAACTTTATCGTATTCTAGAGGGAATCTGTACTCCGAGTCTGTGGTATTAGTTTGATCAATGTAGAGTTTGTCAAAATCTAATTCCGGTGACTGGTTCTCATTGAACAATTCAAATTCCGAAATTGGATCAAAATTTTGTTCGGTTATCCCTTCATCAGGGTAGGAATCAATTTCTGTATAATGATCAGACGTTTCGTCTTCCTCCTGTTCTGACACAGGGGTTATTTCTTGTTTGCGGTGACGCCTATAGTGGTTAATTGATGAACCATACGAGAAATCTTCCGAAATATTGTTTATTGAGCAAAGTCTGTTTTGATTATTGTCGTACTTTTGCTTTACCATTTTGTCATTTTTGAAAATGAATTTGTCGATACCCGTTATGCTTTGTTTTAGGATTGGAAAGAAGTCATCTGCTGGTCCCTTTTCATTATCACGCAAAATGAAGTATTTTTCCTCGTTACCATGCTCGTCGTAAAAACTAATGTCTTTTGGTATCTTTTTGTGTTTAAGTTGATACTTGTCCAGATCTTTAAGTTTCACATTGCGACTTAGGATGTCAGGAAAAGCTAAGTTTTTTCCTTCAGTCCAAATAATTTTCAAGTTCTGAAATTGAGATATTACTAACTGGTATCTAAAAAATCTGTGAGAAAGTTTTCCTCTTCTACCCCATAGATACATTAAAGGCTTATGGTCGGTGTACACATATACTGGATGGGGAGAACCAATTAGGTAATGCTCATAAGTTTGTAGTGCAGATATTACACCGCAAAGTTCGCGTGCTGTGGTGCTCATTTTTTGTTCCTCTTTAGTGTAAATTCTAGAGTTAAAAGACACTATTCGTTTCCCTTCTGGAAATTCTTGAACGAGAATAGAGCCTACTCCTATAGAAGAAGCGTCTACATGCACGTGGAAAGGGTATTTAGTATCCGGTATTGCTAAGATAGTATCTTCGCTAATTCTGTTTTTAATGTCGTTAAACAGTTTTTCGTGTTCCTTTGTCCAAACAAATTTAGTTTCTGTGCGGGTTAAGTCATAGAATGGTTTGCAGTCAACATGCAAATTTTTGATGTACATGCTGTAGAATCCTAAGCAACCTAGAACTCTCATGACATCACGTTTGTTTTCAGGCGACTTAAGTGCTTTTAAATCTGCTACTCGCTTCTTGACTGGTTGTATCCCATCTTTACCTACTACATGTCCCAAGAACTGTACTTTCCTAAGGAAAAATTTAGTCTTTTCAGGTTGAGCTTTCAACCCAGATTTCCTTAAAAGTTCATGGTACTTGTCAATTATTTCAAACATTTCGGTTTCATCTTGCGCTTGCATGATGGTGTCATCAATGTAGGTTATAGCTTGTTTTTTTCTAATTAATGGTGCAAAATGGATAGTCATTATACGACTGAAGAAGTTAGGTAGACCGCATAGGCCGTAAAATCCGCGTTCAAATGTGTATTGCTTTGGACCAATTACAAAACTTACCAGCTGTTTGGTTTCCTCAGTTAGAGGGACTTGGTTATAGGCTGAACAAAGATCACTGGTTGTGAAGAAATTACCTTTTAATCTAGTTAATAGACTTCCGATTGGTTCGAGTGGCCATGAATATCGACTAAGGTCTGTTATTGAATTCAGATATCGGGCATCTATAACCAGTTTTACTGTGTTCCCCTTGGGTAGGATTATGATTGGATTAATAAATTCTGATCCCATTTCTTTATCATTACCCATTTCCCGGATTATACCTGTTTTACACAGTTGTTCCAAAAGGTTTTCTAGTTTTTCCTGATAATGTAATGGTACTTTGGATGGTCTTTGTTTTGTCAAAGTTGAATTAGGTAAAAGTTTAACATGAAACTTTTGTTTTATCTTTCCAACATCGTATTTGTGTTGAGAGTAAACGTCTTTATTTTTAGTTAAAGTCCTCAGTAACTTGTCTAAGTTTTCGTCATTGATATCAGCTTGACTGAAATCAAATTTTTTGAGAAACGCTTGATTGGTTTTGTCAAATCTGTTAAGTTTTTCTTTGGGAAGTTCAATGGGTCTGATGTTCTCATCAGTTGTTTCTAATTGTGGCTTAAGATCCTTGAGGTCGTCGCTAAAGTCTGTTTCTAATTCGTAGTTGTTGGTAAAATCTTGTTGCCTTTTTCGCTTTTCTGTTTTCTTTTGTTTTTCAGGAGTTTTGCTTGCAAAGAAATTTTGAATTTTTGAAATTTTTGGACCTTGTTTTTCGCTAACATGGAATATTTGATCCCAATTAGTGTCACTATTCATTAAGTGGTTTATGAATGCAACGTTGTCAACTACAGAAAATTCTGGGTCTTGTCTAATTTCAATGTCTTCTAAAGTGTGCCCAATAGGACCCTTTTGGATGACAACCTTGTTGTTTAGAGGATTGTTTAGCATTATTGGTAATTCCTTTTCTTTTCTAAAACACTGAACATTGTAAGTATAAATTCCTTGAGCTTGCAGTTCACTTCCAATTACGAAGGAGGTTCCCTTTCTGAAGAATTCATTCGGAGGTCTAATTGATATTACTCGAGTTGATTTTGGTGCTAATGGTAGTTGCTGGTCAAGAGTTACAATTTTGTAAGAGCTAATGTATGGATAGCTTTTCGTTTGGTATCTAGATAATGTGACGGCTACTTCAGGGTATGTTTTTAAATCGATTTTTGGAGTGGTTAGGTCAATAGATTTTACTGTAGATTCAAGGAAATCCATTCCCAACAAATTCGGCTTGCAACCATCTTTGGCTGAAACCCATGTGGTAACTTCCACTTGATACTTTCCTTCAATGTCGAAAGAAGTTTTGAAAGTAATTTGACCTAGAAGTTTTAGTTTCTCACCATTAACCGCTAAAGTATGATTTTTTGAAGCTTTCATCTCAATGTGTTGTAATTTACATAGTTCAAGATAAGTGTGGTAATTAATTATAGAGCTCGATGCTCCTGTGTCCAATAAAAACTGTGTTTCTAAGCCGTTATTTTTATTTTTGTCTCCGACGGATTGGTATAAATTAATGTAAATATGCGAGTAACTTGTTTTGTTATCAGTAGTGTTTATGAACGGAGACCTGTCTAGTTTAAATACTCGTCGTTGTGGTTCTCATTATTGTAATAGTCTCTAGAAGTTTCACTGGTAAAGTGAACTCGAGGGCTTCGCCCTTCACTGTTATCTCTTGAATGAGTATTATTGTTTTGTCTAGTAGGTGTCCTATCCCGGTTATGGTCTGTACTCCTATCACGATATCGATTATCTGATCTTGGAGGACCGTTGCTTTGTCTATCCCTACTATTTTGCCTATTGTTATCTCTGTAAAAGTTGTTTCGATAGTTATTTTGTCGTTCCTGTGATCGGTTATCGTAAGAAGATGATCGATAATTGTTTGAAGAGTTTGATGGGTACGGTGATCGATGTCGGTAGTCTGATCTAGAGTTGTTTTGATAATTGGATTGATTTTGGTTATAACTATTTCTCTGTCTGTCCCTAGAATTTCGATTGTCATAATTGTTTGATTTGTAATTTTGTTGACCTGGTGAATGGCTCCTACTACGTTTATAATTATCGGTGAACTTTTCTCGTTGTTGAGGTGGGTTTCGGTTTTCGTTTTTAAAGTCCTTGTACTTAAAGCAGAAAGCTATTGTGTGACCTGAACGTTTGCAAAACTTGCAGAATCTAGTCTGGTTTTGTTTGAATCTGGGATTGTCGTTGTTGTATGTGGCGTTTATTTTATGATCTTTCATTAGATTTGCAATTTCTGTGAGTTGGTTTTTTAACCCTTCTATTTCTATTTTATTGTCGATACTACTTGAGGCAGTACCCGTGAATTCACTGCTAACAGAAAAACTTAAGTCTTTAGTTGCTACATGATCCTGTAATTGTTGCCAAGTTGTAGCTGGGTTTTCTATTAACCGCTGATGTGCCTTTTGCTTGAGTGTAGGTGGCGTTAATCCTCTTACAAAGTACTCCATACACTTAGCGTTACGCTGGTCGTTGTTAAAATCTGGATCTGGCCATCCTTTTTCAACTGCTTTTGTTACTCGGTGTGTATAGCTTTTTATCAACTCATCTGGTTGCCTTTTAATACTCTCGACTTCAATTCTTTTCCTATACTTGTCCTTTGCATCAGTAAAACGGGCAATGAACTGATTTCTAACTTCGTTCCATGCTAAACCTGGTGCTAAGGTTTCAAACCATTGGGCTGCGGGCCCACGCAAAACCGAACCAAACAATGCTTTTTGTCTAGCGTCGTATGCTGCTTGCAAATCAGCATCCGCAGGATCTCTTGTTCCTAGTGAGAATTGGATTTTTCTTTGTATTAAACTAAAGAATTCCTGGGCATCTTCAGATGGATCTAAACCTGTAAATTTCTCTAACGCTATGTCGGGGTACGCAACAACGTTCGCTGCCATGTTTTATTTTAGTGTACGAAAAGAATATTTTATACAAAAGTATTATTAGTTTGGGTAATTAGTGTAGAAAATATTTTTGTTATAACAATTATGTAATAAAACGCTAATACTAAAGTAGAAAGTTGAACTGTTTGTTTTGTGTTATGAATTTTATTTGTTTAGGACCGTTTAATGATTGTATTTTAAATTCAAAGTTTTTGCCGTTATCAGTACTAAAAATTTCAACCCAAGAGTAAATATCGGTTTGCTCAACGGTAAAATTTAATAGCCAAGGATAAGTGCTTTCAGAGTGTTTAAATTCAACAGAGTATTGGTGAAATCTGTTTATTTTTGAAAATCTAATTTGTGTGACAAATTCTGTTTTTATAAGTAATTTAACTCTATCTGGTAAACTCGGATCGTCAGGAGAAACGTTGATGTATTTGGGTTTAATGATTTTTAATATTTGTAAACCAAACGGGGGAATTTTATTTTGGTGGCTCATCCACACACAAGATGATAACGTTTATGCTAATTCTATCACACTGTTCTGATTTCTTAGAGCACACAAAAGTTCCTTAAAGTTTGGGTTGGTCCACTTGTAAGTTATGTAGATTTCAGTTTCCGTTTCGCTAGAAGAGTGATGGTAAATGCATAAAAAGTTTCTGTTCTGGTCAGTTAAATAATATGAAACTTTGCCTATTTTGTTATGTACTTTAATACTTATATTTAGATCTTGAACGTTTACTTTAATATATGACATATAAATAACATAGAACAATTGTTTGTGTTGTTTTATTAATGTATTTTTGTATGAAATTACACAGAAGACAGTATAAAAACGTTTAGTACGGGATGTTTAGTACATCAGTAGTAGTATTTTTGTAGCTATTATTGTGTTTAAATATTGTTTCTTAAGTGCTTGAGTCTGTTAATGACCGTATATTAACATGAGACAACAACTTTTCTATGATAAATTTGTGTACAAATTGGGTTAAAAAGGCTAGTTTACGCTCTTTTAATTAATTATTGGCTAAATTTTCTGCGGGAATCTCGATCACACTGTTTTTAGTTTTTAACAAAGTTAGTAAATTCTGAAAATTTGGGTTCTCAGATGCATAAGTTATACAAAAATCAGCGGGAGAATTATGTTCAAGCACGTAGAAAATAGCTAAGAAAGTAATTCCGTCAGTAATAAACCGTGTTATTTTACCCCTTCTAGTGTTTTCTATTGCTGTTAGATTAAGATGTTCTACAATAACTATTCCAGTTTGGTCCATGCACTGTTTAAAACCTCTATTGGTGAAATTTTTATAGTGAAACCGGTTAAAATTGGGGAATTCTCATCAATTTATGTTATTTTCAGGCTAATAATCTATGTTGGGGGGATAAAATTTGGTTTAAAACCCGTTATTCTTTGTTAAATTTGAGCCTTATTGAGATTTATGTGGTCAAAACTTGGTTAATATTTACTAATTTTGTGTAAAAATGATGTTAATATGGCTATTTTCTTGAGTATTATTGGTTAAAATTGGATAAGAATGATGTTTTTAAGGCTTAAATGTGATAGTATCCGTTAAATTATGATAAAAGTAACGTTAATTTTGTTAAAATTTGGTTAATATTTGAGAATTTAGGTGAAAATGATGTTTATTTGGTTAAAATTTGATTAATATTACCCCACCCGGGTCAAGGAATTGATAAAACAGAGTGAATATTCAACTAAGGAAGGCTTAAATTTAACCAAAATTGGGTTAGTTAATGTGAAAATGCAACAACGTGTGCTTAAATGTGTAGAAAATTAGATATAAATTACACTAAACACGTATTGGGGGGAAGAATTCTGGTTAAATTTACGTTAAATTGTTTGAAATTGCTATATTTTGGTCAAAAATTCAGTAAAAATTAGACATATGTTACTCTAAATATGATTTGGGGGGATGATTTTTGGTTAAAAATTGGCTATTTAGTGTGAAAATGCTAAAATTCTGCTGTGAATTTGGTGAAAATCGGCTAAAGTTTAGTTTAATTAGGTGTTGGGGCGGTGAAATTTGGATAGTTTTTGGTAATTTGGAGTGTATATGCTAAAATTTAACCATAAATTTGGTCCAAATCGGGTCAGAAATAGTCTAAACAAGTTTTGGGGGGGTAAATTCTGTATAAATTCCGATTATTTAGAGTGAAAATACTAAAATTTAACCATAAATTTGGTTAAAATCGGATTAGAAATAGACTAAACAGGTTATGGGGGGATGAATTTTGTATAACTTTCAATTATTTAGAGTGAAAATACTAAAATTCAACCATAAATTTGGTGAAAATTGGGTTAAAATCAAATTAAATATGTTTTGGGGGGATAGAATCTGGTTGAATTTCGGTTATTTAAGGTGTAAATACTAAAATTTAACCATAAATTTGATGAAAATTGGGTGAAAATTAGGCTAAATAGGTTTTGGGGGGATGATTTTTGGTTAAATTTTGACTATAAAATGTAAAAGTACTTCAATTGTTATATAAATAAACTAAAAATTGGACATAGATTACCCCCACCCGGGTCAGAACAATTTTACAAGAGCAAAGAATCAGTTGCCTGTTAATATTTTAATGTAAATTTACTGTATTTCGGCCGTAAATTTGATATAAATTACTCTATTTGTTTGTCTATTAGTGTGCTTTCACTTCTGTGGTAGTGGTTATTTTACTATTTTAATCCGATCGGATAGAAAAACAAAAATTCAGGCGTGATTCTTTCCTCTGGGCGCACCAGTTATCAAATTTGATTGGGCTGCTACAGATCACACAATACGGGATCTCTTTATGTATGCCAGTCAAACTTGACAAAAGATATAACAAATCGAAGGCAAAGATATATGCCTAAGACCTGTCTGTGCTATAAGTCTCAATTTAAAGTAGTTGGGGGGCTGAAAAGTTCAATTAATTAAATAGATAGTTTAAATGAACAAGCTTACACTGAGTAGTATTAAACCGGGTTGAGCTGTTACTCGATTGTGTTGTTGTTAAATGATTGTGTCGTTGAAAACTTCTTCCAGTTGATTTCTCACAAGTATGTTCTGTTGGAAAATTTGCAAAGTTGGAAATCTTTACTAAAATTTCTGTTTAAATTTAGGAATTTATTTTGCAAGAAAAATGAAGCAGTTGTCTGCTGCTCGTCGCTGGCTCTGTTATTTGTCTCTCTAATTTTATTCCGTCCCACTTCGCTGAGAGAAACAATTAATTCCTCTCAGCTCCGTTTGGGCCGATAGGGAGCGAATCACAAACTCACGTTCATAGTGAGGTGCTTCTTAATTTTCCTATTGGCCGAGAAGGCAAGAGAATTAACTCTTTTTTATCTCACGGAAAAATTATTGAAACTCCAAAAAATAATAAAAATCTAAAAAGCTGAGAGCATCAATTATTGATTTCGTGGGCGCCTGTTTTCTGCTTTTCCCCTCTTCTAAAACCGCAACAATTATGGTTTTCTTGGGGGCTTTTTATGAGACTCTATTGTCTTTTCCCCTGAAGCAATCTGCTTCATCTTTATTGAACTTGGGGGGAAAGATCTGCATTGCAACTGTCAAAAGCAGAAGTAATTTAAATCAAAAGAAACTGTGGTTTTACAGGCCGCCTACGTTCAACAATGTACATTTTCTATCCTGGATATAAGCGAGGAGATCCAGGCCTAAAGTTGTGTTATTTAAATAAGTCGAACTGAGTTGTTTAAATACTTGTGTACTGGTAGTCTTAACAAGCGTTAGTTTATTTAGCGCGCGGCGAAAGAATGGTTAATTAGCGCCTAAATACGTTCGCTCTAATGCGGGATTAATTATCCGTTCATTTGTAACGGCTCTCGTAATACTACAGAACTCATGGTATTGTTAGTTTCGAAAAGTCATTATCAAAAGTTGTCTTCCGAGAACAGTCTTTTATCCCCTATTCAAACTACAGAAATCTGCAACGTACCCTCCTACCCCCACCTTTTTAAAATCGGAATTACAGTGTTCAGGCAATGTTTTGAAGTTAAAGCAAAAGTGAGTAATATTGCCGCATGGAACGATTAACTGTTGAGCGAGAGTCTCTCTGTGCACGCACTAAGTCAATTTTACAACTTTTTTACGTCGAATGATTTTATTGACAGAATGCTCATGGAAAGTATTCAAAAATACTATCAACTGCAGCCGACATAAACGTGTTTTTAGAGCCCAATAATGAGCTTCAAGGGTAAAACGGGCTCCGAATTCTCAATTTTTTTTTTGTTTTTTTTACTTTCTTTTGTAATTTGTTTTATTTTTATCTTTGAACGGTTTTTGAAAGCAGTGTATTTGGCAGCTGATTTTATTAAATATTCATCTGTTTCTCATTGTAGTTATCTTTCTTATATGACTTCGTACATAGACTTCATTTTCATTGTGGCTGTTTTCTGACTAATTTTTAAAGACTTTTTTGAAAATTTTGATTAGATTTATTATAATAAAACTTCTCGAGTATCGCTAAAAATTTAAATTCTCTTGTGCAAATGATTTAGTTGTTTTAGGCATTGGATGCTGGAATTTTAATACAATTTTGGATCATAATTAGAAATTAAGAGATATCTTCCGTTTTCCTATAAGACTTTAATGTTTTAATTATTTGAAAGTAGTCACTGCCTCATTTCGATGGCTAGATGTATCTATAATTTGGGTTGAAAGCCATGAATACACTTTTTCTGTTTGCATTTTGTACTTTATTTGTTTTCTCTCCAAAACTGTTAACATACAGTTTTGCTTTGTTATTTTTTACTGTGCTTTTTACTTTCATGTTTTATTTTATGGAAATTTTTCGTTTTGTCGATGATACTTATGCCAAACTCAGGCCGGATGTGCGTGCATTTTACTGTGCTGTTGTCAATTAATCCAGAAAAACTCAAATTTTAAATTTTTTGCTTAGTGATTATAATGCTGGAATTTTTTTCCTTACCTTAGTTCAAATTCTGATGAAACTTTTAATTGAAATGTGGCCAGGCAGATAACTGCTGATTTTGTCAAAATGGGTTAAAATTGAATGAAGTTCTTTTGTTCGCGTTAAATTTTGTTTCTGTTCTATTGGTTTTTTTGGCAAAAACTATAAAAAGAGAAACTGACGAGATTAGAGGTGTTAAGTTTTTGCAGCTTTGATAGTTCTTTTGAAAGTTCGAGGCTTCGATTCACTTTCGGAAGCCTCCTGGTCAAGTTTTTATTTTGTGGTCAAGAATTCTGTTACAACCTTATGGCTTCACGATCTTTTCTTATCTGCTTTCAGTTCATACTTCCAAGCAATTGCGTCTGATTTGCGTACTTGATGTTATTTTTTGCTCTTAGCCGAGCAATGTTTTGTTCATGCGAGTACATTTTTGTCACATGTTATTTAGATCACTTTCAAAAATGGCTTTCCTCACTTTCAAAATGACCTTTCATTACTTTAATTCAAGCATTTAATGTCATTTGAGTCACTCTAAGGGACGGCTATTTGAGTGCAGCTAATAGAAGCAGCAATAAACTATACAGATTTTTGATGAAATACATCTCAGCAGTTAATAAATAGAACAGCCAATTTTCTTTTTTGGTCTATTTTTAGACTTCTCTTTTTTAGTCTGCACATTTACGAGGCTATTGCGGCTACTTTCTGGCATGCTGCCTTGTTTGTGCACATAGAAGATAACTCGATGATGTGCAACCTCGCATAGTGTTCCGACTCCTAATTTCGACTCTCATTTTAGCACAAAATTATTAACTAAAAACCTGAAAAAAATACTGCAATGAGTAGTCGAGAAAATCAAGTGACAATTTTTGCTTATAAAACGTTGAAATGACACCCAGCGGTGTTAAAACTAAAAAACCATAAAAAATAAAACAATTTAGAAGAATAGCAAAATAGACGAAATTTGAACATTTTTTGATGGAAACTTTTGAGCATCGAAAAATTTATTGTTTGTACCATTAAATATAACTAGTGCTTTCCCAAAAATCAAAATTCTTTATCCCATTATTTGCGACGGTGAACAAAAAAAGAAACAAGCTCAAAAAACGCCTTGACAAAACAGCTATGTTAGTTCTAATAACGGTCTAAAACTCTAAACGCATAAAGAAAATTAAAGATTTGAGATTAGGAGTAGATAAGAGATTAAGGGTGACAAGAGATTAGAAAAATAAAAAAAGAAAATTTCATGAAAACCTTGTGATCGAGTTACACATACATTGGACAAATCATATTCAATGGATATATCTCTTCATTTGGCTTTGATATTATACCCAAGTAAACAATTATAGCCTCAACGAAAACCATGAAAACAAAAAAAAATCGATGGAGAATGAAGCACAGCGAAAACGTCCAATGAAGCACAATGTATCAACAACACCAATTTTCAAAGTTTAGTTAAGGTACTAAGACCAGAAACCTGAAAACTTGACAAATTTCAAAAGGTTACTACTGTAACAAAAACAAAAACACCTTTAAGTAAGGAAAACCTTAGACAAAATTAAATTGTTCACTTGCTTTAAACAACAATACCAATCCAAACGATCAAGAAAATATTAATTCAACTTGAAAAAGTTTTGTTGCAGTAAATGGTCTGATGAAAAAAAGCGCGCATATCAATTTGAACAGCCAGAAAAGTTTCACAAAAACTTTTTCGTACTTTTAAGGACTGCTTTTCTAAGTTGATGAAATTGCACTCAATATACTTTTTTAAATTCAAAACTGGGACTAAATTTTTTAATTCATGCTTGGAAACAATAATAAGCGTTTGCTATTCAATTGGGTAACAGAACCCTGAGAAAATAGACAGAACTAAACAGCTAACTATTTTAAAACTCCTTTGTTTGGCATGTCCTTTCTTTTGGGTATTTAATTTATTCAGCTACAACAAATACAGCTTGAAAATCTATCTGCAAATATCAAATAAAACTACGTGGGTTATAGAGGTATAGTACATGTTACTGATTATATACGATGCAAAAAAAACAGATGTAATCAGCCATAAATAACGCCATTTTGTCCTAACCCAGAAAAAAAAACAGCGAAAAAGGTAAACCCTGCAACATGCTGTTAAAAATCTTCCCGTTTATACATTGGTCTGAAAAAAAATCGGAGTTAAAGATATGAAAGTTAAAAAGGGCAAGTAGAGCTAAAAATACTGAGAAAATAACAATGCTACATTATATCTTTTGCTGCTCAAATGCTTCCTATAGACACAACACTATTAGCTAAATAGAACCTTTAGCTGAAAATTAGCTTCAATAGTTTACCTGTTTTATGCATAAACAAGTTCATTTGGCCTAAAACTTGCTTTTGAAATCAGTTATCAAATACTAATGATATCTTTGAGATGTCAAAATTTGTCACGAGCATAGATCCGCGTAAATGGTATTCAGCTATTAGTCTTACTTTTGCGAGGAGCTTCTGTGTAATTGTTAATGATTTACCAAATGTTTTCTTTTTATTTCTTCTAAACTTTTGTTTACAAAATCCATCACGGAAAAAAGTGACAAGTTCGAGAATATGGTGATAGGACAAAATACCCAATGCCAATATACCTAATGTGACAAAATACCCAAATTTACCCAATTTTTTACCTAAACATGAAATTACTAGAACGATTATGTACCATATATAGCTAGTGCATTTGGCTATGCCTGAGCGGCCAGGGGAGTCGATATGAAACCATCCCAACCAAACATGAGATTAAATTATCCGCTTAAATTTGATACAACATACTTGAATTACCGAGTGCTAATTTGTAATCGGATTATTGAACGGAAAGATCAAAGGGAATAATTTGCGCATTAGGTACTTTATGATGTATAAATAAAAAAAACAGTATGCATAATTATCTAGTTAAATTAGCGAAAAACCAGTAAAAAAAAGAATTCAAGAACACTCTCACAGAATAAACAAGAAAAAAGTTTCTATCAATGGAGGTAATGAGCTTTATCTGAGCAGTTTTTAGTTGTATTAATCTGGCAAACTCAAGCGAAATGAACTAAAATGTTTATTTCGTTCCATTTTTAAATCAAAAAATGGCAAAATTTTGAGAAGTTCAACAACGCTCTTCTGTTCTTAGTGGTACAACCAACAATACTATTTGTACAAATTTTAACATATATCATAAAATTTGTGTAAAAATGAGGAAAATGAGAACACTAACAACGTAAGTCAGTCAAATGTGCACAAAACTTCAATCCTTGATAATCTCGTGGAAAAACGAAGTGAAAAAAATTTTTTAGTTATGCATTCCACTCACAACCCTCTATGACGAATATTTCAATCGGCCAAAATTGACTGAACAAAAAAACCGTTTGATTATAAAGTGGGTTGGAATAAAAATGACAATTTAAGAGTAGTAAAAAGTTATTATAAACAGCAAACCGTTTTTATTTAAAAAAACTGCCTTTGGTTCTACTGCAGCTATATGCGCAATTCAGTGACTGTAGTTGTTAAAGCGGTGAAACTTTCTTAGCGCTTTCAACGTATTCTCCTCAAATACTACATAGTTTCATTTAAAAATTGCCTCGATAGAAACTTGTGCTCACATAGCGGTGAAACTTTGCGTGGTTTGTGGTGTTTAGAAGTTAATTTTATTTTCACCCATCTCAACACTACTCTAACATCTTGTTTACAGTATTTTCTTCGGTAAAGGTATTTGGTATATTTAGCGACAAATGTAAGATATGAGAGTCTTAGCGTTGAATTATTTTTTTTTCACCGCTTTCAATGCATTCACTGCTATTCTTACATCTTTGTTGCAAAATTTTCTGCGGTGAAGATATTTGATAAATTTAGTGTAGAAATTTCGTACGATTTGCAATTCTTAGCGGTGAATTATTTTCCACCGCATTCAACGCTAAAAATCGAAATTCTTACATCTTTCCACCGTATTCACCTCAAATCTTACATTTTTAGCAATTTTTAGCGTTGACACCTCGACCTGGGATCATATACTTGGATAAAAGCTATTTAGTAGGTCTTGAAGCGTTGTCGATGCATGCGAAGTGTTGATATTCTTGACAAACGTAAGATACTTGAGCCAAATCTAATTGAGCCAATGTTCAGAACAAATTGTGGTAATGATAGGATTTTGAGAGAGACCTTGTTTGAAATGCATACAACATTTCAAGAATCAAATTTCCAGTTTCAATTCACTGTCTTTGAAATCTAGATTCCCACATGTCTCCACAGGTTGATGTAGTAGACCGAAATGAGCTCTAATCAGACTTCTCCCAGAATAATGTCCCGACTTTCATGTGTTCAAACGGGTGGCCAGAACCTGTAATTTTTATCTGGAAATCCTGATGTCGGCTAGAGTTTTTTCTGATCAGAGGTCACTTTGGCCTGCAACCTCAACCTGGCCTCTCCTAAACATTCTCCTCCTGTATTTCAGAAAGACTTGCACAATAAAAACTTGAAGATGAGTTACGGCTGGGTGCTAGTCATGGTGTGGATAGCAACACCTCTCTCGTTTCTAGCCCTCTTAAATTTCATACTGGCCCATTGTTGTGCCAGAAAACAGCGAAAAAATAAACCATCAGAGCAAGAGGAAGCACAACCAGAGCAGGACCACGAACCGGCTAAGAAAGAATCCATCGCTTCATCCGCAGAACAGAAAAAGTAAGCTAAAACCAGTGAAACAAAAATTGAAATATATTGCTAAGAAGTCTAGGAGATTCTTAGTTAGAAAATAGCAAGATATGTACAAACTTGAGCAAGCTTTGCATGAGTTTCAAAAAGCTTGACTATGCCAAAAACTCTTTTCAGGAAATGCCATGAGTCGTCATCATAGCTTTGTTTCACAGGAACTTGTTAAGGCATTCCAAGTTTTGTCCAGAAAATCAAGGTCGCTTTCAAGCTTCGTTCGAGACGGATTTTTAATTCAGAGCTGCGATATATTCGAAAGCGCCGTTTCTGAAACCTACTAATGTATTTTCATGGTACTTCATTTTAATGGTAAGCAGCAGAGGGGGGGGGGGTGGGTGAAATAAAAGAACTAAAGCAAGACCTGCTTAAGTAGCGTATGCACTTTTTTCCACATTACTTTTTCCAAAAAAAAAATAGAAAAGTGAACAATATAGAAACTGAGAAAAAGTAACAAATTGATTACATCTGTAAGAAAACAATTCCAAATCGTAATAAACACAAACTCAATCAAATACTTCAAGAAGTTATTATTCGTAAACAATCAAAACAATTTCAGTCTCATTGACGGAAAATCGAAGCCGTCGACTAAAAGTGCAAAAAGTGACGACAATTGATGGCCTGAGAATGAGGTCAGCCTGACGAATGGAGTCTTCACTCAAATTTGAGAATTTTGGAACAAAGAATTATCTTTTTCTGGTGAGGCAATGCTTGCTAGCATAATCTGAATACCGCATCAAAATACTATAAGCGTATAGTTTTTCACATTTTTCAAATTCTTATGCGAGAATTGCCTCATAGAAAAAAAATACTCGCAAACGTCTGATTGAATGATTTTTACGCTATTCATAATCGTTTTAACCAAGTTTTTAATAAATCTTCATCTTAATTTTTTGGCGACTGACTAAAAAAAGACGTTTTAAAGAGAAGGGAGAGTCATGAACTTGGAGAAATTTGACCAGGAAACGATTGCCGCAACGTTATCAAAAATCCAAAAAATATGAAGAAAAACCTAAAAAGTATATCTAGCATTCAAAGATAAAAGTAACCCAGAAAAAATTAAAATGACAAACTACAAATAATTTTGCAGCACACAAATGCAGTCAGGTGGGCTGACATGATTTCATGATCAATTCGGCCTGAGACATCGTCGATTTATAGTACACTGCTACTACGATCGGTCTGACAATGAACGGAAAATATCAAAAGACCTGAACCAAGTAAGAATCAAGATTACCTGGACTCAAACTCAAATCTTGCTCGTTAGTTCAACTGTAGATTTTTCCCGACAGTATTTAACCTATTTTAGCTCACGAAACGTCCTCTGATTAGACAAAAGTGCGCTCGAAACGTCTCTCTGATCAGACAAAAGTGCGTTCGAGACGTCCTCTGATCAGACCAAAGTGCGCTCGAAAACCTTCCCTGATCAGACTAGTATGCGTTCAAAATTGTCTCTGATCAGACTAGTGTACGCTCGAAACTGCGTCTGATCAGTCAGTCCCAGACCGAAGTGACCTCTGATCAGACGAGTTCCAGACCATTGTCCAGATTAAAGCGCGCTCGAAGCCTTTACCAGACCATGTAATTCGAGCGCACCGGGAACATGTGTGCGCTCGAAGATCGTCTGATCAGGGGTCACTTCGGTCTGGCCATCTCGACCTGGTCAACGTCAAGCCAATATCGGTACTGTGCTTGTTTAATTGCAAGCCCTATATTAGTACTAATTCAGAGCTATGAGCAAATTGTCAATTTTTACACTTAGCTGTCTAAATTAAACTCTTAGCCTACACGTGCACGTCTAAATGCAAGTCTTGGCCTAAACGTGCAACTCTAAATTCAAGCCTTGGCCTAAACGTGCAAGTCTAAATGCAAGTCTTGGTCACCACATGCACGTCTAAATGCAAGTCTTGGCTAAAATTTATAAATCGAAATACAAAAATGTGCCCGTCAAAATGGAAGACATGGCCACGACTCGCCTAAAAATGCTATAAATGGTCCAGAAAACGCCAAAATCAGCCACAAAATTGTCAAAAAATAGGTCAGGAAAAAGGTATTAAAATACCAAAAATTGTCGAACATACGTACGAAACCTCAATAAAAAGACAAAATACGTATTACAATTTCCAAAAAAAATGTCGAAAGTAGGTCCGGAAAAGAAGAAAAATTAGCCGAAAAAAGTTTTAAAATAGCCAAAATTATTTTTGAAAACCGCTCCAGAAAACCCTCTAAGTTAGCCAAAAAACTGCCGAAAATAGGTCAGGAAAACGAAAAAAAATAGAAAAATGTCTTGCAATAGCCAAAAAAATGTCCAAAATAGTTCCAGAAAACAAAAAAAATTAGCCGAAAAAAGGTTTTAAAACAGGCAAAAATTGTCAAAAAACGTCCAGAAAACGCCAAAATTAGCCAAAAAAAGGTCAAACGTATGTCCGGAAAACGCAAAAATTAGCCAAAAAAAGGTCTTAAAAAGCGAAAAAATGTCAAAATTACATCCGGAAAACGCCAAAAGTACCCAAAAACATGTCAAAAGTAGGTCTAAAAAAGCGAAAAAAAGCCGAAAATATATCTTGGCTGAAAAATTGTGGAAATTCGAAATTATCCTATTCCACTCCTTTTCCAAAATTATCAAAGCAGCCAAACGTTTTACCTGGGGCTCCATAATTAGTGGAATGCTTTCAGTAAAACGAATGCTTAAATGTAATTCAATAAAATTATGTCTCTTTGAGCGAACTAAAAGCACACTATATTATAAAGATGAATGGCAGGGTTTCGTTGAAAAACAAAGGTTCACCGAGCATTAAACACTTCCATGAATGCAATTGAAGAGCAGCTACTATCATCGCGTAGAGACTAACGAATTTTAGTACCTAACACTTCATGTAATCGTTCAGATTTTTATCGAAAGGCTAGAAAATTATACTCAATATAATTTCTTGATTCAATAGGCGTTTTTTGTCACCATCGACAAAGCTGAATCTTGGGTTAACAACAAATTAACGCAAATTTGCTCAAGATACATTAACTCACAGTTAAAAAAATCACTACGATAATTGGAACGTTTTATTAATTAACCCATGCTTTTATTACACAATAATTTTATGTTTAGCTGCTGAAGTAATTCAACTCTGAAACAGTTTATAACAAGCCAGAGAAAGCAGATTTACAAAAATGCGAGGTAGCCCAAATTGACCATTTTGGGAAGATCTGAAAAAGCAAAAACGTTTTTGAAACTGAACAAAACAAACAAATGAATTACCCTAAGTATTAGTACGAAAAATCGAGGCCTTCGTATACAAACTTTGCCGTTTTTGTTCGAATTTCTTAATTGGGGCTTCAAGTTTGTTGAGTCTCTAATCGAGGCGGCGCCCGGAACCCCGAATTTTATGGAGATAAAAAAATGAATTTTCAAGAAACAGAAAGAGATCAAATTCTGGACCAAATATCAAAAATATATATATTGTTTTTAGACCTTGAAAACGTGAGGTTTTCAAGACCTGTCGTGTTAAATTAATTTAAATTAAAAAAAATATTAAACTGTCAACATCAGTTCCAACACAAAACAACTAGAATACCTGTTTCTTGATGTTTTCAGACTGAATTCTTGATTAATTCTATGACAAAACTCAAATACTCTCAGCCACTGGACGAAGCCCAATCAAAAATTTCTAACTTTTCGAAACGAGTCCGACAACTTCTGATAAGCAAAAAGCAAGCTCTAAAATAGGTAGTATAACTTTACAGAGACCACTTAAATTAAAACATAGCAACTGAGGAACAAAAATTAAAGACTAATCATTTTCCAAATTTTTTCGAAAACTTACACAGAAATTGGCGAATAAGCTAAAAAAAATAGTAAATGAATATAGCAAAATAGATCTCAAGTGGTCGAATTTGAGTAATTCTAATGAAAATATAGACAAAAAATAAACCAAATCTGATCCGAAAGAGATTGCGCGGTTGAAACATGAA
The DNA here is from genome assembly GCF_964194025.1 of Convolutriloba macropyga. Taxonomy (NCBI): domain Eukaryota; kingdom Metazoa; phylum Xenacoelomorpha; order Acoela; family Convolutidae; genus Convolutriloba; species Convolutriloba macropyga. The sequence continues at coordinate 15,769,744 of NC_134475.1, forward strand.
AATGAGTATTTTTAACTAAAACACGCTTAAAAAATTGAATAATACTAGGAAATTGCATTACAAAAGATTTTTTTACTAACTCTTCTCCCTAGTTTTCCAAGAAAATTGGTCATATGGCAAATTTTTTCACGACTCTAAATTTTCCGCCAATTAATTTTTTAAAAAAGAAAAAAATCACAGCACTGACATACAATTCAAAATTCTAAGAACCATGTTAGAATTTTGATTCGAGTTAAAGGATTAAACTTAGTATTATTAGAAGGTTTAACTTACCAAATTAATCTGACAGCAGGTAAATTGATTCAGGTTACCAATACTGATATAAATGAATCTTAAAGAAATGGTGCTGTGAATCAATACTCGGTTCAAACTGATGATTCTAGATAACTATTATTAGAGTTAGATTAATTGATGTAAAATCTTCCCAGCATGTATTAAAGGATTATGATATCTCCGGAAGTGTGAATGAATTCTTAGAAAAGTGCAAATGCATTCCATTTATGGTTCTCTTTGCGACTGATTTGCAGAAGCAAACAATATTGGGTAACCCTTGCGACGCCCACTATAAATCATGGTGCTAAGATTAGTTTTGTATCTTGACTTTTTCACACTGATAATGGGTATATAAACAGCTGATTTTTGAGTCCTTTTTCATCCCCAAATTCAAATCACCATCTTGATCTAATAATCAGATCTCTCCTGTAAATCTCTAAATTGTACTGTAAAATATCATTTTGTTATTCTCTCATTTTTGAGAAATTAATTCTTTTACTTAGTTAAAAACGCTTTTTATTCCGCTTGCGAAAATCCATAACCCAACAGGTTATGGGCCCAGCAATTTTCTAAGTCATAAAATTAATTTCCAAAACAAATTTAATTTGTTGTTGACAGTCATAATCCTTTTCTGCTTAGTACTTTTTCTTTTCACAAGTGTTTTGCCTGCTCAAACTCCAATGGATCAACAGACAGTGAAGCTGCTGATCTACACAGGAAAGGCACAGGACTTTTCAATCTGGAGCACAAGATTTGTGGTGATGATGCAGACGAAGGGACTCTACAAATCACTACTGGTGACAGAGGAGCAACCCAATGAGCCTGCGCCACTGGCCAATGGGGCAACCAATGATGAGAAGAAGAACCACAAGGTGCTGCAGGATGCATATGAGAAGGAAGTTGCAGACATCAAGGAGAAACGGAACAATGTGTGGTGCAATCTGGCACTGACTCTAGATGCAACATCCGTCATGCTGATGAGACATGACTGTGTGGGAGATGATGGCATTGGAGATGGAGCAAAGGCTTGGAAGTTTTTGCAAGAGAGATGTCAGAGTGTGGAGACGCCGACAGTGGTGACTTTAGTGGCACAGCTTGCTCGACTGCATCTCGAGGATTCTGAGGATTTGGACAGCTTCTTCACCAGAGGACAGGAGTTGCTCACAAGGCTACAAGAAGCAGGGGAAGCAGCCTCAGAGACCCTCTTCAACGCCTTGGTCCTCAATGGTCTGCCAATGAGTTATGAAAGTTTTGTTATACAGGAAAGCTTCAACCCGGCAACGAACTTCACAGAGTTGAGGAAAAGGCTGCAGAACTTTCATGAGAGCACGGTGCAGAGACACAAGGGACAATGTGGTTCAGTGGCACTGGCAGTGAAGCCTGACTTCAAGAAGGGACACAAGAAAGGAAACTGGTTTGTGTGTGGGATCCCTGGACACTTTGCCAAGGACTGCAGGAAGAAGGAGACAGCACAATGCAGCAAGTGTGGTGAGAAGGGTCACCTAGACAGGGCATGCAAGAGACAAAGAGATGGAGGCAAACATGAGTCAGTGGCAATGGGTCCAACATTGGCTACACCAGACGAGGAATGCTGGGCAGCTCTTACCCAGTGGAAGACAGCAAGCATGCTAGTGGACAGTGGTTGTACAGATCACATAGTGACGAACATCGATGCGTTCCTGGACTTTGTGCCCATTCAATCAGTGGTCAGAAATCCCAATGGAGAGGCTTCCAGAGTGGTAGGCAGAGGCTGTTAGAGGATTAGAATACCCTCAAACAAAGGGGAATTCCAATGCGAACTCAAAAACGTTCTGTGTGTGCCGGACTAATCTTCAAACATCCTATCAGTCTAAAGATGCACGGAGTGGGGACATAGCTTCACTTTCGAGAGAGGAAACAGCTGCATGAAACTCCAGAAGGGAACTCGGGTAAAAATAACAAAAGAAAATAATTTGTTTTACTTACCCTGCAGCGTTCTAGAATTCAAGATGAGTTCCAACAGCGTGGAACTTGACAGTGCAAGGAAGTGGCACAGAAGATTGGGTCAATTGAATCAAGCGGATGTGGTCAGGAATGCACCAGAGACAGTGGGGGAACTCGATGATGTATGCAATGTGTGTGCATTGGCCGAGATCACAAAGACTCCAGTACCAAGAGTGGCAGAGACCCAAGCAGAAGAGAAGCTGGAGAGGGTGTTCACAGACGTGATGGGACCTCTCAGAGTAGAGTCACTGTCAGGGTTCCGGTTCTGCATAGTGTTTGCAGACCAGTACACGAAGTTTGTGTTTGTGGAATTGCTTAAGGCAAAGAGTGAAGCATTGGCCAGCCTGAAGAAACTTTTTCTCAGTGTGGGGACGCCCAAGAAGCTGAGGCAAGACAATGCGAAGGAGTTTCTCTCAGAGCAGTTCAAGACGTACTGCTTAGATGCAGCCATTCTACAGGAGAAGACCATACCAGAGACGCCAAAACAGAATGGGTTAGCTGAGAGGTGCAACAGGACACTGCTGGAGATGGCAAGATGTTTGCTCATTGACTCAGGACTTCCCAAGATGATGTGGGGAGCAGCAATTCTTCACGCAGCAAGGATCAGAAACTTGGTTGTGAGACGAGGAGAAGAAAAATGTCAAGCAGAGCTGATGAGAGGTATAAAACCTAAGCTTCCAATTAGTAAATTATCTATTTTTGGTTGCACAGTCTTCATGAGGGAGAGGGACAGAGAAGGCAGCAAACTTGAACCCAAGGCACTGGAAGGAAAGTTTGTGGGTTACACTGAAGGAGAAAACGGATACCTGGTGTACATACCCAACGCACGCAAGGTGATGGCCGTTCGAGATGTGATCATCAAGGAGTCTGAAATGGGCTCAATCCCTGACAACAAAGAAACGGCTGACCTACTAGATGATGGGTCGGAACTGGGAATCTGGCACCCAGATGATGGTCATCAAGACGATGACAACAGAGAACGACAGGACACATCTACTGCAATAAAGGAGGAGTGGCATGACGCAGGGAGCGTGAACACTCAAGAAACAACACTGAGACAAGAGGCCTCGGATGTTGGAGAAACAGCACTAGATGAAGGATCTACTGCAACAAGAGTGAGTCACAGAGACTCAGAGTCACTGGAAGACAGTGACACAGAAGACTTCTCACAGTTAGAGACAGTTGGCTTCAATGAAGATGCACTGGAACACACGGACAGAGCAGAGACCAGACGAGGGACACGAGCAAAGAATAATCCGCAATTTTTTGAAGAAGTCAGGACCCATCTTGCTGTGACTTAGGGTGACTATGTGGAACCCAAAACAGTCTACGAAGCCAAGCAAGCTGACGAATGGGACCAGTGGTACCGGGTAATGAAAGACGAGGTCAAGGCACTCCAAGACAACGAGACTTGGGACCTAGTGAGACCACCCACAGACAGGGACGTCATACCGGGCAAATGGGTCTACAAAGTGAAATTGGGACCCAGTGATCAAGTTGTGAAATACAAAGCACGCTATGTGGCGAAAGGCTTCAAACAAGAGGAAGGACAGGACTACTTTGAGACTTTTGCGCCCACCTGTAAGCCAGAGACATTCAGGATTCTACTTCAGCTATCAGCAAAGCAGGGCAATGTGATACACCAATTTGATATCAAGACTGCTTTCCTGCACTCACCAATTGAGGAAGAAGTGTATCTGGAACAGCCACAGGAGTTTGCAAAACGCGGAACAGATGGGGAGAAGTTAGTATGTCGACTAAATAAATCAATTTATGTTTTGAAACAGGCTGCTAACAACTGGTACAAAGAGCCGGCAAACTTTCTACTGAGACAGGGGTTCACCAGAAGCAGGAACGATCACTGCGTGTTCGCAAGATCAGAGACAGAGGATCACACCTTCATCTTGGTCTGGGTTGACGACATCATAGTAGCTTCAAGAAGTATGACAGAAGTATCCGATGTCAAGAGGGCACTAGAGGCAAAATTTCACATTGAAGACAAAGAGAGAATACACTGGTTTCTGGGCCTTAGAATCAGACAAGAAGAGGGCAAAGTCACAGTCGACCAAGAACGCTACATAGAAACAATGCTTGAGCGGTTTCAAATGGATCAATGCAAACCCTCAAGAACTCCAGCTGATTTGAATTTGAATCTTCAGACAGCACAGAACGGAGACGAAGTAGACCAGAGGATGTACAGAAGCTTGGTTGGATCACTTCTTTATTTGCCCAAACAGACGAGACCAGACATCATGTTCACGGTCAACATTCTGTCCAGGCACATGAACGCACCTACCAATCAACACTGGCTATGCGGAAAACGACTTCTGTGCTATCTTCAAGATTCAAAAGGTTTAAAACTTACTTAAACAAAAGAGGCTAGTTATGATCTAGTGGGGGAAAGTGATGCAGACTTGTCTGGAGATGTGAACGACAGAAAATCAACAACGGGCTTTTACTTCAAGCTCAACGGACGTGGCGCAGCACTCAGCTGGGGTGTCAAGAAGCAGGCTACAGTTGCTCTTTCTTCATCAGAAGCAGAATACCAGAGCGTGGCGGCGTCCAACAGAAACGTCCAATAGCAATTGGGGAGGACAACCAAAATTGTATCAGACTCTGCCAAAACCGTCATGCACAAAAGGAGCAAGCACATCGAAACAAAGTTTCACTTCATCTGGGACAAGACGGAGGATGGGACTATTTCAATTCATTACATTCTTACAGAAAAAATGGCAGCGGACATCTTCACAAAGTCCTTACCCGTTTCGAAAGTGGAAACATTCAGAGCAGTTTTGATGGGAACAGACTCTACGCAATCAGCTCAAGTCTGAGTGGGGGTGTTAGAATCTTGATTCGAATTAAAGAATTAAACTTAGTATTATTAGAAGGTTTAACTTACCAAATTAATCTGACAGCAGGTAAATTGATTCAGGTTACCAATACTGATATAAATGAATCTTAAAGAAATGGTGCTGTGAATCAATACTCGGTTCAAACTGATGATTCTAGATAACTATTATTAGAGTTAGATTAATTGATGTAAAATCTTCCCAGCATGTATTAAAGGATTATGATATCTCCGGAAGTGTGAAAGAATTCTTAGAAAAGTGCAAATGCATTCCATTTATGGTTCTCTTTGCGACTGATTTGCAGAAGCAAACCATATTGGGTAACCTTTGCGACCCCCACTATAAATCATGGTGCTAAGATTAGTTTTGTATCTTGACTTTTTCACACTGATAGTGGGTATATAAACAGCTGATTTTTGAGTCCTTTTTCATCCCCAAATTCAAATCAACATCTTGATCTAATAATCAGATCTCTCCTGTAAATCTCTAAATTGTACTGTAAAATATCATTTTGTTATTCTCTCATTTTTGAGAAATTAATTCTTTTACTTATTTAAAAACGCTTTTTATTCCGCTTGCGAAAGTCCATAACCCAACAAACCAAAACTAGCCAAAAATAATAAAAGTCATGTTACGCCTTGATTTTAGGTTAGTTTAGATTAGAATTAAGTTGTTTCAAAACATAAAGCAAAAAACTTATAATAGAAATTGAATGTTTCAGTGCGGATTTTAGCGGATAGTATTGCCATCAACAGGAGGCTTAATTATAGCGGCTTCGGATGCGTACAACCATCTTATGACTACTATTTTACTAAGCTGTATTTAAACTGCACGTAGTTTAATGTCGGCAAGATCATAGTTTGATGAATAAAGAGAATTAAAGAGGTTTCTATCAACTTAATTCAAGGATTGTTCACGGGTATTCTGCTGGACTGTTCTACTATAAATCTGTGCGTCGGGCTGTATTGCTCCTTTGTGAATAATTATAGGTCTCTCAAGCAGATCAATAAGCGGTTTGCGGGTTTATTTTGCGTTTGAGTAAGTTATTTGAGTAAATATAAATAGGGCTATTTACATCTGCTTTACCAGTATACTTACTTCAGCAAGTACTCTAACTCGTCTACAGTTTTTACCAATCCTTCGCCAAGCTTATCTTCAAGAAACAGAGGAAAATCCTCCACAATTTGGGCATATACTGTAAGTTCCTACGTGTGCAATAGTTTTCTTGTCATCCGTCTGTTTTGGATAAACAAAACAGTTGAGCACATGGTCCTAGATGGAATACAGAACCAAGTATAACCCTGAAACTAGGTAATTAAGTACTAAGTTAAAGTAACTATCCATCACGCGTGAATGAGGGGCGCAAAATAAGTACGTGACAGGTAAATTCCCTGAAGAAAACCGGAAGTTTAATTTAGAAATAGAGACAAGCAGGAATTAGATGAAAACAAAAATAATTTGAAAAGTAAAAAATCTTTTCTTTAAATGACTTTAAAGCAGACATTGATGTTACAAAAAACTATAGGCAAGGCTTTTGAACAAGGCTGACAACAATCTTTCAGGTGTTCTGAAAAATTACAACAGCAAAAGACAACTTTCCTTGCATAGTATTGCCGCACGAGTCGTCAAGGCAAAAAAAAACAACCTATTAAACTGATCACACAAAATGCTTAACTTTCTCCGATTATTGAAAAAAAAAACAAAATCGAGCTCAAAGTTTGAACAATTTCGAAAAATATATTTTGTTAAGTTATTTCAAAACATTGCTGTCTTCATGATTAACAACAACAGCATATAGACAACCAAAGACTACATTATAATACTTTTGGAATTAAAAACTCCACTTCTCTTAACCCAGTGAGCAAAACATATTTCGTTCCCTAAAATCACTTGCTTTCTTTCAAAGCGAAGCTACAGAAACTGCCTTTTGATTGTCGCTAAATTTTGTTATCAACATTTCACCGTGATAGGTTGTTTATTTTTTCCAAAAAAAATTTGATGCCGACTTTCATTTAGGATTAATACCTTGTCATTAGACGAGGAAGAGAAATTTCAAGGTTCTTAACAAAAGAAATCATCATGTGCCAAATTCAAAATTTGAGACTTTTGGACAAAAATGTTTTCAGAAAAATTCGGTTTCATATTATTCGAAATTAGGCATTAGACACAGCAATATAAATTTATTGCCTCTTTTTCTGATATAACAAATAAAACTTTCTATGCCTTTCCTAAAAAACAGTAAAACCTTATTTTTTCACGAGTTCCGGTAAAAAAACACCATTATCATCAAAGTTTACTTCAACTAATGATTGATTTCAGACAAAAAAAATGTCCAAAATAGTTCCAGAAAACAAAAAAAATTAGTCGAAAAAAGGTTTTAAAACAGGCAAAAATTTTCAAAAAACGTCCAGAAAACGCCAAAATTAGCCAAAAAAGGTCTTAAAAAGCGAAAAATGTCGTTTTACATCCGGAAAACGACAAAAGTACCCAAAAACATGTCAAAAGTAGGTCCAAAAAGCGAAAAGCTGAAAATATAACATGGCTGAAAAATTGTGGAAGTTCGAAAATATCCTAATCCACTCCTTTTCCAAAATGATCAAAGCAACCAAGCGTTTTACCTGAGGCTCCATTACTCAGTAGAATGCCTTCAGCGAAATGAATGCTCAAAAATAATTCAATAAATTTTAAAAGCACACACTATATTATAAAGATGAATGGCAGGATTTCGTTGAAAAACAAAAATTCACCGAGCATTAAACCCTTCCATGGATGCAATTGAAGAGCAGCTACTTTCATCGCGTAGAGACTAACGAATTTTGGTACCTAACACTTCATGTAATTGTTCAGACTTTTTATCGAAAGGCCAAAAAGTTATACTCAATATAATTTCTTGATTCAATAGAAAACTTAATAATCAGAGAGGCACTGAAAACGCCAAAAGGCGTTTTTTGTCACCATCGACAAAACTGAATCTTGGTTTAACAACAAAGGTAACGCAAATTTGCTCAAGTTACAATAACTCACAGTTTAAAAATCTCCAACGATAATTGGAACGTTTTATTAATTTTATTAATTAACCCATGCTTTTATTACACAATATTTTTATACTTAGCTGCTGAAGTTATTCAATTCTGATCTAATTCTGAGATCTAAGAACGCAAAAAAAATATTTTCGAAACTGAACAAAACAATCAAATGAGTTCACCCTTAGTACTAAAAAAAAGAATTTGCACGAAAAATCAAGGCCTTCGTATACAAACTTTGCCGTTTTTGATCGAATTTCTTAATTGGGGCTTCAAGTTTGCGGTGTCTCTAATCGAGGCGGCGCCCGAAGCCACGAGTTTCATGGACATAAAAAATGAATTTTCAAGAAACAGAGATCAAATTCTGGACCAAATATCAAGAATATATATTTTGTTTTTAGACCTTGAAAACCTGAGGTTTTCAAGACCTGTCGTGTTAAATCAATTTAAATTAAAAAATTATTAAACTGTCAACATCAGTTCCAACACAAAACAACTAGAATACCTGTTTCTTGATGCTTTCAGACTGCATTGTTGATTAATTCTATGGCAAAAAGCAAATACTCTCAGCCCCTGGACGAAGTCCAATCAAAAAGTTCTAACTTTTCGAAACGAGTCCGAAAACTTCTGATAAGCAAAAAGCAAGCTCTAAAACAGGTAGTAAAACTTTACAGAGACCAATTTTTAAATTAAAACATTGCAACTGAGGAACAAAAACTAAAGACTGATAATTTTCTATTTTTTCCTAAACTGTTAGACAGAAATTTGTGAATAGGCTAAAAATAGTAAATGAATATAGCAAAATAGATTTCAAGTGGTCGAATTTGAGTAATTCCAATGAAAATATAGACAAAAAATAAACCAAATCTGATCCGAAAGAGATTGCGCGGTTGAAACATGAAAATCAGTATTTGTAACTAAAACAGGCTTCAAAAAATTGAATAATACTAGGAAATTGCATTACAAAAGATTTACTATTTCTTCTCTCTAGTTTTGCAAGAAAAATGATCATCAGGCAATTTTTTCACGACCAATTATTTTTTTAAAAAGCAAACAATCAGAGCAGTGACATACAATTCAAAATTCTAAAAACCAAAACCAGCCAAAAATAATAAAAGTCATGTTACGCCTTGATTTTAGCTTAGTTTGGATTAGAATTAAGCTGTTTCAAGACAAAGCAAAAAACTTATAATAGAAATTGAATGTTTCAGTGCGGATTTTAGCGGATAGTATTGCCATCAACAGGAGGCTTAATTATAGCGGCTTCGGATGCGTACAACCATCTTATGACTACTATTTTACTAAGCTGTATTTAAACTGCACGTAGTTTAATGTCGGCAAGATCATAGTTTGATGAATAAAGAGAATTAAAGAGGTTTCTATCAACTTAATTCAAGGATTGTTCACGGGTATTCTGCTGGACTGTTCTACTATAAATCTGTGCGTCGGGCTGTATTGCTCCTTTGTGAATAATTATAGGTCTCTCAAGCAGATCAATAAGCGGTTTGCGGGTTTATTTTGCGTTTGAGTAAGTTATTTGAGTAAATATAAATAGGGCTATTTACATCTGCTTTACCAGTATACTTACTTCAGCAAGTACTCTAACTCGTCTACAGTTTTTACCAAACAGTAATTAAGTACTAAGTTGAAGTAACTATCCATCACGCGTGAATGAGGGGCGCAAAATAAGTACGTGACAGGTAAATTCCCTCAAGAAAACCGGAAGTTTAATTTAGAAATAGAGACAAGCAGGAATAAGATGAAAACAAAATAAACTTGAAAAGTAAAAAATCTTTTCTTTAAATGACTTTAAAGCAGACATTGATGTTAAAAAAACTATAGGCAAGGCTTTTGAACAAGGCTGACAACAATCTTTCAGGTGTTCTGAAAAATTACAACAGCAAAAGACAACTTTCCTTGCATAGTATTGCCGCACGAGTCTCAAGGCAAAACAAACAACTTAAAAAACTGATATACAAAATGCTTAACTTTCTCCGATTATTGAAAAAAAAACAAAATCAAGCTCAAAGTTTGAACAATTTCGAAAAATATATTTTGTTAAGTTATTTCATAACGTTGCTGTCTTCATGATTAACAACAACATCATATAGGCAACCAAAGACTACATTATAATACTTTTGGAATTAAAAACTCCACTTCTCTTAACCCAGTGAACAAAACATATTTCGTTCCCTAAAACCACTTGCATTATTTCAAAGCGAAGCTACAGAAACTGCCTTTTGATTGTCGCTAAATTTTGTTATCAACATTTCACCGTGATAGGTTGTTCATTTCCAAAAAAATTTGATGCCGACTTTCATTTAGGATCAGTACCTTGTCATTAGACGAGGAAAAAAATTTCAAGGTTGTTAACAAAAGAAATCATCATGTGCCAAATTCAAAATTTGAGACTTTTGGACAAATATGTTTTCAGAAAAATTCGGTCTCAAATCTTTCGAAATTAGGCATTAAACACAGCAATATAAATTTATTGCCTCTTTTTCTGATATAACAAATAAAATTTTCTATGCCTTTCCTAAAAAACAATAAAACCTTATTTTTCACGAGTTCCGTTAAAAAAACACCATTATCATCGAAGTTTACATCAACTAATGATTGATTTCTGCCAACTGTAACTACAAAAACAGCAAAGTACAAAAAGCAATGCAAAAAAATAAAATTGTGCAAACGATAGACGGAGATAAGTGCAAACGTTAGACGAGATCGGGTCGAAAATGATCAAACTTAAATTTTTTAATCGGAGAACTTAACTGCTCCACTAAAATACACAAAAATTATTCTGCAACCAATAAGACTAGTGTGATCAAAATCATTTCCTAGCAATGTCTCCAAACATAGGTATATCAATTTGAACATGAAACTTCGAGTCACAAAACAGAAAAAAAAATCATACATCCTGAGTCGTAAACATCTAGATCGCCATTAATAACCTCAACTCAGATCAGTAAATTCGGTAGGCTCTTTATTGGATGTTTTAGTGGAACTGTGACTCAACTTTATTACAAGAGCTGACAGTTATTATCAGACGGCAACTGAAGCCGAAATATTGTATTCAGCTTATTGTTCTGACCCCCACTTTAGTGGGGAGGATGGAACTATATATTCAAAGGGTTTTATTTTGTTCAGTCAATTTTGGCCGATCGATATAATCATCGTAGAGAGTTGTGAGTGGTATCATTAGAAAGCCAGTCCAGCGTAGAATAAGGAATTAAAGAGATTTATTCATTTTTCGCTTTTTATAGGGAGTTATCGAGGTTTAAAGTTTTGTGAATAATTGCTGCTTTTATTCACATTTTCAGTATTTTTGACCAAATTTTTGTCAATTTTGCTTTAAAAAAACGTAAAATTTGTTAACTGTACTGCTTTTCATTTCATCTTTTAAGATAAAAGAGGGTTGCTGAATTGTTCGATCCGAGTTTTTTTGGCTAGAATTTATGCTAAATTTTTCAAAAATCAGACTTTTGAGAAAAATAGGACATTTGTTTCTTTTTTTAGCCCACTTGCTTTAAATTTCCTGGAAGTAGACACCTTAAAACTGCAGTCCAAATCTTCTTAAGCTCAGAAAGGAGCTAGTTGTAATCCCGCTGGCTTTATGAGTCTTCGGGAACAGAATTTTGCAAATTTTTTTGCAAATTTAAACTCAATAATTACAAAAAACAGCTTTATTTATTTTTTGACAAACTAAAAAATTTGTTTAAAAATTGATCTATTTCGCAATCATTTGAACAATTGAATTGTTAGACGCGCAGCAAAATTTGGGCTGATCTTGATCTCACCGTGGATCCTTAAGATAAAAAATTTTTTAAGATTTAAATGGGGCACGACCTTTTTTATCAAAGTATTTCCGCTATGTAAATGTTTTTATGTAACTTACTGACAAAAATCTCAAATCAGGGCTCAATTTATGTCAGATAAAATTTGCAAAAAAAGATGTCCAATGAAAATATAATATGGTTTGAGAGTTAAGCTCATGGTTTTTATGGCTTTGACGAATTGTTTTCGTAAAAATTTTATAGACTTCTTTGCCTTCATTTGTTATACTTTTTGTAGCCCAACAACTTAGTGTCCCCAATCAAAGATGCAGTTAAATTTTTAGCAGGTATAGATGAGCCTAGACAATTCTTTCAGTTGTTATCTATTGTCTCTTATGACTTTGAATATATTTGTTATATGAAAAGATCGGTGAATTTTTGAACTTTGCCACTATTTTATCTTATTTCTCTCAACTTCGGGCGCAGCCTCAGTAAAAACAGGCAAAACGAATTCCGAGTGAGAAGTACATTTTTGTTGAAAACGGTTTTAAATTCAACTTATTGTTTCCTTGTTTTGATACTACTGTTTTCAAATAATTTTTTTTTTTTTTTCATTTTTGAGCATAATTGCATTTTTATGAGTCCATTTCGTTTCCTTGTCGAATTGTCACATTGTTGGCAAATGTGTTTTCAATTGTTTTTTCAATGTTTGTATTTCCTTTTCTCAACCATATTCCTGATAACGATAGGTCTCAATTGCTTCCCCAGGACGCATAACTCCACCTAGATAAAGATTTCAGTTTATAGCTGTTTGTTTTAATGACTTTCAAATTAAATTTTTTAAAAGTTTTTTTTCAGCTGTCTCTTTTTGCTTTCAATTTGGTCACCATTTAACTGAATCTCACTGATTATAAGTTTCAATTACGTTTGTTGACTCATCCACTTTTATTGCGCTTTATTAGACGTTGTGACTGATTGATTCGACCATTTATTTTCAAAAAAAATTTCGAGATTTACATACCGTTCAATTTTCGGGTTTCTTTTTTTGTCGTGTCTGGTTTGTCTTTTATAGTGAAGTCTCGTTCATGTTAGGATGAGGTGAAAAAGATGATTTGCAGTTCTTGTGGGTAACAACTTATAAGTAAAGTGCCTTGAATTGTGTGATGTCGTAAAATTTTTTGAAAATTTGGCCTCTTTGTGTGTTTGTTATTTATTATTTTGTGGGGTCGTGGCGTGGTCTCATTATTAATAGGCCCAATTGGCTTCCTGGAGTTTTGCAACTTAATCCATCGCTTTTTGTTGAAATCTTAAATCTGTTATGACTTTTGGAAACATTTATATCCAAAACAAATTTGGGTTTTTGAGCTTTGTCATTTTTTAAAATTGTTTTTTTTTTGGTCGAAATGTAGTTTAGTCTTTGTAAACACAGGTCACAACCGTTTGCATTGAGCTATAAATTAACCCTTGTAACAGTTTTTGTTTCAAACTTTTCCTCTGCTTTTTTACTAAAGGACTTCATAAAATTTTGGATATTTTTATATATTTGTACATTTTAAAGGATTTTTGTTTTCTTTTTGGTTTATAACAATAATCGTAAGACCCATTGGCTTTCAAATTTTTGGCAATTGAAGATTGGATTCTGGTATGTCTCAATTGCTTCCTATGGAGATAAAAATAAAAATTTCAGTGATTTCAGGTGATATTTAATGACATTAATAACTGAAGTTAATTGTATTCAAAAATAGAAACGTGTTTTTAAACTTTGCACCTCTTTGCTATTTTTTCGCTTTCTTGTCGACTTGTTAACCAGTCGCATTGAGAGCCGGTCCCATATATGTTCTAATGAAGTATAGGTTAAACTGTTTTGTTTAGATTTTGTCTGACGCGAGTTTGATTTTGTTATTATTTTTTTATTGTAGGCATCGAGTTGTGGTCGTAAGTAATGTTTGTTTCTTGATTTTGCAATGGTCCTTTTTAGTAGTTCTATTATCAAAAACTGTCATCGGCCCACTAGTGTGGCATTATTATATTCCATTGGTTGTTTATTGAACGATATCTATGTTTTTGATCCCTTCATCAATTCGTAGCCAATTAAGTTAAGAATGTGGATGAGCGGGGTCGGAACATTATGTGCGTACGCACATTACCGAGCCTCCTTGTTATATACAGCTTTACTAATATCTGTTGAAACGTAACTAATGTACAGGTTTCTTCATACTATGGTCGAGCGCGCTGGGTTGCGCACAGGATCTATATAATTGGTACAAACTTCATTTGAGAGCAATTAATAATTTCTGTCAATACTGTTGAGGAAAATTGAAAGATTATCAAACTCTCCACAATATAATTGAAAAATATTTTTAAAACACATTAATTGATAAATTGCTTATAGATTCATGTATTGATTCACATATTATATTCACTATTAACAACAGGTTCAGGAATAAATGATTGCGTATGACTTACTGCAACTACCAAAATATACATTTATTTATAAGTTAATGCATTTTTAAGTAAACTGATTCGATTGGATACAATCTTTGTGGCAATGAATTATCATCTTTTCTATTCACAAAAAAAGCTGAACTACACGATAGCAATTATTTTCTTCAGTTACGAATAAACTTCAAAATTTTTTTTAAAAAGTAAATACTTTTTATGGAACCAACTTGTATTGAGAAGCAACAGATGAACTCAGAATTCCGTTGATAGATAGATTTACAGTAATACTAGTTTATTGGAAAACGATCGTTTCGAAAAATGGAACAAATATGGAAAAAGCGAGCCTTTCCCATTATCATTATAGCCATCAATATAAAATATAGCCAGCCGATCACAGGTCATAGCCCAACTAAGGTGAGGTCTATAAAGGGAAATGGCAGAACAAGCACTCATAAGTTTATTCCGGAATAATTATTGATAGCAAGCTTTCATTCAGGAAAAGCTGACGGCGATCGAATTGCGGCTTCAAACTTCTGTCTCACAAAGCAATTAAGCACACCATAGCAAAGTCCAGGGTCGAAAAATTTTAATCATCACTGTAGAAGACTTTCTTTCAATTCCTTCATCAATTTAGATCCAATCACCATTTTCTCGCAATTCACGGTCAATTTTTTCTTTCTCAAATTGATCGAAATGAGGACAGGAGTTGCACTGGATGCAGTGACGCCACAGAACATGTAGATGTTAGAGTAGTTATCACTCTGAGATGGAACCTGTCCAACATTACAGATTGTGAACACTCTTCTAAGGATCTCGGATTCCTCCAAGTCCTCCGTGAGAGACTCCACTTTGCACTCGTTCTCGTTCATTCCAGTCAAACGGCCTGAAAGATTAGAGCCATTTATTAGTTTTCTCACACATGCTTATAAATTTTATTCCTGGATCGCATTATTAGGAGAGGAAACATAACAACTCCGCGAAAAAAGCAGTAACAAAACGCCTCTATAATTTAATATCCAAACGCGCATTAGTTTCAGATATTTCTGAAATAAAAAAATTTTGTTCACGGGGTAAAATTCTTTCTCCAAAAATGCGACTATGTGACCGTTGTAGGACGACTAACCGAATTCCTGCTTAATTTAACTGCCGAACAGTCTAGTTTCGCAGTTAAACTACCAAACAGAACAAACAGTTCCTCGATTATTGCCGGAACAGTTGAAACGTGAACCTAAGAAAAGCATGAAAGAATGAACTTGAGTTGTTAGTGACCTTGTATGGTGGCGAATGTCTGCTGTGTACATGTGCATGGTCTGAGAAGATCCCCGACTGTGCAGCTGATTTGGACTGAGAACTGCTTCACTTCACTTTCGTTTAGAGTGCAACCTGCACAATAAACAAAAGTTAAATGCATCAATCTTCGTATCTACAATTGCTGTATGGTAGACATGAATCAACTCAGGTTATTTGTTAGGCCAGTCGCCCAATTTTATCATTACAACTAATGCAGATATGATGAACTCAAAACGAAAAATTAATTTCTTTCATTCCCATCAATCCGATTTATGGAAGACGCTGTTACGCGTTCTAAAATTACATCTGTTTATTTTATTACTCAATGTGCCAAATTACGGGCAGATTGTGAAGTGAGCCGAATGGTTGAGTTGCCTGTCCTTTCGTCGTCATAGGATGTCTTTGTCCTTTTTTGTTGCGTTTGTATGACATAGATAAATAATTTCTTTCTGTCTTTAAACTCTGTTAGCAGAATTTATAATGATTACAATTTTAAACGAAGCATGAACTTCCTTAAAAGCAGATACACTGAGAAATTCTATCACTCACCTATAGTAAAATGAGCTGGCTGTAGGGAGTCACAGAAGTCTATTCCAATGTACGCATTCTGAACTTGACCAGTTGAGAGAACACCAATCTTTGGAAACTCGTCCAGAGACATACCGGTTGGCAGTTTCTAAAAGATTCAAGTTTTCTTTTTACGGCTGAAAACTTTTTGATCTTTAACTAAATAATTCAATTCTTAAAATTATTATTTAATATTAAATGATTAATTGTTCCGACCCACTTGTGGAAGGAGGAACTACATACTTAAATGGTGCTTTTTTTGTCAATTTTGGCCGATCGATATATTTTCATCAAAGAGAATTGAGACTGGTATCACTAGAAAGTTCTTATAATCAATAACTATTCGGATTACATTAGGGAGCGGTCTTTGAAAATTGGTTTCAGTCAATTTTGGCCGATCGATATATTTTCATCACAGAGAATTGAGACTGGTATCATTAGAAAGCTCTTATAATCAATAACTATTCGGATTACATTAGGGAGCGGTCTTTGAAAATTTTTGCATTTTTGTTTTTTTTCTTCTGTTAATTACACACTAGAATGATTTCAAATCAAGGCCCAAATAACAAACTGGGCCTACCCAAAACAAAATGAGGCCAAATCAATGTATATTATTTCTTCAGAAAAAAAGCTAATTAATTTTATGGCTTTGACAATTTGTTTGTTTGACAATTTTTTGATTTTTTTGTTTTGCCTTCAATTGTCATTCTTTTTGCAGCCTCGAGACTTCGTCTTATTGATCACTGATCCAATTGGCTTCTTTGTCAGCTATAGACAGACCTATACAAGGCTTTCAGTTGTTATCTAATGCCTGTTATGACTTCAAATATAATTTTTTTAAAGAAATTGTCAGTGAAAATTTGAAGTTTGCCAATTTTTTTGACAACATGTAGCTTAGTTTCAATATATACAGGCAAAACTTATTACAGGTGAAGGAAATTATACTCTTTATAGTGCTATTATTTTTAACTAAGGAGTCTTGGCTTTCTTACAAAAATTTATAAGTTTAGTGATTTTCGCCTATATTTGAGGCTTTAATTTAATCCCTTTTCAAAAAAATAAAGAAACGAAACAATAATTGGCCTTGAGAGAATGAACCAATAACATTCTTAAAGATGTCAGTGAATAGGTTAAAGTTTTAACGGCTGAGAAACCATTCTCCCGAAATGTTTATTAGAATTTCTTGTTTTCGCCTCTAATTGTCGTTCTTTTTGTGGTCGCACGGCAAAGACTCAAAAATCTTAATGGCATCTACTGATGTTAAGAAGACTCTATGCACTGATATAAACTTGTAGCTAACGGTTTTACTAACTTTAAATTAATTTTTCTAAAGAAAATATTTTTGTACATTTCAAAATAAGTTCTCATTGTCGTCAACAAGTAACTTCGTCGCATTAGTGACAGAACTCGTCAATTTTCTGTTGCTCCAAACAATATTTTTTTCTTTTCATTATGTTTGGGCTGATGTCATTAGAGCACAACTGGCTTCCTGATCAACTGCAAGTTAATCTAATTTTGTTCTGAGTTGAAAGCTCATGGTTTGTTTGCATTTTTTTAAAAAGAAATTAGAAATAGTGGATTTTCGAGCTTTGTCACTTTTATATTTCAATCAGTTTTTTCGATTGGTCTCTGTAACGACAGGCGACTTCTTTTTTCTGGTGACCAAGATCCAATCTTTACGATGTTTTTACAACTAATGGCTTCTTGGCTTTGGCACTACGCATTTTCATAATTTTCAAACTTATTCCACATTATGAAACTAGAGGGTGGGCGTTCAAAAAACGGCAATTGTAGATGTTGTTCTTCATGAATAGCTTATGATTTTAACGGTTGCAAAACTGCTTTCACGTTAAATTTTATTAATTTTTCTATTTTGCCGTTCTATTTGTAGTCGCCTGACATATTACGGATAATGCCAGGTCTCAATTGCTTCCTAGAGGTATAATTTAATCTTATTAATGAGCTCACTTGATACGCACTGGTTTTAATCAGTTTGTATTTGGTAGTTTTCGAAGCGTATTTTTGGACTTAGCTCGTCTCTGACAACCTGTTACCGAATCTCATATCTCATCTAATGAAGTAGAGGTTATATTGTTTAGTTCAGGTTTTTTCTGATTCCATTGTGATTTTGTTAACGAGTGTTTTTCTAAAATATGCCCATCGAGTTTTGACGGAAACTAATAATTGCAAATATTTGATATTTATCTTTGTCTTGTCCAGTACTCTCATAAATGGCATGCCCTCTAACCCGGCATTATTTTTTTCACTTAGTTTGTTGAACGATGTTTGAAATTTTGAAAGTTTTCTATCTTGAAAGGTCGGGAGTTTTCTTTTTGTCGTCGCACGGCAAAGACTCAAAAATCAAAAGCCATAATGGCATCTACTGTTGTTTAGATTATTCTATTCACTGATATCAATTTGTAGTTAACGGTTTTGACTTTCAGATAAATTTTCTATGGACAATATATTTGCACATCCCAATAAATGTTATCATTGTCGTCGACAAGTAACTTAGTCCCATTACTGACAGACCTCATCAATTTTCTGTTGCTCCAAACAATAATTTGTTCTTTTCGTTGTGTTTGGGTTGATGTCATTAGAGCACAACTGGCTTCCTGATGAAATGCAAGTTAACCTACTTTTGTTCTGAGTTGAAAGCTCATGGTTTGTTTGATTTTTCAAAAAAAAATTAAAAATCAGTTGCTCTGTGAGCTTTGTCACTTTTGTATAACTTCTGTCAGTTTTTTAGATTGGTCTCTGTAACGACAGAAGAGATCTTTTTCTGGTGACTATGATCCAATTTTTACGACGTCTTTATTTTCACTTAATGGCTTCTTGGCTTTAGCACTACGCATTTTCATAATTTAAAAACTTATTCCACATTATCAAACTAGAGGGTGGGTGTTCAAAAAATGGCAATTGAAGATATTGTTCTTCATTAATAGCTTATGATTTTAACGGTTGCAACACTGCTTTCTCGTTAAATTTAATTAATTTTTTTCCAATTTGCCGTTCTAATTGTAGTCGTCTGAAATATCAAGAATAATGCCAGGTCTCACTTGCTTCCTAGACGTATAATTTACCCTTATTAATGAGCTCACTTGATACGTACTGTTTTTAATAAATTTGTATTTGGTAGTTTTTGAAGCGTATTTTTGGACTTTTCCATCTGTGTCGACCTGTTACCGAACCTCATATCTCATCTAAGGAAGAATAGGTTATATAGTTTAGTTCAGGTTTTTTCTAATTCCATTGTAATTTTGTAACTGAGTGTTTTTCTAAAATATGGCCATCGAGTTTTGATGGATACTAATAATTGCAAATATTTGATATTTATGTTTGTCTTGTCCAGTACTCTCATAAATGGCATGCCCTCTAACCCGGCATTATTTTTTTCACTTAGTTGTTTTTTGAACGATGTTTTAAATTTTGGAAGTTTTCTATCTTGAAAGGTCGGGAGCTTTCTTTTTGTCGTCGCACGGCAAAGACTCAAAAATAAAAAGCCATAATGGCATCTACTGTTGTTTAGATGATTCTATTCACTGATATCAATTTGTAGTTAACGGTTTTATTGGCTTTCAGATAAATTTTCTATGGACAATATATTTGCACATCCCAATAAACGTTATCATTGTCGTCGACAAGTAACTTAGTCCCATTACTGACAGACCTCATCAATTTTCTGTTGCTCCAAACAATATTTTTTTCTTTTCATTATGTTTGGGCTGATGTCATTAGAGCACAACTGGCTTCCTGATCAACTGCAAGTTAATCTAATTTTGTTCTGAGTTGAAAGCTCATGGTTTGTTTGCATTTTTTTAAAAAAAATTAGAAATAGTGGATTTTCGAGCTTTGTCACTTTTATATTTCAATCAGTTTTTTCGATTGGTCTTTGTAACGACAGGCGACTTCTTTTTTCTGGTGACCAAGATCCAATCTTTACGATGTTTTTACAACTAATGGCTTCTTGGCTTTGGCACTACGCATTTTCATAATTTTCAAACTTATTCCACATTATGAAACTAGAGGGTGGGCGTTCAAAAAACGTCAATTGTAGATGTTGTTCTTCATGAATAGCTTATGATTTTAACGGTTGCAAAACTGCTTTCACGTTAAATTTTATTAATTTTTTTTCTATTTTGCCGTTCTATTTGTAGTCGTCTGACATATTACGGATAATGCCGGGTCTCAATTGCTTCCTAGAGGTATAATTTAACGTTATTAATGAGCTCACTTGATACGTACTGTTTTTAATAAATTTGTATTTGGTAGTTTTTGAAGCGTATTTTTGGACTTTTCCATCTCTGTCGACCTGTTACCGAACCTCATATCTCATCTAAGGAAGAATAGGTTATATAGTTTAGTTCAGGTTTTTTCTAATTCCATTGTAATTTTGTTACTGAGTGTTTTTCTAAAATATGGCCATCGAGTTTTGATGGAAACTAATAATTGCAAACATTTGATATTTATGTTTGTCTTGTCCAGTACTCTCATAAATGGCATGCCCTCTAACCCGGCATTATTTTTTTCACTTAGTTGTTTGTTGAACGATGTTTGAAATTTTGAAAGTTTTCTATCTTGAAAGGTCGGGAGTTTTCTTTTTGTCGTCGCACGGCAAAGACTCAAAAATCAAAAGCCATAATGGCATCTACTGTTGTTTAGATGATTCTATTCACTGATATCAATTTGTAGTTAACGGTTTTATTGACTTTCAGATAAATTTTCTATGGACAATATATTTGCACATCCCAATAAACGTTATCATTGTCGTCGACAAGTAACTTAGTCCCATTACTGACAGACCTCATCAATTTTCTGTTGCTCCAAACAATAATTTGTTCTTTTCGTTGTGTTTGGGTTGATGTCATTAGAGCACAACTGGCTTCCTGATCAAATGCAAGTTAACCTACTTTTGTTCTGAGTTGAAAACTCATGGTTTGTTTGATTTTTCAAAAAAAAATGAAAATCAGTTGATTTTTGAGCTTTGTCACTTTTGTATAACTTCTGTCAGTTTTTTAGATTGGTCTCTGTAACGACAGGTGACATCTTTTTTCTGGTGACTATGATCCAATGTTTACGACGTCTTTATTTTCACTTAATGGCTTCTTGGCTTTGGCACTACGCATTTTCATAATTTTCAAACTTATTCCACATTATCAAACTAGAGGGTGGGTGTTCAAAAAATGGCAATTGAAGATATTGTTCTTCATTAATAGCTTATGATTTTAACGGTTGCAACACTGCTTTCTCGTTAAATTTAATTAATTTTTTTTCCAATTTGCCGTTCTATTTGTAGTCGTCTGACATTACGGATAATGCCAGGTCTCACTTGCTTCCTAGAGGTATAATTTAACCTTATTAATGAGCTCACTTGATACGTACTGGTTTTAATAAATTTGTATTTGGTAGTTTTCGAAGCGTATTTTTGGACTTTGCCCGTCTTTGTCGACCTGTTACCGAATCTGATATCTATCTCATCATTAATATTTTTTTTTCACTTAGTTGTTTGTTGAACGATGTGTGAAATTTTGAAAGTTTTCTATCTTGAAAGGTCAGGAGACAAAATGTTTTCAACTTGAAAACGCTAAAATTGAAAGCCCTCGTGGTGATGCGAAATAAGGTGGAATAAGCACTGACCTTGTCCACTATAGAGATATTCGAGAATTGAGTAGCATCAGTGGCAGTGTTGGCAAACAGCAACTCAATGGACACTTTATTCTCATCATAGATGAAGGGCTTCCTTGTGAACCTGGCCTTCACTGCCAGACCCCTCCCCAACAGTCTGTTCAGTAATTCTACCTCTCCCTTCTGGGATGCGTGCAGCGCAGACGGCGAAGATGGCAACAGCTCCAGACCTTCCGGCTAAACGGGCAATTTTTTATAGAAATTACATCCAACCGAAGAATCTAATGCTCATTAGTTTAAAGATGTGCGTGATTTTTATTTTCGGTTAATGTAGTACTACCAGCAAAATGTTCCATCAAAACTGAAGATTACCTTCTGTTCGTTAATAGGGCTATTCCGTCAACTTTCCATTAATAGGAAATAGTTATTGACGTAATTTTAAGTATATGTTAGAACAAAAGCCTTGTCGCATGATGGACTGACATAGTGCCCTGACACGAGCGCGTTTGCGCCCGATTGCTGGGCAGGAGTTCCGATGGGGACTAAAATTGTGTTCTAACCCATTCAGAGAACCAAAGGGTACGAAGTGTTGAATTTCGTTTGAAATTGAAGTTAAGAATACAATTTTGCAGTTTATTGAAATAAGTTTTTTTAAA
Organism: Convolutriloba macropyga; assembly: GCF_964194025.1. Lineage (NCBI taxonomy): Eukaryota > Metazoa > Xenacoelomorpha > Acoela > Convolutidae > Convolutriloba > Convolutriloba macropyga. The sequence continues at coordinate 15,792,225 of NC_134475.1, forward strand.
AATATACTGGAGTTGAAGTAAACCAAACATCTCCGTCTACGATATCGAAGCAGCTGATTATTTATAGAGGGTTGATTCAAGCGTCAAAAGTTAGATTTCTAACTAGGTCTTATTTTTTCGCCTTAAATTTAGTCTCCTAAATTAGGACACTAAATTTAGGGCAAAAAATTAGACTTTTACTTCTTTAAGATCTTTGAAACCAAGCTCTGTGCCTCAAAGTTTTAGTGACCGATGAAAACGTACCCTGGGGCCTCTATATATGATTGAATGTCGTTTCTTAGAGCAGCCATCTGACCGCTTGCAAAAACAGGCATACTTGTAAAAACAGCAGTAATGGGCAGAGAACTACTTCTGCATGTACGAACTAATTATTGAGCCGGGCACAGCTGAGAGTAGGCGATGAGGAGTTGAAACGCAGCCGGACGCTATGAGGTATAAAAAATTGATCTCTGACTATATGTTAGAACATAAATCTTAGCGCCCCCTGAGTAAAAGTGACAAAGTGATCTATAATTTATGTTCTAATTTATTAGAAAAACCAAAGGGTAAAATGCAGTAGGTTCCACTCCAGTGTTTGAAAACTGGAGGAAATTTCGATCCGGCTTTATTGGTCTTCGGATTTAAAATCGGATACAATCCGCAATCGACGTACGCACCTGAAAGTTTTTAAACTACAAAGCTGAGGGAATCTTCTTATAACAAATATCGGATCTATTCTGTTCCCCCCCCCCCCCCAGCTTAGTGAGCACAAAACATTATGACCCCCAGGCACACGTGCTAATTTCTTACATAGTAACGTGCGATATAACAACATATAATTTGTGCCATAAAAAACTGGGGGTCATAAAAAACACTGCGGGGCCGAAACAGAATAGATCCCAAATATCTTAAGAACAATTTGCTCAGTAGTGCTCAATTCAGCTTTTAACCAGGGTTATCTTAATTGTTGTAGAACACATGCAATCATCAGAAGAGGTGAATTCTCACGCAACTATTTTAATAACCTTTTGGGGAAAAAACATCTCGGTTAAACCCATCATTTTCAACAAATACAGAGAATACAGCATTCAAAACACAGAACTGATGGCAAAATCTCTAAGGAGGCCAAAAATAGGGGTAGGAAACCCAAAACCAAATACGTGCACCAAATTCGAGATAATGCAAATACGTGAACGCTTTTGCAGCTTAAAAACATTTTGGTTAGTTTATAATACCATAGAAATATGTAGTTATTGAAGAAAGAGCCATATTTCACAAAACATTTGAATCATGCTCGCGTTTAAAAGATTATTCCCAGACTTCTAAGCTCAGCACCCCTTGTTCCAAAATAAGTGGATTTATATAGTTATGCACTATGTCAAAAAATTATATTATATTAAGTGGAGTTTCATGTTTGTTGAGCTGATTCATGAGCACAAAATCTTAAAATTTTCCGCTTTTCAAATTTCTTTCAGCCGTTGTATGAAAAATGCATATTAGAGAAACCACATGGAAATTTTCAGTAATCACTGAATTATACAAAATTCCAAATTGTTGTAAACGAAGAAATTTGAAGCAAAAGCACTGCAAAAAGTTAAATTAATCAACCTAGTTTGAGAACTTAAAATGTCGCAGTCCACATAGGCAACAAACATTTTTTTCGCATGAAAAGTAACCAGTTTCTGATTAAATTTCTTCTATACTCTTCTTACAGTAGTCCTCTTGGCGGGCGGCAAAGTGGTCAGAGTGCCATTAGAGCTATGTATTGATTTGATAGAGCACTGTTAAACTTTGTAATTAGGTTGTCTGATGCATATGTGATGAACCCAGTAATAGACGCTTAAGGCCCAACTTAGCAACTTACTTTTCAGTTTCTCCTTAAAAACGTACGTGAATTAGCACGAGTTAAATAAAATCTTCTAAGTAATATGGAAAGTAATATACATTTGAACCAAAAGGTGTGACAAAAATGTCGCCAATTTTCAAACACTTGGTTGGAAGTTGATGTGATTTTTACACTTCGGTTCTCTAGATTACAATAAAAGTATTAGCCCCTCGAGACTTGCATCCCGTACTCGGGCGAAATCAACCTCGTACCAGGGCACAAGTCCAGTCTGCCGCTAAGATTAATGTTCTAACATTAATTTATAGAAATGCTTTTGAGTACTTATGACTTCACTTGGCCTTCCGGCCCGAGTAAATCCAATAATAACTAGGAACTTGAAAAGGCAGAATTTTTATAGACACGAAAAATACACGGAATAAATAACTTAGAGTTCAAAAACAGCTTTATGCTTGAACATATTTTTTGTGGCCTGGTTCTTATCTAAACTGCAAAGCAATTTGAACAAAACTGATGTGCCTCGAAAACAAATTCAACCGCAGTATGACTTCTTTAAGAAAAGGCTTCATTTTTTATCATCCAGCGTAAAACTTTTCTACCACCAAGAAGTCGACCTTTGCAGAAAGTCACAATTATAATAGTTTGAATTTCATCAACGTTATAAGGCAACTTTCTTTGATCTGTGCGCTATGGATTCAGACCAGTTCTTAAGAACTTCTGACCTGTTTATCAGGTTCCAGGTATTAGTATCCTTATCAATAAAAATAAGATCTGGAAACTCACTGGACTAATTGAGCAAAGCGACTAGCGTCGGAAAAATTGCTCTCGAATGACAGGCGGCGCAATTTAATTCAGGGGCTGCAGCCTAGATAAATTTTTATTTATGGGTGCAAAAACGTCACACAGAGGTAGGATTCGAACCCCGACCTCCTAAATCAAATTCCGTCACCTCGACGTAGGTATTAACCACTCGGCTATAAGTTCCTTGTCATCTGGTCTCGAACAATCGCTTTTGTTTGAACAACAAACTTTACTTCGGAGTGAGAGCAATTTAAACCACTCAAAAATCAAGAAGTGCCTGAAAAAGTCTATTGGGAAGTCAGAGATTATTCTAGAAGAAAAGCGCAAAACGATCAAGCAAAAATTGCAAAAAAAGACCCGCGTTTACTATAATTGCGTTTACTATAATTACGTTAGTCGCTTCATGTTTCATTAGTCTGAGTTACCAGATCGTATTTTTATTGATAATGATACTAATACCTGGATCCTGGCAATAAGTTACAGAAGTAGGCCTAACAAACTATCGAATACCGGGAAAATCCCATTTGTATTCTTGATATGGTTTGTCGGTATTACTTTGACTCTGTTCATTTTACATTGCTTTGGTGAGCAAATGCCGTTGTGAAGCTCAATGAGCAGAAAGAATGAAGAGAAAAGCTAGCCAACAGAAGTAAAGCAATAAAATTAGGTATAGCGAAACAAATTTTTTTGACGAAAGGGGAGTGCAATTAAAAACATAACACGAAAAACCCTGAATGACAATCCAAAGAAAATAACTAACTGATGACTTTGAGGACACCTTTTTTTTCCAGCAATCACAAACTCAGATAGTCAAGAAAAAAAATGTGACCCTACACTGCAGTAAAACAACAGAAGCAAAAATCCAAACAATTAAAAAAATTGCTTTTCCGAGAACTAGTTAGCTAATCAAAAGTTTGGTATATGATATTAGAGTGAGATGTCCAATAGATCAAAGAGGGTCAAATCATATATCAAAACATCAACAATATTTTGCATAATTGAACACTGTGCGCCCTTAGATTGCTTCGGTTGCATACAGCAAATTTCAAAAATAAAAAAAAAAACAAAAAAGCAGTGACAGCCAAAGAAAGCACATGACCATATATTAAAAACTGTAGCAATAGCATAACATACAACGTTAGAAATAAAAAAACATCCTTCAATAGTTCTCTAAGGAGAAAAGGGAAGGAACGGAAATAACAAAACCAGCCAATATTGCAAATCTAACAAAAACCTTTTGAAAACTAACAATTTCGAAATCAGTAAAAACATCAGCTCAAAAAAATCGGACACTTGAATTGCGTTGTGCCGATGAGACCTGTTTTTAATGAAACTAACAGACAAATATTAAACAAACGCGCAAATCTTACATACATTTTCTTCACACAGAAAAGCGAAAAAAATAATTATTATATATCGACTTAAAAAGTTATTTAATTCACTTATGGCTAACGAGCAACCAATCACTCCTGTCATTAATGGAGTGAGTGATAAGACAAAAGAGAAAAAAGTAACACAAGCAGAAATTCACGCGAAAATTTGAAAACACATGGTGTACAAATAATCCAAAGTGATTACTCCATAATTAAAATCATAACGGTAATTTCTCATTGACAAAAAGTGAAAAAACGTGAAGATCTTACAAAAAATCTCTTATACAATCCAAATCCGTGGGGTTGTTATAGGAGCGCAATAATAGTCAGCTGAATAGCTGTCAGCTGATAAAAGAAACTAATTTCGATGCACTTTCAATTAGACTTTTAGTAGTTAAACTACTGGCAATTAAGTTCAGCTGCTTTGAACTCTTAATGAACAATTTATGACCCAAAACTCGTGAAAAAAATACTCGAAAACTGGTCAGAAACAAATTCTAATAAAACAGAAAGAGAAGGCTAAAATAATTGCTACAAACACAAAACTGCTAAAGAAAACTGACAAGCAAAGTATTGCATAAAAGAAACACGACTACAATAGTGCGTTCGACGTCAAATATAGAATATATTTGATAAAGCGTCTAGACTGTTTAATTTTTCTTGACATCATGCGCCTTCTGATTTTTTTTAAAAAAAGCAAATAACCAGCCTTAACACGTCTCCAAAATTTGAAAAACAGATTTTAAATTACGCCATGATAACTAAAAGTTTCGCGCTTTTCTCTATGCCCGGTTAATTTGTATTTCAACGGTGCGAAAAGGCAGTAAAAATAACTTTTTATACGAATTCAAACTGCGCTTCTGAAACTTCAAAGGATCTTTATTAATAACTCATAAACACATTTAAAATCATATGTCATTTTTACCGACACAATTTTTTGAAGATAAACTTGGATGAAGATCACTTACTGCACAACCACTACTGAGGTCTATAATAAAATCTATTCGACTAACGTCGTGTGAATTGTTCTCAGACGACGGGCGAGCGTTTGATGTTGAAACCAGTTTCGGAACACCTGTTAATTGACTTTTAGTACTAAACTACCACGAATTAGGTCAGCGGCATAAACTCATCAATTTAGATCACACAAAAATCAAGAAGTCCAGCATGATGAAAGTCACGCGAAGCGTCAGACAAAAGATCGATTTTATGCCATGAACATCAATCATCACTACGCCCCAGAAATACAGACAACACCAAACTGAAACATCTTCCAACTGAATAGTAAATACAGGTTATGTGAATCTGATGAAGTCACTGAGAAAGTCTGGCATTTATCGAAAACCGCTTTTTGAAACACGCGTTATGCAACTTCACTCAAAAGCACTTGCACACTCAAAAACACTTGTTCACTCAAGTTCACTTGCAAAATAGAATACAATTTTTCATTGCGAAAAGAATAAAATTTTGAGTATCTACATCCCCCATCCAATTAGTGCTTATAGTTACACCCACACACTAACATCACTCTCATGGCAGCAAGCTAAACACCATATTGGAGATCAGGTTGTAGGTGATCTGGCGGAAACGAACAGATACTAATTTTTGCAGAAAAAAAACAAACAAAAAATCACTTTTGCAGACAGTCAGCCCTTTTCATTTCTTGGTAAACTCTTTTGATAAACCATTTTTGAAATTTGAATCATTTTGGGATCTATTCCGTTTGAGCTACCCAAGCATAGAGGGTGCATATTATTTGCGACCCCCCGACGCATGTGCCAATTTTTTAAATACTGATTCACCATACAATAGCACAAGCTCTGTAAGTGGGCGAGCATAACGTAATGGTGGGTGATGACAAACGGAAGACATCCCACTTCTGCTATATGTATATATTGCATTTTATCCAATTGTCTTCCAAATAAAAGAAAAGGGTTAATTTTCCTAATTAAAAGATGGCACACGAGGATAAAACACTGGCAACAACGAATTGTGAAAAACTTCAATGGCTGGAAAACTCCGAAGATTGATTGAAGCGAAAAAAAGATCCGGATCCTGAATTTAGGGAACTTCGATCGACGGATCTTTTCCGTTTTGCACCCCCCCCCCCCCCCCATTATGATATACATCCCCTAGAGAGAGAGAACGTGCCATTACATAGTAAATCATTATTAGCACGTGGGTCTGGGGGGTGCAAATAATATGCATTCACTAAGCTGAGGGGGTAGTACAAACGGAAAAGATTCCGATTGACACGTGAGAAGTGAGAGTTTCATCAAAGACATTTTTCCAGGAGATAACAATCAAAAGTTCTTAAAAACCTAAGAAGTAGAAGAACTATCAGTAGGTGGAAATAATGACAAGCTCATCAACTCCGGCATACCAAAATTATCTAGTTGTGAAGTAGGCTACAAGACAACAATCAGCAATCTACTTGAGTTAGATTACTGCAAAGTTCGTGGTGAGTTAAACGCACATGTCTTTCTGGGGGCATTCAAGCTGCCGGCAGACACCAAACGCAAAAATTTTTCAACAGAAACAGACAACTTATAATGTTGTAGGACTCAACAAGAAAGCCAGTCAAAGAGTGCCCGATTCTTCAATTATCTCCCTAGACATTTGTCTATCCAGCTCAAAGCACTGGAATTAATTTCCCCAAAACAATCGGGGCAAGCTTTAAGGACAACACTGAACTAAAGATAAGGAAGCATAAAGGCCATCTAATGTCTACCATGTGTGAAAAACTTTCAAGAAAGCGATAATAGCCGCTCCTGGAATATACATTCCAAAAGCATGCATTAGGAAAGAAGAGCAAATTTGACCAACGAAGCAAATTCACTTTCCGAGAAGTGATATACAGTTCAAGCAAAGAATCCACAGGGCCGCGAAACAATAAATCTCAACAAAGAAATATATACATTTGTCCACGAACACAACAATTTACGTGCATCGAAGTTGCGCTCTTGCCTTCTTAATCACGATAAAATCAAATGCGCGGATAACGAGCAATTTACGCCACACCCCCGGGAAATGAGAAAAACAAAATACTTGACCCAATAAAAATACTAACCAAGAACACTGTATTCGAGGCAATGAACGCAATACATTAAGCCATCAGGGACACCAAAAAAGCAAGACACTGGACTCTGACAGCGAGCGCCTGCACGATTGAGGCTCCAATGCCCACAGATGTCTTACCGACACCATGGACATACCTGTTAACAGTTCATCCACACCAACCAATGCAAAATAGGCCTGGTTATAGCGTTGCACAATCCAGGCAATGCCCTTGATAAATACAAAAGTTTCAGGCCTATTACACTTCAGGCCATTATTATAACAAAATCTGATTGAAAAATAATTTTAAGTGATTTCTCGGATCATCAACATGAATTTAGACCAAATCGATCAAGAATCGCTCTCAATATAAAAGAAAAACAAACAAAATAGGAGAAAAAAACAACACGCCACGCCACTGCGTCAATCACAGCATAACACTGGTCTACACATCACAACTAGCTGTGTAGAAACGTCGGACAAAAAAGGACTTACAATAATAGTGAAATACTGCCTGACAAAGCTCAATTGAAATGTTAAAACTAACAAAGCCGTCTTTGCCTAAAATAACACAAACCAGTTCCCCTCCCATGACGGCGAACATCAATGACAATTATTGTGACAGCGTAAAATGAAACACGAGTATTAAAGAATTGACAAAGGAAAACAAACACGCTCTCAAAAGTATATAGTCCACGTGGGAGTAACTAAAGACAGTAAAAATTATACTAATCACCGCTGATAGCAGAAAAATCGACCCTGCCATTTAAACTATTGGATCATTTGAGAAACATAGCCGAGTAACGTCTGGCTAATTGCTCTCAAACAAATCGCGAGTGGTTGGCTTCCTCAGTAGCTACATCCGACTTGGGGAGGCTAGTTTTAGCTTAATTGAGGGGGAGGGGGGTGGCGATGAGTGGCAAAGGATGAACTTGAGAAGTTATAGATGGCTTGAGGTGAATGGGGGGGCAGTGGAGGGAGGACGAAGTGGAGGTGGCTTGCACTCAAGAACCGCAGAAAAAGTGGGTAAGGGGCTCAAGAACCGCCCTTTACACCATAAATATACGTCAACTAAACAGTTTCGGTGAATCGCATACTTAAATACTAGTGAAATATAGAGCTCTAAGAGAACTAATGTCCTCTGGGCTTAACATGTTTTCCCATTTTTGAACGCCATAAAAAGGCCAAACGAAAACAAAACCAGACAAAAAGTCGGTAGAAGAAAAAAATCTCACTTAAAAAGGTCAGCAGGACTAATAGAATTGCTACAAACATCGCTTGAGAGCAATTAGAAAGATATTGCCCCTGCTAAATGAGTACGAACAATGCAAAAAGCATTGAAATTTGAAGCAATACGATATGACGTAAACCCCGTGTTCCATTACATTAGGAACCCAACGGACCTCAAAATAGCTCAACTGTGGCAACGACTATTAGAGGTACCCACCTGGTCGGACATAATACCATCAGTCCAACATGACCACATTGCATAGATTTCTCTGCCTTTCTTGCGATAAATTGGGTTGCGAGCAATTAAATACAGTTTAAAGCTAGGGCGAACAATAACCGTAAGGACCCGACCATTTTACCATTTTTAAACTCTCAAATTTTCATCTTAAAAACATTCGCTAAACTATACTGGCGCACAACGTAACATTATATGCTCTACGATTAGTCTTTTTTCACATTTCAACATCCAAATAATTGAGTGTAAAAAGTTTGTTCAAATGCATTAGAATTAACAGCTTAGCGCGCCCAGCAATTAAATGCAGTGTTCGCTTTGCAATTCATCTGGATGATAAGAGAGACGCGATGCAAACTAAAAAGTGCAAAAGAGAAAGTTTTAGGCTAGATAGTGTTAAAGATGATACCTATCTACGGCTACTTTGGTGAAAACAGATCACAAACTTAAAACTAATCCGTATGAAAATCCATGTTCACAAGTATCGTCTGAATTCCTATTACAGTCCACATTTATGTTTGTTTTACGTCTTTTCACCCCAATTCATTTTTCCAGGATATTTTAACACCTTATTATTTCACCCAGCAAATTTTTCAACCCCTACGTATCCCTTATTTTGGATGTTAGTTTATTGCCCATACCCTCTTTAATGTTTATAGTATCAATTATATAAAGGATTAAAATAGATGTGAAACGATTGAGGGGTGAAACAATCGGGCTGAAATGATGGAGGGTGAAGTTTAAAGGTGAAGAAGTGGGAGATCCTTTGTTTTAAATGCCCATTAAAGGGGGTGGATATAATTGCAATGGATACATTACTGGGCTGAACATAATATGATATCATTAATGTAAAGCTGAGGGAGACTTCATCAGGAAATATCCGAACCATGTCCGAAAAAACCAAATAGGATAACTTTGTAACATGGATTTCCATAATTTATCTACTACTACTGTGAAGGATAGGTCGCGTGCAAAAATGGCAGACAAATATATATGTTAAATTTGAAAATAAGGAATTGAAACAGATTTATATAATATATCAACCAAAATATACAACTTCAAAATAGCTTTCAAATAAACTGAGAGACAAATTGCCAACTTTTCCACATTGAGAGGTTAAATTGATTTCCTCTTCACATGTTTAAATACTATCTAATATTTACTTCAAAATAATTCGCTTCAAATATTCATTGATCTGATTTCTTTTCCATTCCGTGAACAGAATTTTTGTTTCATTAGACCGTGTGCACAAACTGCTGCTCCTTTTTGTACTTTTAATGGTTTGCATAACATTAAAAGAGTGAGGATTAGCCAATACACATTATATTTATAAGGATATTTTCCTTTGTGCCCCCCCCCCCTCCCAAGATATGCACCCCCAACTATAGAGCACGTGTCATTACATAGTAAATCATTATGTAAAATATGGCACGTTCTAGGGAGGCGGGTCACAAACGGAAAAGATCCATTCCCGTTTATATATGACATCATAATGATGTAAAATATCAACAATTCATATTCTACGGGGGGGGGGGGGGGGGGTAGTTCCATTTTCAGTGATGATCGTACAGTACGGGAGCTGAGATTCGTTTCCTCTTCCCCTGGTAAATCATAAGCCTCCATCATGATATTTTTAAACCTTTAGCGACAAAAATTTAAGTAAAGGACAGTCTTTATTAGGCTACATAAACCATCAACAGTGCAAAGATAAGCATTGGTTTGTTCACATAGGGTAAAGAAAATAAATTTTTTATCGACGTGGAAGGGGGAGGGGAGGGCGGAGTAGGTGAGACAAACAATTTCGGGAGCTCTATCAAATAACTGGGATACATGCACTTCATGTTCATTATGGATGAGAAGGATATTATAGCACCGATAGCATGTTATAAATGCACAGATTCTAAAAATCTAATTCACTAAACTTCGCATTATTGCTGCAACCAACCTATTATGCATGTCAAATTCTCGCGCTTTTACTACCTAAATTCTAACCGATGTTCATGTTGTGACATAAATTTTTATAAAAAAATAATCATCTTTTTTGTAAACGAGCAAATTCATCTTTACCTAGTATTTTAAGACGGTGGGGGTTAAATTTCAAGCTTACTGAGATTAAGGAGGGTTTTGCGGAGGGGGAAAATAACCCAGTATAGCAATACAAGTAATCTCAACATCGTTTCACTACCAATAACTTAATCCCCAAATATTAAAATTTCAAAGAAAACAAATTTTCTAGGTGCAGCACGCGCTATTTGTGAAATTACATTCTGTGCGATAAGAGACAAGCTAAGAAATTGTTTCCCATTACATGAAATTCCGCTTCCGTTTCCAACACACATACTAGTGAGGAAACAACTCCAGAAATTCCCAAACTAATCACACTCAAAACTAAGATGGTTATCTATGATGCCGCTGAACAAATAGTAAAAGGGTATTTGAGCACTGTTTTCTCCCCCCCCCCCCCCCCCCCTATTGAACAAAATTTTCTTTTCACAAGTCTATGTGAACAAATTAATGAAATTTTTTGTACTGATAATGGTTAACAGTCTAATGAGAGGTGGGATTGATCATTGCAATCAATACCATAACAAATGTGTGAAAAATGATTTTAAATGATCAAATATTAACAAGGGGTAAGGGGGTTTGGGGGGAGGAAACAGTTCCGGGAAGTGATCACAAAAACACAAGAAAGGGATGCAATGCAAAACATGAACGGGTGAACTAAAAATAGGGAATCATCCATCTAAAGATTGAACATGAGCTGGGCAAGGTAAAATTTGACATATGCAATGCAGTGCTGCGGATCAGACAAACAGTTGCAAGCTAATTCTAATCTTCGTAATGCCCCGCCTAGCCGCGCTGAGGACTTCAAAATCAAAACTGGTGTTAAACAGCTTTGTGATCGTACCTTTCTTAAACTTTTGGATTTAAGTTCACAAGACAGAAGAAATTTTCAGACTAAAATGAACCCTTAAAGTTCAGAAAAATTAGAAAATAAACAAACTCTTTATCTGACACTTCTTAAAACTAAAAAGAGTTCATAAAAATGCTAACCATATTTAGACCTAAACCAGGCTTTACAAAATAACCCAGACTCAACTAAACCCTGGTCCGCAGCAGCTGCATCGACAACCTTTAGTTAGGTTTTTTTTGTTTCAAATCGTAGCTTCAAATTGTGGTATACGCGATGATCAAATTGCATTTTGTTTTCAAAATTCGATTCCCGGAGTTGGTCGCTTAAGTCCACTTAGTTTATACCATATTCGATATCGTGACATGCAAGTGAAACGCTTTCCATATTCAAGTAACAGAAATGTGGCCACTTTCAACCCCATAATGATGAGTCAAGAGAAGACCCGTTTGTGGCAGGATTTGACCCACTTTCAGCTAAATTCAAATCTGATTTACTGCCATGCGAAGACCCAGTCCCATTTGCAAGAGCTAAAGACGAAGGATCGGATCCGTTGAAAATAGTTCGAAAGTCTTTATAGTCAACTTTCGGCGCCGTACCGTAGGAGGTCTTCGCACCTGGATCTCTATCTCTAGTAGGGGAACCTTCAGAGGCGCCAAATAGAATATTATCAACAGAGGTCAAGCCACCATCGCTATCTGGCAACCTTTGATGCCCGGTTGTGATAGGCGATGAGGTTCCGAAACCAACCAAGCGAGTCGAAGACGGAGCTGCTGCGGATTGCGCATTGTGTCTACTTACTCCCCCGGGAAGCGAAGTTGGAGTTCCAGGGACGTTGGCAAAGCCTCGGTCCTCGGAGTTCTGAGACACTAAAGTAGGTAGCATGGGTTTATTTCGCATCGGCTGTTGTTGATTGGACGATGCTCCTTGTGTTACTGCGGTATTGCTGGGCTGACTAAGGTCTAAACAAATATGGTAAGGTAACGGAACAAATGCTTTACTCGGACATATTTCTCCATAATGATTTCCCATAACTTGTCGGAAGATTGCAGGACGTTAGTTAGAAAAAAAACTGCGATTAAAGACAAAAACGTGCTTCCTCAAATTTAACCCTTATTTTCAAATCAAAATGTCAAACAGTACCTTTTTTCAAGTCAACACAAAGGAAGTTAGCAGCAGCGCGGGTGGATTCCTGGACAATAGCCCCCCCCCCCCCCCCCCCATCGATAAAGCTCTTTAACTGCCTTTGAAAACGAAAACAGCAAAGAAAAAAGAAAAGATAAATTAAAAGCTTGTATTTCTCATAATTTCTGCGGTTATAACCTGAGTTTAAATTTTATAGGACACATTAAACATTTAATGCCTCAGATGAAAACTGTTGGACCACTTAAGTCTCCGCATGAGTTAAGTCGAAAGTTTATCACACAATTGACCTAAAAGCTGAAACAAACAATCGAAAACATAGCCGGCAGATTGCTGAGAATAGCCCCGATGGACGCTTGCGGCCTTCCATGGAATCGAAATTACTAACGAAATAAGATAGACAGATAGACAGATTGACCAGCAAACCTTTAATAGACCGCTACACCTTTTGGGCTAGATTGGGACTGTCATTTCTATGAGACATATACGCTCTATGAGAAAAAAGCCCTAAGAGCTTTTTAAAAATAAAAATTCGAAATCAAAACTCAAGACTCTGATACTCAAGAATTAGAAAATATACGTTTGGCACTACTTAGATGCACAATAATGACCTTAAACTCGTAAATGTTCATAAAACTTAAGTTCATTAAAGGAAATCAGAAATCATTTTTTGAGTGATGTAGGTCACAAAATTTACCTAAAAGCACAACAAATGGCGTCACGTAAACAAATTTTAACTGCAAAGCAGTAGAAATCACTGAAAATGAAAAAGTAAATGGTCGCAAGAATCATCGATGGACACGACGAATTAAAAACATAGCAGTACAAGTCCTGAGTTACAATCCAAAGAATAGACTTAACAAAAAATAAGCCGTATTCGATGTCCAATGAGAACAATTAGTTTGACACCACTGAGAAAAAGCAATTTTACCACAACAACAAAAAACAAACAAGACTGAAAAATCAAGATTTATTTTTTAAAGACATGGTCAAAATCAAAAAACCACTTCTAAATCATGCCACTAATTTATTTCCCTTGTTTCTCACTATCAACCGATGAAACCTATATTTATTGAGGTTAAGTGATAAAAGAGCAATAAATTCAATTAAAACTTGCAAAATTGAAAATTCACTAACATTTTTTTTTAAAAAAAACGGGCATCGTATAAGTCAAAGAAAGCAATAGCTGTGAATTGAAAAGTTATTAAACAAAATGAAAAGCTTTTTTTAGAGACCAATGAAAACAGTCAAAAATGATACAAAGATATAAGATAATAAAGTTAACAACATAAACTCACAAAACTCAAAAATTCTATAACATTTCTTGAAAGGCCATAAAGCCTGTTATCAATGAGAAAAAACGATAAGACGACAAAAATTACAAACATAACCGACTACCGTCAGGCGAATTGCTTTCAAACGACCAGCAAGCGTTTCTTGTCGTCATTAGCTAGGCACGTTTAAGTGAGGCTAGCTTTAGCTTAATTGAAGAGGTGTGAGGTGAGGGTAATAGATGATGACATCACGCCATATAACAGCAGCTTAAGTGCAACATCAACAAAAGCGTTAAGGAGAGAGAGAGAGAGAGAGAGAGAGAGACAAAATGTGCCAGATAAAATGTAAACGAGAAAGGAAAGGAAAGAATCCCCAGCTAACGAGAGAGGGAGAGAGAGACAGGCAGAGAGACAGAGAGAGAGCTAGGAATATTTTCCACGAGATTCGACTCAAAAATGCTTTAAAAAATGGAAGTTTAATTTCACAAAATGTTCGAACCATTTTTTGTCTGGGAGTTCTGTCATGTTACCTATCTGCAGGACTTAAAAAGTTTCCGTGGCCAGTAAAGATCATTAAACTCGGAAAATGACAAAAAAGTTTTTGAAAAATGAAACTGAAAATCGAAAATTGAAAATTTCAACAAAGTCTTGCAAAATTCGTGATACTAATATCTTCAGATCCAATGAGTTGTCTCAAGAAAAAATCCCTTATCCCCATTTAAAGCCTTAAATAGTTTTACTGGCTGATAAAAATCAATAAGTTGGAACATGAATAATTTTTCGAAAATTTGAAAAACTTTTAATTTTATCAAAAAACTGCTAAAAAAGGACTAATTAAAAAATTGACAGCAATTACGTTAATGCTAGAAACCATACAGCAGGTTATTATCAAGCATCGGATAGGGTCCCGATTATTTCGAAAATTGCTGAAATTCGAGATATTAAATCTTGAAAAATATTATAATCATAAAAACATTCAATTACATCTAGAAACTATGCAGTACCCAGTTATCAAACCCTAGAGTAGGTTGTTTGGCTCTTGAGTATAAAGAAACCTGAAAAAATGACAAAAAATTCCCAAAAACTTGAAAAAAATTGTGCTAAATTTTGTGATAAAAAAATTATAAAATTCCATGGTCACAAAAAAAACATTTAGTAACTTATTATCAAACCCTTAAGGAGGTTTTCGGGCCGCTAGGTATGGAAAAACTTGAACAATGACAATGTCAAAAAATTTTGTCAAATAAATGCTTACTTCATGAAAGAACTTTCAAAAAGGCGAAATTAATGTGAAAATTAGTATATTTTTGTGTGTTTTTGTTTGGATTACCAAAACATAGAGCTCTTAAAATGGTCAAAAAAAGTACTTTTGTCTAGCAAAAGATCTTCATCAACTTCAATGAGCCTCATTTTTGACTGGTCCAACAAGAATTTTGAAAAATGACAAAAAACACAAAAAATTGCAACAATTGCCTCAAAAACTCCCTCAAAATGACCCTTTTAAACTTAATCTACAACCTTCCCGGTAGCTTCACACTAAGCACTTGAAAAACTATTAAAAGCGGCCAAGGGCCTTTAATTGAGCTTAATGCCCTCTGGGCGTTCCATGTTTATGCTATTTTAAAGGGTTCCATGTTTATGCTATTTTAAAGGACGAAAAGTCAATTGGGTCACAAAAAAATTGGTCAAGCGAAAAATCGCATACAAAAAAACCAACAGGACTAATTTAATTTCAACAAACTTCGTTTGAGAGCAATTAGGAAGAAACATAAACTCACATTTTTGAGAAAAAGTAGTGTCAAAGTCATGGAAATTAATTAGCTATTAACTTGGACCATTATTTAGGTTCTTTCGCGCTTCATTATCAGCCAATGAGACCTGTCATTGATGATACTAAGTGATAAAACAGAAATAATTTTTGAAAAAGGGCAAAATCAAAAACTCTTTAATGTTTTTTGACAAAAGTGTTCAGGTCATAAAACATTTCAGCTGCCACTTGATGAAATCTATCAATTTCAACTAGGCGCAATTAGAACACTTATGTATCATACTAAAAGCACTCAAAGGAAAAGAAACTCTGAAAACAGAAGTCAAATTGACGCACGTAAAATTCCCCTTCAAAAACCGAAAAATTGTCTAAGCATCAATTTGACTCCACTTTAGAGGCAGTTTAAAAAAACAGGCCTTAAATCTACTCTAATTTTCACTGTCTTTAGTACGTCAGCGTGACTAAAATCACCACTCTAATTTGACTTCTCACTTACGTGAAAAAGCAGAAAAAAGCGTGAACAGATCCTTTAAAAAAACAGCACACCAATACAATCCAAGACAGCAAACCAATACCTTTGGATTGTAAAAAACCACAATGTCCCCAATAATAGCCGCTATCGCTTCGCGGCTATTAATGAAATCAAACACACAAATTCAATTGCTGAGCGGTAGAATTCACCGACGGAAACGAACCAACCCTTAAGTGGGGGTTGGGAATAGGTAGGGAGATTTGGTTTAGAGAAATAGAACGCACGACGCCAAACTGGGTCAAAAATTTTTATGACCTTTTCCTTTTCACCATAAGTATAACTGACATAAATTGAACTTAAGTTAGTGAGTATAAACTTCATTTTTCTCAGTAAGCATAGTTGACTTCTTTCGTTACCGAGCGTGCTGTGTTACGGGTGGAATAAGGTGATGGGGTGGGGGTGAACTGTGGGCGGGTGAAATTGGTGAGGGAGGGTGTTAAGTTGGAGGGGGGGGGGGGGGGGGGTGAAGTGAGGTTTCAAACTCTTAAGATCTACCCTTCACACCATGAATTTATATCACCTAAACCGGTTCGGTGAATCACATACATAGAGACTAGTAAGCCGTACGGCTCTAAGAGAACTTAATGTCCAGGAGGCGCTATCTGTTTATCTCCCCTTCTGAGGACAAAAAAGGGTCACGCGAAAAATCGCATTAAAAAGACCACAAGACTAATATAATTGCTACAAACTTCGTTTCTGAGCAACTAAAAACCGCTTCAGGGCTGTGTGAAAGAATGTCATGTTTTTTTAAAAGTGACCGATTTGTTCGTACCTGAGGTCAAGGTGGTTGATGGATCATCGTCAAAGTTGAGCAAAGTTGCCTCTTCTACAATGGTTGACACTTCTTCGGAGGCATCGACTAGATCCTGAAATCATTCACATCTCAGAATTCTGTGCAATTTTTTAATCAAATGTTCGAATGACAATGCTCATTATTACATTGCTCCGCAGAGCATGATAAAATAACTAAACATTACCAGTCGTGGAGAAAGACCAAATTAAGCTATCTGATTTTGGTTAAAAATGTTCACAAACAACTAAGGGATCTGTCCCGCGAGAGAATCTTCGTGATCAGTTCAGCATTGGGACGAAACAACACTCGGTTTCGCATTGATAATGGTTTGCATGGACTGATAAGCGGCGCAAATATCCCCTACAATTAATAACAAAATATAGAGATGCAAAAATGACATTATGGATAGTTTATTTATCGGTTAAATATGATACAGTTACAAATTACGCTATATTCAACGTTAAACCTGATCACGTCTTTTTAAAAAAAGATTAACATAGCTGGCAGATTGCCAGAAAATAGCCGCAATAGATTCGTAGATCGGCAGTCTAAAAAAAAACAGTAAAAAAGACAGACCAAAAAAATTCGTCTTTTCATTGAAGGCTGA
Organism: Convolutriloba macropyga; assembly: GCF_964194025.1. NCBI lineage: Eukaryota > Metazoa > Xenacoelomorpha > Acoela > Convolutidae > Convolutriloba > Convolutriloba macropyga. Next base: position 15,809,768 of record NC_134475.1, read on the forward strand.
TCTGTTATATTTTGATTAAAAATCTGTATAAGTTATTGCTGCCTCTATTAGCTGATCTCAAATAAGCTTCATTTAGAGTGATACACACCCATTTGACCTTATCTCTTTGAATTAAAGTAAATAAAAGTCAATTTCAAAGTGAGGAAGTCATTTTTGAGAGTGAGGTAAGTCAAGTGTGACCAAAAATTTAATCACGCGCATGAACAAAAAAACTCGCTCCACTAAGAGCGAAAAATGACGTCACACATGCAATTCAGTTGAAATTGCATGAACGAATGAACAAAAAATGGCTGTGACGTCATATGGTCGTAACAAAAATCATGACGACGAAATAAAAAAAAACCAAGAGAAGGCCAATAATAGCCTCAGCTATCGCTGTGCGGCTATTAATCAAAGAGATATAGAAGCCACTTAAATATTGCAGCAACCTTTTTAGGCTTGTTTTTCCCCTTTGCGTTTTTTGTTTCCTCCTGCTTGCTGCTTTGTTGTTTCCTTCCAGTTGGCTTCTTTTCCTCCTCTTCGGATTCCGAGGAATCCTCTTCGGACTCTGATTCCTCCACTTTGGCTTGCGTTTTTTTCTGCTTTCCTTTGCCCGGAGAACTTTGGTTTGAACTGTGCTTTGACGACGATGAATTTTGCCTCCCTTTTACGGTTAGCTGTGATCCCTTCACTGGTTTTGAATCCTACAAAGAGTATATGTAAGAGCTTTATGTCTCAGAAAATATGTTAGTTTGAAAAATCATTCAGTACAAAACTACGTCATCTACGAAACACTTTTCATGAGTTTTGTAAATAGACAGCATAAAACAAAACTATCCAATTTTATCAGCCAATCTAAGATTTAGGCTCTGCTTTCTCCCCCAAATTACCAAGCAGATAAGTCCAGCGCTCCAGGGTATAGATGTCAAGTAAACGCATATCTACATGATACACAACTATCGTGATTTCGGTAGAATTGGTGACCGTATATGATAATGGAGGGAGGGGCACAGATATGCATTTTAATTCGGCTTCAAATTCCAATATCGAATGAACCTACAAACCTTTTCATCTTCGGAGCTTTCTTCTTCACTCGATTCCTCCTCCGAGTCATCTTTCGTCTTTCGCAGTTGCTTCGTTGTTACGCTCTGTTTATTATCCTTATCCGACTCATCAGAGTCCGATTCGTTCTCGGATTCCTCTGATTTCTCATCATCGCTACTTTCCTCGCGGCTTTCATCGTCATCGTCTTCATCATTGTCGTCCGCGTCGCCTTTCCGGGATACCTTCTTTCCGGAAGCACTTTCCTTCAAATTCTGACTACCCTTTTTCTTAGCCCTTGAGGTCTCAGATGTCTTCTTGCCACCTTTGGAGACCCGTTTTGACTTCTTCTTAGAGGATGACGCTCCATCATCACTCTCACTTCCACTCTCTTCCTCGGAAGACTCCTCCTCACTTTCCTGGTCTTCAGATTCTGCCTCTTCATCTGAATTTTCCTCTTCATTGCCTGATTCCTCGTCGTCGCTGTCTTTTTCTTCCTCTTCTTCCGATTCGTCTTCTAAATGAGGCAGTACATTTTTTAAAAGCACAATTTCTTTCGGCAGTTCTGTATTGTTAATATTGTTATCACGCCTGTCGATTTTAATTGAAAAATTACCGCCAGCCTAGTTATTATATAGTGGTATATAATAACCAGCCAGTTATTATATACCACTAAGGTTTAAAGCTAAAAAAATTAAACAAAATTTGCGCACTCTTCATTTGACTTTTAATAGAAAACGGTCGCGAATTGACTTCAGCTGCTTAAAAATGTGAAAGAGAGAAATTTATAACACGACAAACGCAAAAAGTCAATGGCGTAAAAGTCAACCCACAGGACAAAATCCTCGCGCGCAAATTTTGAAAAGAAAAACACGTTTACAATAACTGCTTTAAAGTTCGTTCAAAAGCAATTAAAAAAATTGCAGGATGTTCTGAATTACCATTCAAGCCATTTCATTACCACATCTGACTAAAGTAGGTTTAAGTCCTCGAAATGCCTAGCCAATTAATTGGGAAATTAGGCGAAAAGATTGAAAACTGTCAACTGTCGCACATTAAAAAATTCCCTAAAAACGGAAATCTGTTTACTCACTAAATTTCAGAAGGCTCGTAGATTTAAGGAATATGCAGTTTTTATTTGACGTCAGAACAAAAATGCATGTAAAGACCAGCAGGTCAAGAGACGACGAAACAAGGAAGTTCGAAAACATAGCTAGCAGATCGCCAGAGAACAGCCGCAATAGCTTCGTAGATTTGCAGTCTGAAAAAACAGGGAAAAAACGACAGACCGAAAAATTACTCTTTTAATTAAAGGACAAGATGTTACACTTTGATTAAAAATCTGTATAAGTTATTGCTGTCTTTATTAGCTGCTCTCAAATAACCTTCATTTAGAGTGACACACATTTAGTTGACCTTATCTCTTTTAATTAAAGTAAAGAATACAATTTCAAAGTGAGGAAGTTTTTTTGAGAGTGAGGTAAGTCACATGTGACCAAAAACTTAAACATAACCGGCAGATTGCCAGAAAATAGCCGCGGTTGATTCCAATAAGCATGATTGGGATTGAAAGAATAGATATTGAGAAAAAAAAGATTTTTGTACAAAAACATTTTTTAAGTCCGATTTATTCTGATGGCATTTCGTAGTTGAACATACTTCTGCTGCTTAGAGAGAGGCTACATGGGCTATTATCAAAACCAATAAGCATTAGAGAGAGGTAACTAATACTGATAGGAACGACGTTCAAATAGCGGGCATCTAAAATTGGGCTTTATGGGTTTATCCCGTTTCTATTTCTGACTTCAATTTTTATACTGACTCTGTTCATTATGAATTGCTTTGCTGAGCAACTTATGTTCAAAATCACTTTTAGCAGAATGAGAGAAAAGAGAAACTAGCCTAGAGAAGTCAAAAAGATTTCACGCAAAATGTTGAAAAAGCGGCAAAATGAGGTAAAGCGAAACATTTTTTTGTTCGACGAAGTAAAAAAAAACATAGCAGGACAAGTCCTGAAATACAATTCAAAGAATTGAATGAAAAACTTAGACTTACTCTGCCTGAACAGCAGATCAATTGAACAATGCCAGGCAGAACACAAAAAATTGAGAAACTAAAAGAATCAAAACTAAACAAAAACTATACTCATTGCTTAAACTCTTGAGCTTTTAAACCTAAGACAAAATTTTTTCCCTATAAAAACACCAATTGAAAAAAAATGTTCAAAATTTTTGTTTCTAAAATCGGTCCAGTATTTCATATGCGAGACCTGAAAAACATTCATTGGCACTTGAAGATCGATTAACTCGAAAATGACCAAAAAATTTAAGAAAGAAAAATCAATTGCAAATTATAAAGAAATGTTGCTGAAAATCGTGATATAAATATCTTCAGAACCATTTCTGTGTCTCTAGAGGCTATCCAGTAACCCAATTCCAAGGTTTAAAAAACTCATTGTCTCATAGATCGATAGGCAATAATTTTTAGAAAAAATTTCAAACTTCAAAAAGTATAAATTCGTTCAATTAAATTGTTGAAAGCCATTCATTTGTCCCCTAGCAACTATTTAAAAAAATACTATCAAACCCTGGATGACGTTACTGGCTACTGAGGCAAGAGAAAATAAATAAAATACAAATGGTTTGAAAAAAACTTGTGAAAATTTGCAAATTCTATCAGAAAAACTTCTAAAAGTCGAAAGGTTCAATTGTTGAAAACAAAACCATTGTAACTAAAAACAATGCAGTAAATTTTTATCAGAACGCGGAATAGCTTTTCTCGCACGAATGGACGAATATCAAAAACTGACAAATATTTTTAAAAAACTTAAAAAATTAAAAGACTTTATCAAAAAAATGGTAAAATTTGAGACATTAAAATGTTAAAAGCCATTCCATTGTTACTAAATATTATGCAAATCTATTAACAAACCTCAAAGAAGATTGCCTGGTCCCTGAAGATGGAAAAATTGAAAAATTGATGAAAATTTTGGAAAAACCTGAAAATGCGATTTGGTCAAAAAAAATTGCTAAAATTTGTGATATTCAAAAGTTGAAACCTATTCCACGGCAACTAAAAATTTTTCAGTAACTTATCATCCAGTCCCTAAGGAGGTGCTCTGGTCCCTGGGACTCAAATAAATTGAATAATAACAATAAATGTCAAAAAAATATGAAAAATTGCAAGTTTTATCAAAAAATGCTAAAATTCGAGACATTAAAATGTTGAAAACCAATCCAATTTTACTAGCAACTATACAGTGTCCTATTATCAAGGCCTTGATCAACTTTTAAAAACTTCAACCTAAGACTAATCAAACAGAAAACTAGAAAAAAATCAAGAAAAACATGAAAAATTGCACCATTTTGAGCCCAAAAACTCAAAACTCCTAAAAATGACTTTTAAACCTTAAATTGAGGCCATCCCAGCCACTGCACCACTCTAAGCACTTGAAGGACAACTAATGTCCACTTTGGGCCTATAACGAAACTTAATGCCCGCTGGGCTTTACCTGTTTATCCCGTTTTGGAAGATCAAAGTCATTGAAAAATGTGTGAACACATCTTTAAAAAAAAACACAGCGCACCAATACAATTCAAATTCTTTGAATTGTAAAAATAGGAGCGCTATAATAGCCGGCTGAGAAGATGAGGGCGGCTATTAATCAAGCGAATGAATAAAAAAAAACTCGTTCCAGTTAGAGTGAGAAATGACGTCACGTAAGCACTTCAGTTGAAATTGCTTGAACGAATAAACAAAAGGCAGATTTGAAGTGGTTGTGACATATGGTTGTAACGAAAATCTTGACGAAATAAAAAAAACAATAGCAGGCCAATAATAGCCCCAGCTATCGCTGTGTGGCTATTAATAAAAAACCCAATAGGACTTAATATATCAAATAAACATCAGATGAATTATGAAATCGGAGCAAAAGACCAAAAGGATCCCAATAATTGCTACAAAAGTTAGGAGTTACAAATATAACCAGCCAAAAACGGCTGAATTGATGTCAAACGACCGGCAACCGATTAAATTTAGTAGTTGGAGGGGGGTTGAGCGGTGGGGGGGGTGACTGAGAAGCGGGGTTCAAACTTCTAAGAACCGCCCTTCACACAAAGACTTTTTTGTGTCTTCATCGGTTTCAGTGAATCGCAAACTTAGAGATTAGAAAGGCGTAAGCCTCTAAGAGAGCTGCTCAGCCACTTAACGCCCTCCAGGCTTTACCCGTTTATCCTGTTTTTGATAACGATAAGTGAAAGCGTGAGACAAAAAACAGTCAAGCGAAAAATCGCAAACATAGCCGGCAGATTGCCGGAATAGCTGCGAAAGAATAGACCTGCGTGCCAAATAATAGAGATAGAAACAGATACAGATCTAAACTGGAAAAAAATCGACGCCGCTCAAAGAATTAGGCTAAAATACATTCAGCGATAAATTCATAAAGCTTGTTTAAATTTATTCCACAGAAGCCTCTTATTAGGGGCCTTTACTGCACACATGAGTTCCCTTGACCTTAAACAAAATCAAATTAAACTTGAGTTTTAAAGTGCAAAAGTCATTTTATTGAGTGAGGTAAGTCACGTATAATCAAAATCTAATCACGCAAATAACCTAAAAAGTTTTGCTAAAGCGAGTGAGAAATGACGTCACGCTCGCAAATGCCGTTAGTGAGAGGAAGAAGTCATTCAGAAAATTTGACTTTTTCAGCTTTGCTGTGTGAACAAATGTAAAACGAAGAAAGAGCGTCAAACGACGAAACAAAATACATAGCCGGAAGAATTCCGGAAGCGACTCGAAGCGTAAAAACCTGACAAAAACCCTAAATGCAGCAGAAACTATTACCTTTTAAAATAAACCATAAACTCATTACCCCCAGCCCCCCCCCCCCCCCGGTCTGATCTAAAAATTGGTGAAATTTAAACCACTGTCACCAAGAGAAACAAAATGCCGCAAAATATTTATTATTGAAAACGTTTGGTAAGGATAAGTGCAAAATAATTAGGCTAGTCAAAACACTGATAGTCTCAAACAGCTGACAGGGCTATCAACTGCCCTCAAATAATTCATGATTCTAATCTCAAAAAGATCGCTAAAGCAAACGGCAGATAATAATAACTTAGAAACTAAATTAAATTTTTCAAAAAATAGTGCTCAAAGTTAAAAATCAGAAAACTACTACAGTTAGATTTCTCATTACTGCAATTAAGACAAAAACAACGTATACTTTTTTCTTCTTGTATATATGCCAGACATGATTTCAAACTAATTCAAAAATTAAAATAATCATAGAAAAGCAACCGAGTAATATTTAAAAGAAAAAAAATGTTTCAGAACAATACCAAGGTCGGAAAAAATACAATAAAAGGTAATAAGTAGCAATTCTGGAAAATGCTTTCTAATAAACTCTTAGTACTGCCTTATTTTGAATGAAATCAATTGCAACCCAAAGAAATGACGAAAATCTAAGAAAAAGCCGAAATCATTCAATTTGTTATTAACTGAAAAAATCAATTAAACCAGTATAAATGTAGGTGCCAGGACAGAGCTAGAAAGATACAAGCTAGAATGTGAACAATATGGACAAAATGTAAGGAACACCGTAACGAAGACTAATTTTTGATTTGAAAGTTCAAATCAAAGTTTAAAAGTTTTGAAAGTTTAAAAATCAAATTTAAAAAAACAAGAAAAACTAACACCATTTCATTTTTCAGCATTCGAGACATAGAAAATACAACGATACGTCCAAGACAAAAAAATCTATGCTCCTGAAAAGATCAAAAAAAAGAAAAAAGCAGAAATCAAACATACGAAACATTGAAATATTTTGCGAAAAAAGGTCAAAAAATTTTTAGGAATGCATTTATAAAAAAAATTTAACTGTTTTTCAAAAATTTAACGCTAAAAAATTATTGACATTTTTATCGAAACGAAATTAAAGCCCCTCATATTGCACAAAAAGAATATTTCTAATAATTAAAACCAAAATACAGACAAAAAACTGAGAAAAATAGGAAAAAAACTACCAAAATCGGATTAGCATATGTACAATTTTTTAAAACAAAAATACATCGAGGAAAAAAGAGGCATCGAGTATATGAATTGTCAACGGGAAGTTGTCATATTGACTGATTTTTGACAAAAAGACGGCTAAAAGATCCAAAAATGAAGAAAATAAGGGGAAAAAAGCCAAAAATTAATTAAAAAATTAAGAAACTTATGCCAATTTTGAACTTGAAACGCGTTTTCAGGCTCTGCAAAACACTGTGCTATTAATTTCCAAGGTTTACAATTTCAATATTGCATCGAATAAAAATCATTTCTACAAAAAACCAAATTACAAGCAAAAAAATGGGCCACTTAGACGAAAAAACGGCTAAAAACGGTTATCTATATGTGCCATTCAGTCAAAAACTACTTTTCAAAGTCAAAAAGTCATTCACTAAACGCAGCGCATGATCAAAAAACTTCTCTCGCTCAGAGATTAGTTCACACGGCAATTTTTCTCACTTTCGCTTTTAGGTCAAAACAGCGTCTGAACGAATAGTACTTCCGGTAAAAAAAAACATAGCCGGAAGAATTCCGGAAGCGACTCGAAGCCGCAAAACCTCACAAACAAAACCCTAATTGCAGCTGAAGCAATTACCATTTGATTTCAACCATTAACTCATTACCTCCCCTGGTCTGATCTAAAAATTGGTGAAACTTAAACCACTGTCACCAAGAAAAAATGCAGCAAAATTTTATATTGTTGAAAATGTTTGATAACGTTAAAAAATCCGAAATAGATAAGCAGGTCAAAATACTGATGGCCTAAAACAGCTGAAAGGACTATCATTTGACCTCAAATAATTCATGATTCGGATCTCAAAAAGATCAGAAAAGCAAACGGCAGATAACAATCTTAGAAACTAAGTTAAATCTTTTTTTAAAAAAAAAAATGAATACTCAAATTTAAGAATCAGAAAACCACTATAATTACAGTTCTAATCACTGCAATTAAAACAAAAAACGGCACATACTTCTCCCTTGTTCTGGATATGCTAGACAGCATGATTTAAAACTCATTCAAAAATTAAAATAATCATAGAAAAGACAAGCAGCAGAAAAATGTTCAAAGGCAAAAAATCGTTTAAATTAACACCAAGGCCGGAAGGAAGTTGCAGTAGATAGTATTAAGTAGAGCTTTTGGAAAAAGCTGGCTAGCAAACTCTCAGTACTGCCTTGTGTTGAATGAAATCAATTGCAAACAAAGAAATGACGAAAATGTAAGAAAATGCTGAAATCATTCAATTTTTTAACAACTGAAACAACCAAAAATAAATGTGCCATAAAAAGCTGCCAGGACAAAACTAAAATGATACTAACTAGAATGATAAGAACATGGACACAATATGAGGAACACCGTAATAAAAACACATTCTTGATTTTTGAAAGTCAAAAATAAAAAAAAACAAAATTCAAGAAAAACGAATACATTTCATTGTTCAGCATTAGAGACATAGAAAAGATAACTAGTTGTCCAATATAAAGATCTATCCTCCTGAAGTGAACAAAAAAATACGAAAAACCAGATATCAAACATACGAAACATTAATTACTTAACAGAAAAAGGTCAAAAAACTTTTAATACTGCTTTCATGAAAAATGGAAGCTGAAAAAATCAATATACCAAAAACAAAAAAAGGTGCCAGGACAAAGCTAGAATGATACTAACTAGAATTTTAAGAATATGGGCACAATGTAAGGAACACCGTAACAAAAAGGCATTCTTGTTATTTAAAAAGTTAAAAATCAAATTAAAAAATCAAGAAAAACAAATAAAGTTCACTGCTCAACATTCGAGACCTAGAAAAGATAATTAGTCATCCGATACAAAAATCTATCCTCCTGAAGAGAACAAAAAAATAGGAAAAAGCAGAACTCAAAAATATAAAACATTGAAACATTTTGCAAAAAAATTATCAAAAAACTTTTAAGACTGCATTTACGAAAAAGCTTCAACTGTTTTTCAAAAACTGAACTCCAAAAAATGATTGAATTTTTATTAAAACGCAATTAAGGTCCCTCATGTTGCACAAAAAGACTATTTCTAGTAATTACAATCAAAATACAAACAAAAAACTGACAAAAATCGGGAAAAAAACTACCAAAATCGGATTAGCATATGTACAATTTTATAAAACAAAAATACACCGAGGAAGAGAGAGGCGTTAAGTATATGAATTATCAAAGGGAAGTTGCCAAATGAACTGATTTTTGACAAAAAGACGGTTAAAAGATCTAAGAATGAAGAAATTAATAGAAAAAAGTCAAAAATTAACTAAAAAATCAAAAAATATGTGCCAATTTTCAAATTGAAACCCATATTCAGGCTCTGCAAAACACTGTGGCATCAATCTCCGATGTTGGCATTTCAATATAGTATCGAATAAAAATTATTTCTACAAAAAACCAAATTACAAGCAAAAAAAATTGGCCACTTAGACGAAAAAACGGCTAAAAACGGTTATCTATATATGCCATTCAGTCAAAAACTACTTTTCAAAGTCAAAAAGTCATTCACTAAACGCAGCGCATGATCAAAAAACTTATCTCGCTTAGCGAAAATTTGTTCACCAAGACAGCTTTTCTCACTTTCGCTTTTAGGTCAAAATGCCGCGTGAACAAATTTACTTCCTGTAAAAAAAAAACCGAGAGAAAACCAATACTCCTCTTCGAGTCGTAAAAACCTAAAGAAAACCAATACTCCTCTTGGAGTCGTAAAAAACCAACAGCACCGCAATATAGCTACGCTCAGCTTACAGCTTTGCAGCTATAAAAAGACCACAGGACTAATACAATTGCTACAAAGTTCTTTTGAGATTAATTAACTACAAACATAGTTTGAGAACAATTAATCCAGCAACTAAAACTACAACTACCGTTTTAAAAAATCGGTGCTCAGTTCACAGATTTTAAACAAATGTCCTGGTATGACAATTCAACCTTAGTTATCCAAAAACATTCAAACCATATCAACAAGAAGTTATCGTTTTTCTTTGTCACCTGTACTGACTCACTGCCACATGATGCACGGAAACTCAAGAACTGAGAAACAAGAAAGTGCACACTGATTAATTTTGTCTACAGCTGTACTGCTTCGGCGTATCTAAAATCATTTTGCTTCTAATTTATAATACACTAGAAAAATACGTGGACTTGAAAGAAGTTCAATTCTTTACTTGAACAAAAAGCGCAATGATAGCCGGATCAGTAGCTAGTCTTCCTACTTTATTTTTGAACATTCAAATATGAATAAATGCGACATACGATCGAAAAAAAAACAAAACTCGCCTGAATCTAATTCAAAGCATTGAAAAATTGCCATCTAAATTAAACCACACGCACTCACAGAAATTGAAGAGCACCACGTACTTCCTAAACCTACAAAGCTCAAAACCTTCTGCCCAAACGATTTAGGAATCATGCACATGCAGTTTAAATCTGGCGGGAAAAATTGTACACAAAGACCAGTAGGTCGAAAGATGGTTCCGATAGGCAAATGACGCTGCGGTCGATACAATATAAACCCGATAGGACTTAATTATATATCAAATTCATTTCAGATACATAATTTAATATTAAATTGGAGCAAAAAGATAAAAAAGGACACGAATGATCGCCAAAAGCTTTGAGAGTAAATATCAAACAAAAGAATTCTTTCTAAAATTGGATGCTCAGTTAAAAGAGTTCAATTAAGAGTAACGCACCACATGGTTAATGTTTTTGAGCTTAACCGACTATAATCAGCTGTAATAATCTCACCATCAGAGTAGAATCCTCTCTGCTTTTTCTTGCCCTTTTCTCCCTTCTTTGTCTTGTCTTTAGTGTCAGTTGTGTCCCGCTCATAAAAGGAGGAGGATGCCGATGGCTTCGGGGGTTCCGGGGGCGGTTCCACATCTCTAACACTTGGATCTGGCTTCTCCATCGGCCACTCTGGTAACTCTTCGTATCCCGAGCAGCGTTGGTTGAGATAATGAGACAATGTATTCATGCGGAACTCATTGCGAGCTGGTAACAAAAGCATGAGTTACCAAAAGCTGACCTGCCAGTGTTCGGATTCTAACTTACTACGTGAAATTCACCTTATATTCTCGCTAATTCTTAAATACTTATATTATTCGAATACTGATCTGATCATCCCACGCGATTAAAAACTTTTTCTTTTGTATGAAGGAACTAATGCGTGCTTTGGTAACTGTAATATCATCTTTTAAAAATAAAATGCAGCAATAACTGATTTCAATATCTAAAATAAAACCATACAAAATAAATTCACCATAAGCATCAAAATGCGCGTTGACAAAAAATTTCAAGCCATGAAATTTTAAATTCTACATAAAGTTCAGAGCAACAAAATGGTTTCTGCTAACCAACAGGTCTCTTGTCAGAATATATATAAGGCCTGAAAACATTCATAACATAGCCGGCAGATTGCTGGAAAAGCTGCTAAACAGACTTGCGGGCCGTAGAATACAGATAGAAACAGATACAAGAATGAGTTGAAAAAATTGTTGACGCTGCTTAAAAAGATATTTCAAAAATTTTCAGCAATAAATAAAATGGTTTGTTCAAAATTACTCCGCAGCAGCCGTTTTATTAGGGCCCTCTTCTACAAGTATGAGTTTCTTTAACCATAAACCAATTCCAAACAAACTTAAGTTTCAAAATGCAAAAGTCATATTTCTGAGTGAGGTCACAAATGATCCAAATAAATTCGAGCAAATTCGGCAAGCTTTTGCTAAGAGAGTGAGAAATGATGCCAGTTTCACAAATGCCGTCAGTGAGAGGAAAAAGTCATTCAGAAAATTTTTACTTTTTCAGTTTTGCTGTGTGAAAACATTAAAACAAAAGAAAGAGTGCCAGACGTCAAAAAACAAGTCCTGATTTACAATTTGAAGTCCTGAATTACAACTTTTACTTGAAGAATAGACAAAAAAATTGACCTAAAATTTACTAGCATTTGAGTTGAAAAAAAATGAAAATGATCAACAAAAACCACTATCAAGAAAACGATTTTTTGTTCAAACACCGTTTCTCCCTTTTACTTAAAATTCGAGTGAAAAAAATTCATACCACAAACCCATTCGATTGTTTGCTCTACTTCCTGCTCCCGCGGGACAAAATCAATAATCAAATTTGACTTTAAAAATCATGTTTGACTAAAAAGAACGCTCCAATACAATTCACATTATTTCGGAGCGAAATTTCTAATAATGTATGAATAATTTCAGATTGCTTAGTCAGTTTTCATTTCTACTCAAAAGTGCACGCAAGAACCGCTAGCCCTGTTCAGGCAAAATGTGAAATCTTCTTATACCTGTTGCAAACTGCCATCTTTCCTTCTCACAGTCAAGTACTCCAAAAAAACTAAAAATGTTCAAAAAGTTTGTACCCAATGCAATGACCACGCCTGAATTTTTTTAAAAAATCTTTTTTGACTTTTGCATTCTGATTAATTGATTTGCTTACAAAAATCAAACGCCAGTAATTCCACCCAAAAACCGAACGCACTTCTGAGTTGTTCGTGTGTAAATGATGCCATTTTAAAGCTAGGCCCGGCTAAAGCGTTCGTAAAAAATTGACCGAACCTTTGCACGTTTGATGAAAAACGCAACATCATGGCGAATTGCTCTCAAACGACTGGCTTCGCCAGTAACCAGCTGCGACTAAAGGAATCAATCATTACTTTGTTTATTAGAGGGGAGGGGGTGGCTGATTTACCGCGGAGGCTGGCGTGGAGTGGGGGTAGAGAATGTGAGCGGGGTTACGGGGCGGAATGAACATGAATGAGGTGAACGAGAGTGAGGGGAGGGGAATCATATTAAAAAACACCACCAGGACTAATATAATAGTTACAAGCTTCGTTTGATAACCATTAATTAAATGTCTACGACGCTCAAATTATTCAGAAAATTTATTGCAAAAAACTATTGAGAAAATTGGCATTTATTCTTTCTTCCAGATACTTTTCGGCCGCAGTTGACTTATTTTCAAAAGACAATTTGGTATAAAGATCCTAATCCGCAAAAATAAACTTGTAGGGTCTGAGCATTCACTTACTTCACATTAACATATCCGTTACCTTCAGCCACTAAAGTAATATAGTTAAACAAACTGCGAGGGTTCTGTAATAATTGAGTAAGGTAGCTTTGCAAAATCACAGGCAAACAATATTTAACATAGCGAATACCAAATTGAACAAAACCTAAATTAAGTTGCGAGCAGTAAAAAATAATCATACATATAACGCAGCCGCCAAAACAATACAGCACCTCAGACTAATTCGGTTGCAGATTTGAAATGACCGTTTGATCAATTGTTATCATTGACAAGGCTGTTTCACATTGACGCAAACCATTAAGCCCAAACTCTCAGTGAATTCGATTAGATTAGGAAAAGTTCCAGGGAGGGAGCACGTGCGTTGAGGTAAGCATTCAATATAATCTTTTCTTTATTCCCGGATTATTCTGAATAAACAGAGTTTATACAGTAATCACAGAAAAACAAAAACCACAGCTGATTCAAACTGCGAATGTCACAAAAATGTATTAGCTGGGTAAATTTTTAGAAAATTCATGTTCGCTATAATGGCTATGATTGTAAATCAATAGAAAAACCGAACAAAAGTTTTATCCAATACGTAGGGGCGATTGAAAGGGTCGCCTGAAAGGTAGAGGTGTGACGTGAAACCCTTTTCTGCTTAAGTTCATGCGGTCCGTTCTCCTATAGAAGGACTTACTAATTTGTTGCCCGTTCCTCGGAACTTCTGACAAGTAGATCCATTGAAATTACCTCAAGCAAATATAACAAATTCATTCCAACTTGGCTTTCATTAGAAAAAGGGTGGCAAGCTCAGGTTAAAATTGAACATCGAATGAACTTTCACCCTAAAAGCTCTCAATAACCTAAGAACTTACATTGGAAGGTGGAAGACAGCACCGGCGCCGGTTTGTCACAGAAGAGGATCTTTTTGGCGTGTTTGTTGATGTTGTTCTTGCCATTGGTGGGAATGATTAGCCCTCGAATGAGTCTGGCCCGGTCTCTGATATCATAGTTCTCATCATACTTGGCCAAGTTCAACACGTACTGCACTAACAGCTTCACTTGTTTTGAATTGGTCACGTACAATTTGGCTGCTAGATTCACCACTTGCAGTTTCACTATATCTTCCTGAAATAAAAAAATGCCAATATGCAACAAAATAAATACTGAAGTAACCACCGATTGCCATAGATAACCACAATTGGCTAGCTTATCCTACATTGGGGTTGAAACCGGCGAAAAAAGACAACGACGCAGCAACTCCACAAAATGGGTTGCAAACTCAATACCAGAGAAATCTTTCAAAATAGACAGATAAAAAAACATGAAAAACTACTAGCGAGAAATGGAGATTTGGCTCCAACAAAAAACCAGGCCTAGAATGATCTATGAATGGATTGGGAAAACCATTTAGAAAAAAAATCCAATCCAAAAAATCGAAAAAAAAACAGTAAAAATCAAAGTGAAATTGCCGCATATGAACAAAAAACAAATAGTGAGAAAGCGAATTTTGGTTCGAACACCGTTTTCTCACTCTGCTTCAAAATTAGAGCGAAAAAATTTCACGCCGCAAAACTACTCGCTTTTTCACTCCACCTGTTTTGGCGTGACCAAAATCACTACTCGAATTTGACTTCAAAAATCATGAAAATGTGTGAACAAATCTTAAACATAGCTGGCAGATTGCCAGAAAATAGCCGCAATAGATTCGTAGATCGGCAGTCTAAAAAAACAGTAAAAAAGACAGACCAAAAAAATTCGTCTTTTCATGGAAGGCTGATGTTATATTTTGATTAAAAATCTGTATAAGTTTTTGCTGCCTCTAATAGCTGCTCTCAAATAACCTTCATTTACAGTGACACACACCCATTTGACCTTATCTCTTTGAATTAAAGTAAAAAAAGTCAAATTCAAAGTGAGGAAGTCATTTTTGAGAGTGAGGTAAGTCAAGTGTGACCAAAAACTTAATCACGCGCATGAAAAAAAAACTCGCTCCACTAAGAGCGAAAAATGACGTCACACATGCAATTCAGTTGAAATTGCATGAACGAATGAACAAAAAATGGCTGTGACGTCATATGGTCGTAACAAAAATCATGACGACGAAATAAAAAAAACCAAGAGAAGGCCAATAATAGCCCCAGCTATCGCTGTGCGGCTATTAAAAAGACAGTGCCCCAATACAATTCAAATTCTTTGAATTGTGAAAAAGAGAGCGCCTAAATAATAGCCGCGTGAGAGGCTGACGAAGGCTATTAAGTATAAAATCCCAGTTTTCAAAAACGTTCTAAACGCATTTATTGGTTCACGAAAATTTGTTAGAAAATTAAACAATCGAAAATCGCGATTTTCTCAAAAAAAGCTGCTGATACAAAATTTATTGATCAAAACTTCTCAGACATTTAAAAAATCCTTAAAAAATCCGTAGAGCGAAAGTGAAACTAGCGGAAAATAGCCGCCGTTGACGCACATTGGGATTGAAACAAAAAAACATTATGAGATAGTAACGGGCAGAATTTTTCTAGGTGTCAAAGTGGACTTATTCGGTGTGCAAACTCTGCATATTCCGTTAGCTTCTAAAATACACTTAATTCAGCCTCTAAACTGAAAGCCATGGTTAACTTGAATGAATGAACTTAGTTTTTAATGAACTTTGATAACCTAATGCACTATGACTTAATGACCGGTCTTTATTTGTTTATCCCTTTTTGATATTACTCTTTTGTGTTTGACAGTATTCACCACATTGCATGCGTAAAGAATTTAAAATCTATACAGTTGAAGCAGTAAGTGAGGTAAGCCAGAAATCGAGCTCGTGAAAATAGTGAATTATGTAAAACGATAACGTGATCAAAAGGTAAAGCGAATTAAAAAACCATAGCTAGAAGACTCCGGAAGCGACTAAAATTAACAGAAAAAAGCTTGAACTAACAAACCACTAATGGGTAAAACAATAAACTAAAGCATACTATTCAAATTGAAGCAACACCCGAAGTACACACAAATTATCAAGGAAAAACTAAATTATGAAAAAATTTCTTGGAGTTGTAACTCCAGAAGCATTGTGAATGGTAGATTGTCTGGTACAAAGTAACTTAGCTCAACAAAAGACAAAGACCATAGGATAAATATAATCACCGATACATCTTGAAACAGGAGAAAAATCTAGCAAAAAAAATAGTTAAACAAAATTTATTATATTTTTTTAAACTTCACTGAAAAAAGCAAAATTCTCAATAAACTGGTCCCAATACTCCTTGAGAATTTTCTGCCAATTTATTCGGCACCTATGCGACACCCAAACGCACAGTAAAACACATAATTTGAACAAGAGCTAAAACTTACGAAAACTGCAGAAATTATTCTATTTTATAGTATGCGCCATCGAACCTTTAAAGGTTCACGCCTAAGAACCATAACACTGCCCAAAACTTTAGTTGAACAGTTGAACATTAAAAATTATTCTTAAAGTGAGAATAAAACGGAAGAATAAGGCAAAAAAAAACAAACAGAAAAATTAAAGCAAAAAATCGTTAGTTTAAAGCAAACAAACTGATATTGCCGATGTTAAAAGGCCACGAAATCAAACATAGAACCTCATTTCGCCAATTATGTAACATCAATAAACTGAAAATACGAAATAGAACTGGTAGATTGTCAGAAATTAGCCGCAATAGCTTCGTAGATCAGCAGTCTAAAAAACAGTAAGACAGACCAAAAGTAATCGCTTTGCTCATTTAGCTGCTCTCAACTAACCTTCATTTAGAGTGACACACATTCACTTGAACTTATCTCTTTGAATTAAAGCGAAGAAAAGTGGCACCTCTAAGAGTGAGAAATGACGTCAAGCACGCACTTCAATTGAAAATGCATGAACGAATGAACAAAAAGCAGATTTGAAGTGGTTGTGACGTCATATGATCGTAACAAAAATCTTGACCACAAAAAAAATGAAAAGAAAGCCAATAATAGCCCCAGCTATCGCTTTGGGGCTATTAAAAAAGAGTACGAATACCTGAAAAAAGCGTCTAAAACGGCGGAATCACTTACAAAAATCACTAAACCTAAAAAAGTAAATAAAAACTAAAAACTTGCTTCGAAAAAAGCCACACGTGATCAAAACATTTCGCTCGCTTGGCGAAATATTTTTCGCACCTACTTCTCTCGCTCTCTCAAAAATCACTCTCTCTGCTCTTCATTTGTTCAACCGTTTAATCTAAACGCTTAGTTTAAACGTGCAACATTGACTTTTGCATCCCGTTTTAAATACACTCCAATATACTGTCGATCAAAAAGACGCTCCACCAATACTCCTCTTCGAGTCGTAAAAAAGAGAAAGCCTAAATATTAGCCGTTGAGAGGCTAACGGTGGCTATTAAACAACCGACTAACCTTGTGTTAACTGCTGTCAAACTGGCAAGAGGTTTGGTTTAATAGCTATCCTAAGCTTAGGGAATCTATATTCACTGAATGAATGACGGCGTAGGGTGTCGCCAAATGTGAGGGCGGAGGAAAGGTGGGCGATTCGAACCCACCCAAAATAGAGAGGCTAACGGTGGCTATTAAACAACCGACTAACCTTGTGTTAGCTGCTGTCAAACAGGCAAGAGGTTTGGTTTAATAGCTAGCCAAACTTAGGGAATCTATATTCACTGAATGAATGACGGCGTAGGGTGTCGCCAAATGTGAGGGCGGAGGAAAGGTGGGCGATTCGAACCCACCCAAAATAGAGAGGCTAACGGTGGCTATTAAACAACCGACTAACGTTGTGTGATCTGCTCTCAAACTGGCAAGAGGCTGGTTTTAATAGCTAGCCTAAGCTTAGGGAATCTATATTCACTGAAAGAATGATGGCGTAGGGTGTCGCCAAATGTGAGGGCGGTGGGAAGGTGGGGAATTCGAACCCACTCAAAATAGCTCTTTACACTAATATTAACGCCTATACAATTCGTTAGGGGGTTGGAAGTTGGAGTATGTTTTCACAGTTGGTTCGCGAATTTTATATACGGTGGCCATTAAGGCTCTAAAAGAGAAGCTCAGCAACTTTATCTCTTCGGTCATTACCAGTTTATCTAGCTTCTCAAGACAAGAAGTCGGGACAATTCGTTGGTCTGACAAAAAAAATCGTTCGACAGAAAAATCACAAAACACCAAGAGGAATAAAACAATTGCTAAAAAATTGTTTGAGAGCAATAGAAAAGAACTGATACAATTGTTAATAACGGAGCTGACTGATTGCAGAAAACAGCCGCAATAGCTTCGTATATCTGCAGTCTTCAAAAAAGTAAAAGAAACAGACAAAAACAAACTTCTCTTCATTAAATGCTGAGATGTTAAATTTGATTAAGAATCTGTATAAATTATTGCTGATTCTATTAGCTGCCCTTAAACACCCTTCCGTTGGAGTGACACCCACTCATTTGACGTTACCTCTTTGAACTAAAATAGAGGGTCAAACATATCTCTAAGTTTCGGTGAATTGCATACTTGTGAGTCGTAAGGCTCCACAAGTTGATGCCTTCCGGGCTTTACTGTTTATTTCGTAAGAGCACAAAAGATCAAATGGTCTCGCAAAAAAACGAAAAGTCGGTAGTACAAATAATTGCATTAAAAATGACCAAAATAATTGCTGCAATCCCTATTTGTGAGCAATTAACACACAGACATAACTACAAAGAACTTTTGTATCCGACTTAAATCGAATCTTCTCATTTTCAACCAAGATTTTATGACTCTTCTGCTCAGACAAACAGACAAAAAAGAAAGCGCTAAAAAGTCACTCGAGATAGATTATTCTAGAAGAAAAGCGCAAAAACGGTAGAGTGAAAAATCTGCAAACCAAATTAGACGGTAGAATACCGAAAACGACTCGATCGAAGCGTTGTGCATTATAATCTCTGGCTTCAACTTACCGAAACCAGAACATCAAAATAGACACGAGAAAAAAAGTAGCCCAATAAAACAAAAAGTGTTTTAGAAAATGCACACATTTTTTAGTTCAGGGCTGTGGGTAGGTGGGGGAGGGGAGGGGTTAGGTGTGGGGAGGAGTGGGTGTAGGCGTAGATAGGTGAGGGGAAGTAGGCGGGGGAGGGAGGAAGGCGTAGGTGGTGTCGGCGTTTGGGTGGGTGCAGGTAGGTAGGTGGGGGTGGGGCAGGTAGGTGGGGGTGTGTAGCTTAGACCAGTAGGGGTGACTTACAAAGGGTCAAAAAATCTAAAAATGACCTCTTCACCTTGAATATTATCAGCAGTTCGTAATAACTATATATTACGAACTAAATTACTGTTAAAGCAACATTCAAAAATAGAATTCAACAGTCAAAAACAGAGGAGGTAAATGCTCGAAACGGAAGAAGTCAAAATTCAGTCATGAGCAAACTTGCTCTAGCTAAAAAAAACATAGCCGGTGGAATACCGGAAACAATTCGAAGCGTCGTGCAATAAAATCTCTAAACTAACCTTACCAAAATCAGAACATCAAAATAGACACGCGAAAAAAACCAAAAAGGAACACAACACAAAAAAAGCAGCGCTAAGTAACCGAAAACAAATAATAGCCCTTCTTAAAAAAGTATTTTTTATAAAATGAAGTTCGGAATGATTTTTTTTAGTTCAGGGTTGTGGAAGGTACTGGGGGTAGGTGAGGGAGCGTTTGGGGTTATGTGGGGGAGGGATGGGGTAGCAACCATATGACATCATGCTATCACAATCTATTGTTCACCAACCGCTTAACTAAGAGTGCTACCTACAATTCGCAAAATTCCTTCCTATAACCAACAAAACAAACAATCGACTAACGTCGAACGATCAGCTCTCAAACAACTACGTGAGTTGGCTTCGTCATGAGCAAACTTGCTCTAGCTAAAAAAAACATAGCCGGTGGAATACCGGAAACAATTCGAAGCGTCGTGCAAAATCTCTAAACTAACCTTACCAAAATCAGAACATCAAAATAGACACGCGAAAAAAACCAAAAAGGAACACAACACAAAAAAAGCAGCGCTAAGTAACCGAAAACAAATAATAGCCCTTCTTAAAAAAGTATTTTTTATAAAATGAAGTTCGGAATGATTTTTTTTAGTTCAGGGTTGTGGAAGGTACTGGGGGTAGGTGAGGGAGCGTTTGGGGTTATGTGGGGGAGGGATGGGGTAGGTAGGTGGAGGGCAGGTAGGTATGTGGGGTCTGTTATTTAGATAAGTTGGGGTGACTTACATAGGATCAGAAAAATCGCAAAATGATCTCTTCACCTTGAACATTACCAGCTGTTCCTAATTACTATACATTAAAAACTAAGCTAGAGTTTAAGTTTACAGTCCAATGTTTGAAAACAGACGTTTTCAAACAGACGATCTCAACGTTTTAAATTAAAAGTCAATAGTTCATGACTTCCGCTAAAAAAACCGGTCGAATCTCAATACTTCTCTTCGAATCGTAAAAACCTGTAGAATACCAATACTCCTCTTCGAGTCGTAAAAAGACATAAACGTTTACAATAATTACTTCTCATTCGAGAGCAATTAAAAATGCTCTCATTGAAACCAGGCATAGTAAAACTACAAATTCAGCCGCAGTCAGTTCAAAAAATTTTCTAGAAACTGGAAATTTCCTGTAACACTAACTTCATTAGGGAAAGATTTGGCAAATTTCCTCAGCACATCAGGCGCATACTTCTGCACTTTGTCACAATTTTCTCCCAACATCCAGAGAATACTGGCCCTAGCCATCGGAATCGTGATCTTATCTATCATTTTGGCCATGTGCACTATGACTGCTAAATTCTCATCCGGTTTCTGCTGTAACAATTTCTTAGTTACCACAACGCTTTCTGCAACTACGACTTCGTTTTTGCTCGCCATCAAGCCCATTAGGCCGTGTAAACATTGATCCGACACTTCGGCTATGGTAGTAGCACAGCGGCCAATCGCGTAGATGGTCGCAGCCACAAATTTAGGATCACTATTGTGTACATACGCCTGAAACGGACGTCAATTTATTAGATGTAGAATTGTAATTTTCCATCACGATATGATGTTTTCCTGACAAATATTACCTATGAGTTCAAGCTATTACGCTGGCTAACAAGCCAAATTTTCACGTATAACAATTAATATTATTCATGAGATCTACAAGCTCTCAAAGTTTCAAAGAATCAGAATCACACTATTATCCCTGCAACCATATGACATCATGCTATCACAATCTATTGTTCACCAACCGCTTAACTAAGAGTGCTACCTACAATTCGCAAAATTCCTTCCTATAACCAACAAAATAAACAATCGACTAACGTCGAACGATCAGCTCTCAAACAACTACGTGAGTTGGCTTCGTCATGAGCAAACTTGCTCTAGCTAAAAAAAACATAGCCGGTGGAATACCGGAAACAATTCGAAGCGTCGTGCAATAAAATCTCTAAACTAACCTTACCAAAATCAGAACATCAAAATAGACACGCGAAAAAAACCAAAAAGGAACACAACACAAAAAAAGCAGCGCTAAGTAACCGAAAACAAATAATAGCCCTTCTTAAAAAAGTATTTTTTATAAAATGAAGTTCGGAATGATTTTTTTTAGTTCAGGGTTGTGGAAGGTACTGGGGGTAGGTGAGGGAGCGTTTGGGGTTATGTGGGGGAGGGATGGGGTAGGTAGGTGGAGGGCAGGTAGGTATGTGGGGTCTGTTATTTAGATAAGTTGGGGTGACTTACATAGGATCAGAAAAATCGCAAAATGATCTCTTCACCTTGAATATTACCAGCTGTTCCTAATTACTATACATTAAAAACTAAGCTAGAGTTTAAGTTTACAGTCCAATGTTTGAAAACAGACGTTTTCAAACAGACGATCTCAACGTTTTAAATTAAAAGTCAATAGTTCATGACTTCCGCTAAAAAAACCGGTCGAATCTCAATACTTCTCTTCGAATCGTAAAAACCTGTAGAATACCAATACTCCTCTTCGAGTCGTAAAAAGACATAAACGTTTACAATAATTACTTCTCATTCGAGAGCAATTAAAAATGCTCTCATTGAAACCAGGCATAGTAAAACTACAAATTCAGCCGCAGTCAGTTCAAAAAATTTTCTAGAAACTGGAAATTTCCTGTAACACTAACTTCATTAGGGAAAGATTTGGCAAATTTCCTCAGCACATCAGGCGCATACTTCTGCACTTTGTCACAATTTTCTCCCAACATCCAGAGAATACTGGCCCTAGCCATCGGAATCGTGATCTTATCTATCATTTTGGCCATGTGCACTATGACTGCTAAATTCTCATCCGGTTTCTGCTGTAACAATTTCTTAGTTACCACAACGCTTTCTGCAACTACGACTTCGTTTTTGCTCGCCATCAAGCCCATTAGGCCGTGTAAACATTGATCCGACACTTCGGCTATGGTAGTAGCACAGCGGCCAATCGCGTAGATGGTCGCAGCCACAAATTTAGGATCACTATTGTGTACATACGCCTGAAACGGACGTCAATTTATTAGATGTAGAATTGTAATTTTCCATCACGATATGATGTTTTCCTGACAAATATTACCTATGAGTTCAAGCTATTACGCTGGCTAACAAGCCAAATTTTCACGTATAACAATTAATATTATTCATGAGATCTACAAGCTCTCAAAGTTTCAAAGAATCAGAATCACACTATTATCCCTGCAACCATATGACATCATGCTATCACAATCTATTGTTCACCAACCGCTTAACTAAGAGTGCTACCTACAATTCGCAAAATTCCTTCCTATAACCAACAAAACAAACAATCGACTAACGTCGAACGATCAGCTCTCAAACAACTACGTGAGTTGGCTTCGGCTGCAGCTAGCTTAAGCTTACGACGGCTGCTCTCTATGGGTAACGGGCAGCACTGTATCTCAAAGAAGACTTCATTTGATAACTTCAGCTCTTTCAATTATTTCGGTATGAGATTTAGATCACGCATTTCCTAAGTTCTTCAAGCTTCAAATATGTCAAAAAATCTGTAGGCATCCGATCTTGATCTCGCAGTTCGTCAGCCCCTCCTCCCCCCCCCCCCCTAATCGTCAAAAAGTTGATGAAAATACAAGGTACCTGGAACTCCTTGAGAATGAATCCGATGGACGTCTCACTAGCCAAGTTGGTCAATATCTCCAACTTGAGTAGTTTCACATGAGTGGGGTCACTTGCTCTGATGTAGAAACTCTTCAGATATGGCTCCACCAACACTTTGTGGTTACGTGAGAATGTCACCAGCCAGTTCAACACTATAGCTTGAATTTCCCTTAAAAATGCATCAAAATTTCATTGATGCGGATTTCATTGAGGACAATCCGATCTGCTCGCTTTTAGTTTTGGGCGAGGCGAATTAGCAACTCTCACCATTCAAGCTATTAACGATTTCAGAGTTTCATGGGAACAATTTGAGTCTTTAATTTTCTATCTAGAAAAGACGAAATTATTATTTCTCAGATCAGATTAAATTTTTCGGCTATTTTTCTACAAATAACACGTAAATCCATGTATCACCGGTTAGATTTCAGTTTCAAAATTTATACTTCATATGGTAGGATTTCATCGTTTTTAATTAGAACTGCGGTACCTCTAGAGAGATATAAATTTAATTGAGATTCATAGAGTATGCAAGTGGCTCTATAGTGTTCTAATTTAGCGATTTCAAAGCAATTGAATTTGCGCGCAATGTTCAAATACACGAATCCCATTTTCTCAACAAATGCTTAAGTTAAGAAATCAAAAACTTACCTATGGGATTTAAGGAGCCTAATCATTGGTTTGACAATACAATTGATCTCAGATCTGGGAGCCAGATAGTAATACATTTGGCAGACAGTCATGACAACAGCACTGTTTCTACTTTGAAGAAGAGGCTTTGAGTTCCTCAGGAGCAGACGATGGTCCGGATCCATGACGTTCTTCGCCGCTTTCTCACTCGACGCCACAGACTGTTTCTCATCATCACTCTCTTCGTCTGAGGAATCGGCAAAGAATTTCGACGGATCGTCAGTTGTTTTCTTTGGAGTAATATCATCCATCGATACATCGCCCTGTTAAAAAACATCAAATTTTTAACTAAACCTTGTTAACTCAACTTTTAATTTTTGAACAGGTATGTTAAAAATTATAATTACGATGTTAAACATTACTAGCTAAAACAGTATGCATTGTACTATTTAGGATTCGTGGAACTCTGAATCAAAAATTATAGGTTGCGATAGCCATCACTCATAAAATTGACTTTATATAGCTACAAAACTGATACTTATTTGGCTAAATCAAATAAAACCATGTTAATGAGCGAAAGATCAAACAAGTTTCAAATAGTTTAAGGTATTTTAAATTTTAAGTATTGTAGGAAATTTTGTTAAAGGTTATTTTTATTAAATATTAACATAATTTCCTACAATAATTTATGATGACCAGACATATATAACATAGCCAATAGATTGCTGGATAGCTTCAAAATTGACTTGCGGTCCATAGAATACTGATAGAAACAGCTACAGAAATGAGTTATCAACGCCGCTTTGAAATTTGTTGAAAAACTTTAGGGGTAAATTAAAAATGGCTTGTTCAAATTTAATCCACAGAAGCCTTTTTTATTCGGGAATTTTAGCTGACATAAGAGTTTCCTTGACCTTACACTAATTCAAAGTAAACTTAAGTTTTCAAAGGCAGAAATCATTTTGTTTAGTAAGTTAAGTCACGATGATCAAAAATCTAATCATGCCCATGACCTAAAAGCTTTTGCAAGAAAGGATGTGAAATGACGTCACGCACTCAAATGCTGTAGGTGAGTGGAAGAAGTTAGTTAGAAATTTTGACTGACGCTGAAACTCTGACTGACGCTTTGCTGTCTGATCAAAAGTGAAACAAAAAGAGTGTCAGACGACTAACAAACACATAGGAGGACGAAGAACAATTCAGAGAATTCAGCACTTCTAAGTGCTGAAGAACAATTCAAAGAATTCTCATTAACTGAACAAAAGATTTTTTATAACACCGCTTTCTCAATCTACTTGAAAAATAGAGTAAAAAATCACACCTCAACCACACTCACTTTTTCGCTTCACGTCTTGTTTCCGTATGACTACTTCAATTCGACTTGAAAAATAAAATCATAAAAATGTGTGAACAGATCTTCAAGGTCTAAAAAGAACGGAAACGGAAAGACCAATTTCGATCACGAAAATGTTTCACAAGAACTGAAAGGCAACTTGCTTGCCTCGCTCTTTACTGTTCCATCTCGTTTCTTGCAAAGAAAATTTAAAAAAGCATAAACATAGCTCGCAGATCGCCGGAATAGCTGCGAAAGAAAAGACTCGAGGGCCGTATAATAAAGATAGAAACAGATACAGATATAAATTGAAAAAATCGACGCCGCTCAAAAAACTGGGTAAAAAACATTCAGCAATAAATTAATAAAGCTTGTTAAAACTCATTCCGCAGAAACCTTTTATTAGGGACCTTTGACCTTAAACTAATTCAAATTGAGCTTTTTTAATTGAACTTTTAATTAAACTTTTAATTTAAACTTTTACAGTGAACGCTTTACAGTGAAAAAATCATTATTGAGTGAGGTAAGTCACGCAAATTAACTTGAAACCTTTGCTAGAGAG
The DNA here is from genome assembly GCF_964194025.1 of Convolutriloba macropyga. Classification (NCBI taxonomy): domain Eukaryota; kingdom Metazoa; phylum Xenacoelomorpha; order Acoela; family Convolutidae; genus Convolutriloba; species Convolutriloba macropyga. The sequence goes on from NC_134475.1 coordinate 15,835,491, forward strand.
AGAATGAGAAATGACGTTACGCGCGCAAACGCTGTTTGTGAAAGGAAGTCTCTCAGAAAATTTGACTATTTCAGCTTTGCTGTGTGAACAAATGTAAAACGAAAAAGAGCGTCAAACGGCGTAACAAAAAACCAAGAGCACCGCAATATAGCTCCGCTCAGCTTACAGCTTCGCAGCTATAAAAAGATCATAAGAGACCAAATAAATAAATCAAATTTCCAAATGTCTCTGATAAGATGTCTGCAGCTAACTAAAAGGTAACATTTAGGTAACACTGTTATACAACCAAAATAAAATGAGTGAACTTCTAAGAGCATTTTTCACTCTATCATTCAAAATTTTAGTAAATAAAAATTGCTTTACGTTAGGACAAACGCTCAGAATAAAGCAACGAAGTAACTATTAGTTTTCAAAGAAAGTCATTTGGCTCTGAATGGACAAATTGCCATGACAACTTAAATGATACAATATTGACTTTGAAATTGCCTTTTGCAGCCACTTAACGCGTGCAGCTGCTTAGACGGAAGATGAGCACCTTAGACTGCGCAAAAATCAAGCTTGGCAAACGTTAATTCAGTCGGACGAAAAATAAGTTTTCACTTCATTTTAAAGCCATTAAATACCCCTCCTGTCCAACAATGTCTGAGTTTTGCAAAGAAAACGCCACAGGATACATTTCAACGAACAGTATGTTTTGTTTATTTTCGAGACTTTCAATAAATCAGTAAATACGAACAGCAACTTTTAAAACAAAACAACTCTTGCGCTGATAATTTTGTAAATAAATGTAATAGGTTCAATGCTACATTTACTCGACGGAAAATTTTTTTCTGAAGAACGCTACACCGTTAGTTGATTAAATGCAAACTCAGACGCTGAAAAGGAGTCGGCTTTATTGAAAATTGTTAAAATTTTCAATTCGATAGAGAACATCATGCTTAACTTAGATTCTTTTAGCTTAGGTTTGCACATGAGGACCTCAAAGTGCCAACAATCTAATCTAGGTGCCATTTAAGTCTATTTTAAAATCTATACTAGCATCATACTATTTCTGTAGCTTAAACAATCTCGCCAATCTAAACAATCATAAGTAACGCAATCTGCAAGTTTTGGTAGCTTTCTCTGCATACTTACCAACCTACTATCATACCATGTCACAGATTGAAATATGACTCAAGACCAATTTGAAAGAGCTAAGTGATCAAACAATAGACTAATGATATATCGCTTGATTGTTGTTTGCAAAATGCTGGTGGCTAGATCAAATAGCAGCCTTTAACGCATGCGTATATACCTGTCGGTGTTTCAAACTTCGAACCCATTGTTTGACCTCCGCAAACATCTTTTGTTACTCGTTGCGTAGAGCAAGATAAGCCGCCAAATCTTCTGACTGTAGCTCCAATATTATCTCAATCACATTTCGACCACGATGAGGGCTTAAATTTGAACCATTCGGAACCAACTTCAGATGATTCGAAAGTTGAATCCCAGACAGAATGCCATGACAACCCAATAGTTCAAAATCACTCTTCAGTCCTCTTGAACTTGAATTTTAATCTTAATTCGATTTTATGAACGACTAACTGGTTGTTAGCTGGTGGAATTGTATTACCTTTCTGAATGATTGAGAATATTTTCCGCTAATACACCCCAATCCGTAAAAACAACGCTTAAATTCCTCGAATTCTAAGGAACGCTCAAGGATTTTCCAATTAATTTACCAACAAAATGTCTCTACAAAACTTCTAGGTAGTGTAATTAGCAACAGACAAGCAAACTTAATTGTTTCGAAGAAATTTTAAATAAAACTTGAACTTCAGAGTTCCGCCAGTCACCAAAGCTTAAACTTATTTCCCAAATTTGTTACGGAAGTCTCAATCGCAGATTTCTTGGTATTGAAACATAGCACTTTCGATTGCAGTTGACCTAAGTTCGCATCAAGTTGCTTGCTGGCGGCGGATGGGGTCGTTGGGGGCATTAACGGAAACTATACAGAATCAGTAGCAATGAGGAACTACGCCAAATGCGGTGGTGTGACTAGGGGATGCTTTTTAGCCCCCGCGGGTTACCTATTCTGTGCGTACATTTCAATCTACTGCACCTTCGCGGATAGATGGAGTTACAAATCAATAGTAATCCCCGATTTCCTCAGCTATGACTCAACAACTGCAGGGACCTTTCAAGTGGGAACCAACAGTCTAAACCAGTATACTGAAACATGGACTGTAGGGAGTTCAGTGACTGGAATCAAAGAGATGACCAATAACACGCAGTTATTTCACAAAATAGTTCTCTATCCGTCCAAACCACGTCATGGTAAGCTCAGACATATTTAGCTTTTAATCTGTTTATTGATAATCCAATTCATTTTTTTAGTCTACAATAACAGCAGAAAATTTGAACCTGAGCAAAAGCTGCCTCAAATTAAATGGGAACAACCACAACACCCCTAGCTTCAAAATCCGAAGCCACAAAATTGATTTTAAAACCATTTCTGAGGAACACTAGAAAAAACTCAGGTATGCAGGGGGATCTAGCACAACCAATGAAAGGGGTGTGACTATCATCTACCCGTTCAATAAAATTCAATAAAATAAATGTGGCTGCGAATAAATTGATTGTCGCAAGAATTTTTAGACGTACGTAATCAACAGCGAAATTTTGAATTTAAGAACTTTGAAGTGTTTTCCCCTTCAAGCTTAATGTTCCGATAGAAATGCCTAACCCTGATAACAGCTGATGGCTCATTTTATTTATTTAAATATATAATTTCAAATAACTTCAATTAGATCTTTGGAACCTGGAAACCAGTGACAACTCAAGGACATCTTCCTCAACTACTCTCACATTCTACTTCGGGTTGTTCCACGTATGTAGACACGACATGGGCAAGTGCTACATCTACTCTTTTCCCGAGACTGCTCATTTGAAAGCTCTCTTCATAGCCGCAACCTACATTCTCCTCATAGCGTCTATTTTCCCTATCATCATTTACCAATTGCGATTCAGGTTACATTTGTTTCAATCTCAGTTTTCGCTCAACATAATTCAGTATACTTTTTTTCCGAGAGTATATAATTCGGAAGTGCATTTCACTTCTTTATTTTGTAATAAAACAGAAGTGAAATTGATATATCTAACACAGCAGACAACTAATGTAATTTAAAGCGAAAAATACTGTAAAACAAAATGTGAAATAGCGTTTAAAATTTCAGTTTACAATTTTAAATGGAAAGTCATTTTTGGCAGCAGAATAAATGAAAGTCGTATAAAGCTATCATTCCAGAAAACGTTCTTGCTCTGAATAATTCTGCAGCGCTCCATGTTCGATTGGTCGGCCAAAATTTACAAACACGTGAATGTAGTTTCGCAAAAGTAGTTTTTAACCTCTAATGCAAAACTTACAGGAAGAATGTTGAACCAGGTTTTCAATCTTAGTTAAGTTTAATTTTTGTCAATGCGACGCTGATTTTCTAGCCAATCTTATTTCAGAAATAAATATTTTTTTCAACAGAATCAGGACCCACACTGCAACAAAACCGACAGGAAAAAAGTGCGTTAAGATCTAATTTTATGAGGTTCCGTCATTTTGAGCTCCAAATTTCCCTGAATTTTAATTTGTTACTGCAGACACCTAATTATTCGATTTCTGATTTCTCAACGATGTGAGAATTACAGACCAATAGACGTAGCACAACGATACAGTTCTAATTGATACCCAACTACTTCTTTTTCACAAACTTCACATTACTTTTTTCCTCCAAGCAATTAAACAATCTTGCAACTCAAGATCTCGAAAAGATTCAGAAATATTAATGAAACTTATTTTTAACAGATACCATTTTTACCACGCCAACAATCGAATCGATGCAAAAATTATAATTGAATCGTTTCAAATAATACTTGGCAAGATCATTTTTGAATCGCTCTACGTTCCTTCAATCCGAAGAAAAATCACAACCAAATTGAAACAATTGCTACTGTTAACCTTAGTCTCAAAATCTCCAACATGACGCAAATTCCTCTGCTAATGATCCACTCAATTCTAATCATATACGTGTTGGGAATATACGGGAGGGACAACAGGGCCAGAGGTCACGAGATGTCTTGGACATATCACATCTCGAGCAGCTTGTGTGCACTGCCTTGGATAGTGTGGTACTGGTACACTTTGGAGATGGGGAAGGAGCGAAACAGGAGAGCGACGGAACAAAATGACACAGTTTGTTCTTTCAGTGCTCCGGTGTAGTCCCTTTTTCTTGACTTGGATAATATCTTTGATAATAGAAAAGAACTCAAAAAATCAGTTTTGGATATTATATTACATAAGTTTTATGTTCATTTGGCATTGAGCTTCCAGCGAGGTTTTTCTCTATTTTAGATTAAAGTGCTCAGGCTATTTTAGTCTAAGCTCTCCGTGCATTTTCTCTTCTAGGAAATCATCACATCTCAGGCTTCCAACTCTTCTGCCAATGGCCCCAACAACTATCCACAAGAACCACCCGAGGACTACGGTTGGACCGGATACCAACCAATCAAACCCCCCAGCTACCAAGAGGTGCAGCGAAATATCAACGACTACCCACTTTTAGATTCTTCTCACGCAATTCCAACTTCATATCGAGTCACTCCTGAAAGGAGAACCCCTCCTCCAAGCTACACTGGGATAACTGTAGACCTTCCTTCTTACCACAGTGCTGTGGGAACTCACGGACAAGCTATTCGACCTTTAGAAAATGAAACTAACATCAACTCATCAACCCCGATTGCAGATGAATTGCAAGAACACATATGCTAAATTTCAATGCCAAAAGAACTCAAGCCCTTTGACCAATGCTAACCTCTTGACATAAATGCTAACTTAATCTGTCAATCAAATTTCAAAGTTATACTAATGGATCGTGTGGTAACTATATCATCGGAAATCAAAGGCAAATGTGTGCTAAATGATAATTTGGCACTGTTTCAAATTACCCGGCAGTAGAGTAAATTGTTCAAATAGGGCTAACATACCCTGTAACACATCACCAGACGCTGGGTAAACTTCAAACAAAGTCTCACTGACGTCTCCAAATATTAGCTTAGAGGTAACAGTATACAAAACATAACCGTTATAGAGATCTTTCTCACGGTCACGATCACATGATCTGCACACGTTCAACAAAAGTGACTTCTTTAAAAAAAGATACAAAAAGATACAAAAGACTCACTCCTTTGACAAATTTCAAAACCTCGAAACGCTAATAAACGTTTGGATGGACCATTGTATACACTTTGTTATGATTCAAAATGTTGAGAGTACAAAAAATCGTTGAGATGCAAAGTAACCAAAACGACAAACAGGACGGTTGGCAAATATCAACTTTTCTAAAAATTATTGACCTCAAAACACGAAAGCATAAAATAAAAACCGTGACCAAACAGCATTCAATTTTAACTAGCAAACTTTCTTTATCCATTCCAATAGGCAATAGAGTGACAAAATTAACAAGGAAATTTTTTAAAAACATAGAAAAACAGAAATATTTGGAAAACAAAATGTGACTGAAGCACTAACATTAACTCCATTTTGTTGCATCAGAGGGTGACACCGTTAATGGCGAGACTATTAGACTAGAAAACAATAATTGTTCCGACCCTCTTGAGGGGGGAGGAACTATATACTCAAATGGGTTTTTTTTTTGTTCCGTGAATTTTTGCCGATCGATATATTCATCGTAGAGAGTTGAGACTGGTATCATTAGAAAGCTCGTCCAGCGTAGAATATGGAATTAAAAAGATTTTTTCAATTTTCGTTTTCTACAGGGAGTTATCGAGGTTTAAACTTCTGAAAAAAGTAGAGTGAATTCACGTTGTTTTTATTCACATTTTCCGGAATTTTTGCCTAAATTTTCGTCAGTTTTGCTAAAGTTTGCTATAATTTTTAAGAATAGTGTCGTTTATTTTATTTTTGAAGACGAACAAGCATTGTTGATTGTTTTAAGTTAATTTTTTTGGTCAAAAACTCTGGATAAACATTTCAAAATTTAGCCTTTTTCATCAAAAACAGCACGAAATAAGCTACTTTAGTCCACTTTGATTAAATTTGCCGACAGTACACCCCCAAACAACACTCATACAATCTTTGTAGACTCAGAGGGGGGCTATTTCTACTTCAGAGTCCGCTGAGAGTGCTCTGTAGTTAAAACTTTGCCTTTTTTGCTAACTTTACTCATTGATTATCAAAAAATTTCTTTTTGAGTTTAACTAACAAATTATCCATATCCATAACATTCGAAAAAACAAGTGTTTCTATTGGACGATAAGCATTAGCAGGGCTATTTTGGAACCAATCTTGGACTGATTATCAAAAATGCAGAATTTATTTTGAGTTTTCAACTAACAAATGATCTATATCTACAACATTCGAAAAATCAATTGTTCCTAACGGAAAATAAGCATTAGCAGGGATAGTTTTGGGCCATTCTTGGACTGTTACAATCCAAAAAAAAATCGGGTTGTAATCAGTCGGTCTTTTTTTAAAAAAAAGACCTTTTTTTTTAATAATAAAGAACAGAACATATCAAATCAAAGCTCAGGAGTGATAGGTCCAACCAATTCGCTTACTAAGCAGGTCGAAGCTAATGCATTTAATTTTTTACTTGAAAGTTTATGGTCGTTTCTTTTAAAAATAATTGACTTTTAAATAAATAATGGCTTAATTAACTTTTCCTCTATTTTTTTCTTAATTTGTTCAACTTCCAGCTTAGTTTCAGCAAAGAAAGAATGCTTCTTCTTTCTACTGATTTAACATTTATTCTCGGTTGCAGTTTTAAGCCTGGAGTTATTGTTTTCTGGCTTTGATACTACAAGATTTTAGATTTTTGTTTGTTTTGATATTTGCCAGTTTTTCACGTTTTCTAATTCTGTCACATTATCACATTATCACAGTTCTCATGTCTCATTATTAGCGTTCAAAATAAGGCACATATTAAAATCGTAAAAGATAGACATCATCGTTTTAACGGCTTCGACGCCTCTTTCTTGAAGAAATCAATTGAATTTTTCAAATTTTGTCTAACTGTCATTTATACTTTGTCGTTTCGGTCGTATGAAATTTCCTGTATAGTGATAGCTTTCATTGGCTTTTCATGGAAAAATAGAAGAACCGATATTCTGATATTAGTAGATAGCTGGTGGCTTTCATGACTTTGAAAACAATCGTTTTCCAAAATTAAAAAAAAACTTTTCAATTTCGCAATTTTGTTCTTTTTATGTTTCTTTTTGTTACCTAATCTCGTTAGTTAATTACAGGTCAAATATGACATTATGGGTGTCAAGGGAATAAAAGGGATTGGTGTCCCAAAATCTTTTTTTAAAGAATTTGTTATGACCTTACTGGCTTCGACACCGGTTTTTCACAAAAAAAAGTAAATTAATTTGATTTTTGTCATATTTGACGTTCTTTTTGTAGATGCAAGAAAAATTCTGGATAATTGCAGGTCTCGAGGGCTTCTCTTTTATGAATAAACGACCCTATTTAAATAGTTCTTTTTGTAATTAATGCCTTTCATGACATTGAATGTAATTTTGTTTCGCAAAAAAAATTAAAAGAATTACTTTAGCACTTCGCTTTTTGTCTACTTGTTACTTAGTCTTACTAATGAATGGCCACGTAATACATTACAGCTGTTTCATGAAGGCGCAATCGAATATATTTTGAGGACCAAAATATGGCTTGACTGTTTTGACAGCCTTTTCTGGCAAGTTTCATTTGAAATGTTGTTTGTTTTTTTGTTGTTCTTTTTAGCCGCTTTAAAAAATGAATAAGGACAGGTCCTAATGCCCTTCTATAGAAACAGTGGTTATCGCAAATTTGTGGTTATATTAATTGACTCATAATGGTATTTATTACTTTTTAGTTAACTGTTTCAAAAAAATAAGTTAATTTTTTTACTTTACTGTTTTTGTTCTTTTTTGTATAATTGTTACCAAACCTTTTTATGGACTGGTCGCATATGTTTCCTGGTGATCTATAAGTTATTTTTGTTTAGTTTTAGGTTTATCTGACAGTTGACTTTTTATCTGACGGTTTATCTGATGTTGACTTTTTTATTAAATTTTGTTTTTAAGAGGGACATAAATTTTTTGATGTAATTAATGTTTGTTGTTGTTGTTGTTTGATTTTGCTGTTCGTCTTGACTCGCTTTCTTAATATTGACATATTACAGCAATCTAATGCATCAATTTTTACTCCACTGAGTTATTTGCTTTGGAGGCTATCTTATCGTTCAAACAGAATTTTTTGAAAAAGATTTGGACTTTTTTGGGATTCGCAAAAACTATTTTTTGGGTTTTTCTATCTGTTCCTCATTTGGTAGACAATTATGCCAAAATTGTGGATGGGCGGGGTCGGAACCTTATGTGCCATCGCACATTACCGAGCCGCCTTGTTAACCTTTACGGCCAAAACTTGATAATCAACAATTTTCTTTTAAGAAATAGCATAAGAGTAAAAAGAACCTTAGAAAAAAAACCAGATCCAATAAACACATTGATTAGTTAAAGAGAAAGCAATTGAGATTAACCATTAAAGAAAATAAGTTAAAAGTGGACAAAACAAAGATCGGCAGAGGCTCAAATTTTAAAAAGCAAATAAAAACAAGAAATCCAGTAAAAATAAGCACTCAAATAAAAACAAGAAATCCATTAAAATTAAGAAATCAAACAAAATTAGGAAATCCAAAAAATTCAATAAAAAGTTAACAAATCCAGTATATATTAATTAAAATTACAGAAAATTTCTTTCAACTATTTTTTTTTTCGAAAACCAATGATGAAGCTAAGGTCAATGCTAATACAGCAAAAAGAACGGAAAGAACGCAAAACAGTGTCAACGGCATAATAATCACTAGCTACTGACTCAAAAACTTATGAAGGTTAACTTTGGCCTCCTTTGTATGTATACGGGACCTCCCATTACTACGTCGCAATGATAAGACAAAAAGAACATCAATTAAAAGCTATAGTTATGGTAAAAGAAAATCATTAGTGGCCCAATCAAGAAGTTAAATCAAGAAAAAAAGCTGAAACTGCCGCACGTAAAAGTTCTCCAAAGAAGGAACCTTGGTTCAATTAACAATTCTCACCTCACTTTATAAGCAGTAAAAAGAAAATCAATGCTTCAAAGAGGGTTACTCTTCTGATCAATTTACTACTCCAGCCCGACTAAAATCACTACACGTTTTAAATTGACGTCTAAAAGGGGAAAAAATTGCTCAGATCTAAAAATATCAGGACAAGTCGTGAATTTGAAATCAAAGCGGAATCTTGGATCTCTGGCCCGCCCAGCAGTTCAGTTGACGATTAAGAGTCAAGCAGAGAGATACTTATTTTATCCAGTTAAAAAAATCAAAAAATAAAGACGAAGTTTGGATTAAAATAAATTAGCAAAAAAAGGGAGAACACTTTATTTATTTGAGAACACTCTGTCAGGAAGAGAAAGAAAAAATAGTCTTCATTTATGTTTGCAAAGGTTGTGTTTTCAATTTTAAGGTTCGGCTGACAATTTCAGAGAAAATGTGATAACTGATTCGCCGAATTTTTCATGACAAAAACTAAGTTCTGAAAGATTCAGCCAAAAAAGTCGGACATCACAATTGAGCAACTCTCTTCTAACTTTAAAGGTGAAGCCAATAGCACTTTTGTTTACAATTTTGCAACAAATTTCGCGTAATTTATTTGAAGAAAACTACGAAAAAGTGAACATCTTAGTGAAAATACGCCGAATGCTCACAAAACTTCAAACCCCTGTAGCTTCTCAAAACAGACAAAACTAAAAACAATCTCTTTAGCTATATAATTTACGCTCAATACGCTTTATGATGATACCACTCATGTCTTTCTACGTAAAGGTCAGAATCAGGCGGCCAAAATTAACTGAACAAAAAAACCTAGTTGAGTATAGTCTCTTTCCCACATCAAGTGGTGTCGGAACAATAACGAGGAGAAATTTAGGGTATTTATGTGTTCCAAAATTTTCAGACCACTACTTATTGATACAATTGCTCAAATGCTAAGTGTCTTCTCGGTTTGCTGTGACAGAAAATTCAACTGTTGATTATATTGACAGTTTTCATGTTTATCATGGGTTAGGCTTGTACAAGACATATTGTTTTAGATCCCCCTTTCTTTTCTTTCTCTTTTTTGAAACTGTCAACTAAATGAGAAACAACTGTCTTCTCCAGTTGTTCAAGAAGAATTTGAACATTTTGATAGCCAATTTAAGGAAATAAAGATATTCAATTGAGTACTTCAAGATTTGCAAGCAGGCATTGACTTCATGCTGATCAAGGAATTGAGCAGAGACATTATCTGATCAACATGCTGACCTCCATAACTCCTCCATTTTGATTTTCCCAAACATTTTACCAAAACAACCATCACAGTTCAAAACCATTTAGAGATCAGCAAAATTTGTGACCAGCATGTTTACCTACCCCCAAAACCTTTCACCATTCATTATTTTACCCAAAAAAATTTGCCAAATTTTGACCAGAAATATTGAAAAATTTCAAACGTCCTAATCGGATTGAATCTTCATTCAGAAGGCGGTATAAAATCTCGTATAAATTTCCAAAACTCCAGAAATTACATGCAGTGGACACTAACCTCATTCGGATCGAGAAATTGAGTCTTGGCGTATCTGATCAACATGTTGGCCACCACAACCTGTCCCCATTCATCCACATCTACCAGGAGAGAACAGAGTCTTCTGTAATGTTTGTGTACTAGATCCAGTCTGTCTGGACATAGCTCTTCGAAAGCGTAGATTGCGCTGCCTGCCACCAGAGTGGTTTTGTCAGCTAGAAGTTTTTCAATCGCTCCGATCAGTTCCTCTTTCGTGTCAGGGTCGAGGCTGAAATTTCACTCCTCATCAATAATCTTTTCTCCAAAATTAACCTCGATTGCAAATATATCACTCAATTATTCGAGGTTTACTGTTTACTGATTGGCATATTATTAAGCTGGCATATTAATAAAAATCTTCTTAAGTGGCATATTATTAAAAATCAGGGAAATAGCTCCAACCCTTCGCAACCCAAATCTACCCAAAGTACCCTGACGTAACACCAATGCAACTTTTGAAGTGCTCAGCCAGCCTCGAAAAGTCTGGTATAAAGAAAACTAGCGGAGTTGCCGAATTAACTGGCTAAAATTACAGTTTTATTATTTATGAAAGCTACCCCTTACCTATACAATTTGGGAATTGCATTGGCGGCACTTTTCCTCACAAACGGCGACATATCGGCACATGCATCTTTGATGGCTAGAAGCATGATAGGGGTGATCACCGACACACGGATACTGCTCAGAACTCTCAAGGCCGAAGCTCTGATTAGCTAAAAGCATAATCACAATTACAATCAGCAGGCATCCTTCAACGTGAACAAAAATGGAAACCTCACCGCCGTAGGAAATTTCACAGCTAGCGCAAGATTCATGATGTCTACACTTTAAAATTTGATTTTTAGATGATATTGCTCTAAATAAAATTTCACACAGACGAAGTGAAATGCAAGCCTCGTCTGATTTATAGCTAATAAGATCCTTGAATGTTACTTCACAGCAACGCTCATCACATTAAATTGTGGAAAAAATAGAAGCTGACACAACTTGTACAAGTGGGGTCGGAACAAAAAATCGAACAATTTTTTTTCTGAGGAACGATCATATGTCTGTCGAAAAATATATTCTCATGATAACTTTACAGATGAGAACTGATAACCAAAACTCAAATTCAGGCATGTCGATCCCTTCTAGAAGATAAGAAGGTTTCGACTCCTTTTCATCAGAAAATAGTTTGTTCATGAGATACAGCTTCTGAATTCATAAATTGCAGCTTAAAAATACTAACTTGATTTGGATCTTTGAGGGCTTTTTGGAAAGTGGCGACTGAGAGCAGAGCGAGATCCTGTTGTTCCTCTGCGTATCTCTCCAGGTAGACATATACCAACTTCTTAACCTCCACATTCTTCGAAACAACATTCTTCACAACTTGGGGGAATAATTCTCCTGCGTCCTTTCCTTTAGCTATCATCTAAAACAGATTATTAACATGGTCATTAATCAACTGCTGTTGCAATAACAACAGTTGTATACCCTATCGAAGAAGTAAACTATTAATGCCATGTTAGTTTGTGGAGGGTGGCGAATTCATAATGAAAAAAAAACCGGCACAAGTTAATCAAAAACACAGACGGATGCTTTCTGCTTCCACCACCAGAGAAGCTTATGGCCTTAAAATAACATTGACTATCAATAATTTCCTTTTTCATGCTGATCCCATTCATTTAAGTTGAATTCTTCCAGACCATATATAGACCATACCTCATTTCCTCAAAAAAGATGTGTTCGGCAAAAATGTATTTTGCCAGCAACATGTAAACTTTCTCCAGAACATTTGCCAAAAAAACAAATTAGTCATTTTTCGTTATTTCGAATATTTTAAACAGCACTTTGTGAGAGTGCTACTTAGAGTACTTAATTAAATTATACACTTTTCCATCTTCATTTCATTTGCCCCGCATGTCTCCGCACAAGCCGAAAATTTTACATGTCTTGAGTTAATCTATATGTGTTTGTTTTATGGTTACTCAAATTTTGATCACAGATTTTAGGTCTTGATTTTATTAAAAACACAGAGAAACCACAACCACATCGGTCAAGACAAAAGTCATTTTAGAAAAACTACGTCGGACTAATTGCTCTCAAACGCCTGGTTGACTTCGTCCGTAGCTAGCTATGGTTTAGGGGGATAGCTTCAGCTTAATCGAAGGGGCGTGGGTGAGCCCAGTGCGGGGGCATTGTTGAGCGCGCTTGGTTACGGCCGGAACGACGTACAGTGTCAGGGACCGAGGGGGGGGGGGTCAACTTCAAAGAACCGCTCTTCATACTATGAATTTATGTCAAAAGGTGACGAATAATCGGTGAAGCGAAAAATCGAATATCAAAAGACCACAGGGCTAATATAATTGCTACGAACTTCATTTGAGATCCATTAATTACTCATTGTCAGATTATTTCTTCAACTACGCAAACCGTCAGAAAAGCAGTCGTGTCTCGATCAGAGTGAACGTTCACATCAACTTTATAAAATGGTTACATAATACCAGAATAGTCATTACATCCAACAAAACCAAGTCAAGTTGTTTAAATTTTGGATTGATTTAGATACATACAAGTTGTTTCGAAGAGCAAATTGGCAGTTAAATTGTAAATAATTAGGAAATTTACAATTGTAAAAAGCTGCTTCAGCGAGCAACACCGCAAAATAATTGTTTCCCCGTCCATTTCGGCAAGTTTCCTTTGCAGTACGATACAGTTTTTCATGCAATCAACGCCGGATATTAGATCAAATTAGGAAGGAAAATGTGTTTCTTTCCATATTTTTCAATAAAAATTATGCTTATGTTTAACTTTTTGACTTATTATTTTTCTGTTTTGATTAGATCGAAAATTGAACTACCATAAAATAGAAAACCTAATGGGCACAAAGAAGAACAGAAAGAGTCCGCGAAAAGAACTTGTTCTCCAATTCAGTTTGTGATTCGGATACTCGATTTCTATAAGAAAATTTCCTCTATGTTTTGTTAACGCTATTTGTATAATCAGATAATTATAGATATATAAGGTAAACATTTTCTAGCAACTATATTATTGGTACAATTTAAAATCCCTCTAAACACTATCCTTTCATTTTTAAAACAACCCCGCTTTTTCACCCTACCATAAAATTTTTATTTTAAAAAAATCAAAATTAGCCCATAAGGGCTACAAATTGATATTTTTTCTCCACGATGCGTAAACAAAAAGTCAAAATTTGACTGAAGAAAAAAAGCCGGCCTCGCATATATAGTCCCCCCATTTTGACAAAAAAGGAACAATAAGAAGGCCTGATTTGTGGAAGAATTATTGAACGTAAAGATCAAAGGAAATTAATAAGGTATTATGGCATTGGGTATTTTGTGCATAAAACCTCACGGAACCGGATAAATACCTAATGCTTACCGCCAATATTTTACCGAATATTTCGAAGTATAATAATTTGTGAATAATTATAACCAAGCAATATAATTAAATTTTGTGATTGACACGGCCATGTCTCAGCGGACCAACGGACTCGATAAGTATTACCAACAAACGTGATATCTTTTTAAGCTTGCTAGGTGAGAGGGAATATATTTCCTCTTTATGGGGTATTATGTCCCATTAGGTAGTACATAAGGCATTTCGGGCTCATCAGGTATTTTGCCATTGTACAAAAATGTACCCAGGATCTACACTGACATATCATCTATTTTTAAAAGGTATTTGTGTCTTACCCCAATGATGGTTTTCATGGCCTCCAACTTCGAGGGGTCTTTGTTGCTCTCCAGCAACTCCTTGAGATCTTCATGGCTAAAACAGAAATACAATATAGTTGTTATGTATTAAAACTAACATAAGATATCTACCTTTTTAGTATTTTCATGAAATCAGTTGTTTCTGACTACACACATGATTGGAAAACGCTTCCTCCATCTATCCCGGCTTCAATAATTGCTAATAAAATCATTGTATGTAAATTGTTTTAATATCTTTGTTAGTATACTATCAATTGCAATGTGCAGTTAAAAATTGTAGGTGGTTATTCTCTACTTGAAGTCGAGCAGGCATGAGAGGAAGAAGGTTCCACGAATGATTTTGTTTATGAAAAATTAATTGTTCCAACATTTTCAAGGAAAATATAGAAGATATCTCAGATATTCTGCACATTTCAATTTTTTCACGCATTCTTAAAAACTCCGTTTCAAACCCATACTAAAAATCATGTTGGAACTTTTCAGTGCAACGCACAGATTTGTACAATCCCTACTGCTCATCTTATACAACGCAAAATATACGTTTAACTGGTAACAGAGCTGAAGCGATAGAACATTTTTGATAGATAGATAGATAGATAGAGATGGATTTGATCGGATGCTCATCAGTACGGCCATCAATACCTGTGCTCATCATCAATATCGTCCAAATACCTCCAACAAACCACGCAATTACACAACGCATAGAAATATACTTCTGATAGAAAAAGTGGCAAAAAACACAGATGAGATTCATATCAAAATTAGTATTTCACAGAAAAATGTATAATTCTTAATTGAGCATTTCTTGTAAAACTCAAAATACATATTGACTTTTATCGAGTCACTCAATAAATCATTCAATAAATTTCACTCGTCCAAAAATAGATTTCACAAACAAAATTTAAATGACCGTTTAGATTGATATCAGAGACCTGATTGACATAATCTAATCATACGAGAACAAACAGCTTAATGGGTTTAAAACGCGCCGC
Source organism: Convolutriloba macropyga (assembly GCF_964194025.1). Classification (NCBI taxonomy): domain Eukaryota; kingdom Metazoa; phylum Xenacoelomorpha; order Acoela; family Convolutidae; genus Convolutriloba; species Convolutriloba macropyga. The sequence continues at coordinate 15,850,867 of NC_134475.1, forward strand.
TGAAAATGAATGAAACGGAATCTGACTCATCGTAACATCCACACAGTTCTTGGAGAAATTTTACTTGAAAGATGCCCCCTGCGGTTTTGATGAAGTGAATTAAAAAACAGCCGAGCTAAATGCATTTCTGGAAATCCCTAACCGGAACCGTTAACAATTTTTTTTCAAAATTGAAACAATCACTTCAGGAAAAAGTTCCTTTTTTTCATTTTCTTTAAACTAGGAAACTGCTATAACCAATATCTGAACAGTGAGTAACAAATTCCATATATTCGCAGACAAGAATATAACAACTTCAGAATTTTTAAAGTGCGAAACGAATAAAACAGAGGAACATACACAACTAACGTTAACGTCGGGCAAACTGCTCTCAAACGACCGGCGAGCTGTTGACTTGGGTAGTAAACAGCTTGCGCTTAGGGCTGCTAGCATTAGGGGATGGGCTAATTAGGGGGTGCGCGTAACGGGGAGGGGGGTTGTTAAGCGAGTGAGGGGTAGGGTTGGGAGTGCTGCACGAGGGGGGTTCAAAGCGCCAGGTGCAGGAGGGTGGCTGAGGGAGTGTTTGGGGGGGGGGGGGGGAGCGGTGACTGAGGGGGGTGACTGATAAGAGTGATCAAACTTATAACATTGAAAACCGCCCTTCACTCAGGAAATTTAGGTGGATAGCATGCTTAGAAACTAGTAAGGCGCACGGCTCTGAGACACTTACTGCTCTCTGGGGTTTTCCTGTTCATCCCGCCGTTGAGGACAAAAAGTCAAAATTGTCAGACGAAAAATTGGTCAAGCGAAAAATTGCAATAAAAAGACCACAGGAGGTTTCGAAATATTTATGAATTGACTTTCAGGCAATTTACAGAATCTTCTTTAAGAAGATTTGTTTAAAATTAAACAGCTTTTAAGAATTAACAACTTTTTCTAGCAAAATTTATAAACTTTTATTTTAAAGATAGGCAACGAAATTTGGACATATCACAAGGTTCAATAGAAGAAATTTGCAGAAGCCGATTCATGAGAACATCAAATTGGTCAAAATTCGCAGTATGATGTAAAAAAAAACATCTACAAAATACATTGCCAAATTTTGTATGATTATCACTCAGCAACAAACAGTAAGCTATTGAGTTTGAAAACTTTTAGCAGTATAAATATACCCGGCAGATTTCAGGAAAATAGCCGCCGCTGATTCCCATAAGCAAGATTGGGATTGAAAGAAGAGAAAAAGCTAGTGAAAAAATGATTTTTGTACAAACAATTTCACAGTGCAAACAACTTTGATGTCATTTTGGAGCTGAACATACTCCCGTTTCGTAGTCAGACCACACAGGGGCTAGTATCAATGCCAATAAGCATTAGAGATGTAAACTAAGAACAAAGTTCGAGTACCGGGCATCGGGCTTTATGGGTTTATCCCGTTTGTATTTCTGATTTCGTTTTTTGATACTGGCTCTGTTCAGTTTAAATTGCTTTGCTGGGCAACTGCTGATTAAAAGCACTTTAAGCAGAATGAGAGAAGAATGAAACTATCCCGGAGAAGTCAAAAAGATTTCACGCAAATTGTTGAACATGCAGTGAACTAAGGTAAAGCAAAAAAAAAATTACTCGACGAAGTAAAAAACCTAGCATGACAAGTCCTGACGTACAATTCAACAAATTTTCATTGACTAAACGAAAAACTAGACTTAGAACGGACTATAAGTGAATTGCGAAAACCATATTTAAAAAATAGATAAAAACAAAAAGAGAAAATCAAAAAACAGGACAAAAATGTCGCATGTAAACAAAAAACCACTACCGAAAAATGAAAACTTGGTTGAAACACAAAACTAGGCCTAGAATGAACTTTGAATGGATTGCGAAAAGCACTTAGGAAAAATTGATAAAAAAGCGACAAAAACAGTAAAAATTAATGTGAAATCACCGCAAGTGAAAAAAAAACGACTAGCGAGAAAGCGAATTCTTGTTCAAACACTGTTTTCTCACACTACTTAAAAATTAGAGCGGAAAATTTCACGCCGCAAAACAACTCGGTGAAATCACTGCTCCAATCTGACTTCAAAAATCATGAAAATGTGTGAACAGATCTTAAAAAAAGACAGCGCCCCAATACAATTCAAGTTCTTTGAATTGTAAAAAAAACCACGATGTCCCCAAGAATCATGAATATGAGTGAACAGATCATAAAAAAACAGCCGGAACAATTCCTGAAACGACTCGAAGTAGGAATTCCACTTGAAAACAAGAAAACGACTCGAAGTAGGAATTCCACTTGAAAACAAGAAAACAAGGAATTCCACTTGAAAAAAAATGAAAACAAGAAAATCAATCTTTTAAATACGATTAAAAATCTGATCGATATTTTTTTCATAAATTGAGATCCCGAAATAACTGTCTCTGCCAAAATTACCTCAACGAAACAACTAGTACCAAAAAACCCATTTATGAGGATTTTTTTAGAAAAAAAGCCGAATCATGAAAAAAATAAGTTCTCATAACCAACTTGGACTAAAGAACTAGAAAAATTTGAAAATTTTGATATTACAAAAGCAAATAAATCCAAAGACAAATTTCTTTCGGACAATAGGGTATCTAGATGCTCGCAAGACAATAGGCAAGTCATAATAGACTGAGAAACACAAAAAAGACGATAAACTGCAAATAAAAAAAATTAAGAGAAAAGTTTCAATTTTCGCCATTTTTTGTCATAACTCTCAAATAAAAAATGCCTCATATCCACAACACTGTAACCTCTTGTTATCTAAAAACTGCTCAAGTAATAAAATCGCAAAAATTAGCACAAAATTCAGCAAAATGCATGAAAAACCTCCGAATTAGCATAAAATTCATAGAAAATTCCCAAACCTTCAAACTACTACCAAAACCAACCTAAAATTAAAACGTAATCATAAACAAAACTCTTAACCAAAATTGAAAAAAACTGCTTTAAAAAGCCTCACGTGAACAAAAAATTTCGCTCGCTTACAATTTTTTTTCACACCCCAATTTCTCGATCTCTAGAAAACAGCGATATGAACAAAACACCACTTTCTTTTCGCTCCACTTTTCATTTTGTTCAGCAACAAAATCACTCCAAATTTTTTCACGTGTTTCATTTCCTGCTTCAAAATTCACTCCAATAAAATTGATTAAAAAAGGACTTCTCCAATACTCCTCTTCGAGTCGTAATAAAACAGCGCCCAATACAATTCAAAACCAAAATTAGGAGCCCTATAATAGACGGATGAGCTGAGGCGGCTATTAAAAACTAGTATTGAAAACACCACCCGATAACTCTACTTGGAACAAGTATCTTCCCATCTCCAGATATGAATTAATCATTAATCTACCAACATCGGTGAAGGAAATCAGAGTTTTGATAGTGTTGAACAAAAAAAAACGTTTTGAAACTGTGGACAAACTCCAACTAACTGACCTCGCATCCATATCCGAACTGAAAGCAATCCCACCCGAAATAGCCCTAATATAACTGGCATTACTACCCAAAACCCCTCCTCCTCCACCAGAAGAAAAGTGGGTTCCAAAATTAGACACACCACCACCACCCGGCCGACTGGATATACCAGACGCAGTTCCAGTATGAGCAGAAGAAGGTTTCGGGTTTTTACACTGACAATAACGAGATAAATCAGTGGGTGTTCGGCCTTGCATTTTCTGTTTTTCCGGTTCGTAAAGCGGCTTGTTGCAGCAGGGCTGAAGATTTAATGAGAAATGGCCGATTCCTGTTGAGCCGGTGGACGTCATAACGCACAATTTAATCAAATTACTGAATCTGTTTCATTTTCACAATGAACAATTTTTTAAAGCTTTTGAACAAACTAATGTGTAACTGCGAGCTGATAATGGTTGAAGATGCTAACAATAATAAGAATTGAGAGTAGCCATCACAAATTGAAATTATTATAATGGTGATAAGATATTAAGCAAACTGATCTATCGGATTACACCGGCGTGAAAAACAGTTCCAAATGTGTGTACCCGGAGTAACTATATCAATTTTCGCTGTCTTTCAACTGTGTAGAACAAACTGCAACCTCTCGTCTTCCGTTGAAACTTAAAAAGGTAAAGATGGTTGTGTTAATAAATCGTGTGTGAAAAGTACTTGAGAAAACATAATTAAGGAAAAAGAGGAAACAAGTAGAGGTATGCTCTATTACGCACAGACCAATTGGTTATATAGCATAACCTCGTAAATGTTAAGAGAATAACGTCCCCATAAAGAGCTCAAAATCATTTCCAAGGGGTTTATACACACCACACTCGCTTTCAGGTAGACCGATGGTTACAGCATCAACATACGTTACAATTTCCCCTTAAAAGGGCTCGTATTTTGGAATAAGACATAATGGCTTACAAAATTCACACAGAGCCTATCTTAGCACAGTCACGATAGCTCTAACGTAATCAGAGGTTAAAAAAGGGGATACTATATTTTCCCCATGTGAACAAAATTGCGTACGTAACACGGTGGTAGGGAAAAAGAATGACAGACCTATGTAGTATTCTGTACGTTTTACCACTTAAATCCATTTTTGCTCAAGATTGGGGAAGGCTAGCAAGCAGTTCATTGTTTGAATGGCAAAAAGGAATTGCACGTTGTGGGAAGCAGCAGTAGGAAAAGCAAAAAATGGAAAGCTCAGATGATCTTTATACAACATTGTGTGAACAACTGTCCGCGAAATTGAACAAATTAGCGACAGACGAAATTTGAAAGCATTAGGGTTTACGCAACATTTTCCCTAAATTTACCCTCAGACTCCGCTCATTAAATTCAAAGTTCATGAATCAAAGAATGTGTAGAATACAGTAAATATGGTCCCTTCTGCGTTGTAAAATTGAGGTGAAATTCAGATTTAAGGAATTGGATTTATTCGAGTGACTTTTTTGGGGTTAAATTAGATTGGCTAAAATGAAATTACGTTAAAAGACATCGTTCAGATGTATTCATTATCAAATCTATACATTATGCAATGTTCCAAAGCATCACAATTTAGTACTTATCACAACGTTACAACAATTTTTAGCAAGCAAGCGGGAGCCACAAATTTTCAAAAAAGCGGCGATGAATGAGAGCATTTATTATGTACAGCAATTGAAATAGATACATTTAGAATTCGACATCAAATATTACATACGGGTCATTATCATAAACGTAAGTTCCATTTGGCAACTCTCTGAAACAGTTAATTGAAGGCAAAACATACCAGCAGAACGCTAGGAAATATCTGTAATTGCCTCATTAGCCCGCAAGCTCAACACACCCATGGAAAAAACCTAAACTCCCTGGAATTTTTTTTTCAATCAATTGCTGTAAAATCTCAGCTTGATTTAAAAGAAAGTATCAAAGAAAAATTTGGAATCACAGTTGACGGTTCTTTCTGCAAATTTAAGCCAATATACAGACTTTTTTGCTATTACAAATGCCAATAAGCAAATTTTTCTCTCATTGCAATTTCAAATATAACTGTCAAATTTCGACGGTTAAAAATTAGTTCCAAATTATTCAAAATAACAATATTGATAAATTTAGACTTTAACACACGCTGTATTTCAGTTCTGTCAAAAAATGGTACACTTACTTCTCACGGCGGGTTAAAATAAATAAAACGCTCAGTAGATAGACGCAGTATTGGTAGATAGGCTAAATAGATAGGCGCTACCCAATATTGCACTTTTAACTCAACTTTTAAACAAAAACAATTTTATTTTGATACTTTTATAGAAATCCTTTTAAATTTTTTCAGTTCAATACTCTAAGTCTAATTGTCGAACACAGACAAATGACAATTGGCTTCAATCAGAGAATTGAAGAACTTAAAATTTCAATGACAAAATGAATCAATTTTTTTTGTAATTCAGGCTAATTGTTCTAGTAAACTCCAAAAAGAAAACAGAAAACGATGAAAACAGAAAGCAAAAACTATTTGAATTATAGCTTCAAAGTTAAACATTCCACTGTTTTTATTTCATAGGTTAAAATTGCAAAAAAACATGTAAAATTGGAAGATTTCAACCAAAAAATATGACTATTATTTCTACCCAAATATTCGAATTTTACAAGCAAATTTGAAAACATACAACACATCTCCAATTTATTGACGGAGCATTTTTAATTGAAGTCGCTGAAACACGTGACATCTAATTAAAAACATACCCGGCAGATTGCCGGAAAATAGCCGCCGTTGATTCCAATAAGCATTATTGGGATTGAAAGAATAGAAGATATTGAAAAAAAAAAGATTTTTGTACAAAAACATTTTTTATGTCCGATTTATTTTGATGGCATTTCGTAGTTGAACATAAGGTACTTCTGTTTCTTAGAGAGACGCTACAGGGGCTACTATCAATACCAATAATCATTAGAGGTGGTAACTAAGACTTATAGGAACGACGTTCAAATAGCGGGCATCTAAAATTGGGCTTTATGGGTTTATCGCGTTTCTACTTCTGACTTCAATTTTTTATACTGACTCTGTTCATTGTGAATTGCTTTGCTGAGCAACTAATGTTCAAAATCACTTTTGGCAGAATGAGAGAAGAGAGAAACTAGCCTAGAGAAGTTAAAAAGATATCACGCAAAATGTTGAAAAAGCGGCAAAATGAGGTAAAGCGAAACATTTTTTTATTCGACGAAGTAAAAAAAAGGAGCGCTATAATAGCCGGCTGAGAAGATGAGGGCGGCTATTAATAAATAAAAACATAATCGCAGACTACAAATTAACGGAAAAGATTTTTTACTATAAGCATTTCATCATTATTTGTTAGTGTAAAAAACGATCATATCAAAGAAACTTATATCCATTTGTCAACTTCTTTGTTCGACTAGGTGAAACAATTGCGTTGATCTATTTAAATGGTTTTGAACATCTTTTTTTTTGCTTCTAAACGCTTTTGGTTATTCTTGCTCATACTTCTCAATTAATTTAAAAAACCGGTCATTGATAAAATTGCAGCAATGGGTGTCAAACCAGAAAGTTAAAAAGTGTGATAAAGCAGAGACAAAAGTTTCGTACATTTTTCCTACTTATAGGCCCTTGCATCGAATTCATTTGCATTAAAGGTTAATTGAATAAACTGATTTTTGCTTGGCATGAAGACAAATTCCCTTAACTTTTTTCGCTATTTGTTGATAATTAAGGAGCGTTAGACACTGAATTCAGGCCTTAGGAGAGAAAATAGGGTATCAGAAAGTTCCTAAATCTGGTGTTTTTTCGATTGCCATCCTCCTCTAACAGCTGCGTAAATAAAACTTTTTGAGACCAATCTGTAGTTAATCAATATATCAATCCTTTAACTACATAAAATTTCAGCATCTTTGAATTGCAATCTTCGAAACATAAACCCACTAACATCGGAAGAATTGCACTCGAATGACGGGCGAGGCTAGAGAAACTGCCTTTATCAAGCAAAAACTTTTGACTAGGGTGGCGTACAAACCCTTGACCTCTCGGTTGAGAGTCGGGGACATTAACCACTGCGCTATACTGGCTATCTACTGAATTCGCTCACAACAGGCTTAATACTTCTCAATGCGTGCAATTCAAATCACTCAAAAAAATCAAAAATTCAAGAGTAAAAATGTCTCTCGAGAACATTACCATTTCTCTCAAAACATTACCATTTGAAACCGAAAAGCTTATCAAAAGTCAGTTTGCTCTAAACTTATTCTGCAATAGACAGCAGGGATAAAATGCGCCATGGACGTACCGTTTTCTTCGCAACATTCCCTTCATAAACACGGACACGTCGGGGATGATATGTGATGAGTCTGGTAACGAAACATTTGATGGCAGTCTGAAAAAAGCCGAGGCAATATTGGAAGCACCATTGGTCACAAAATTACCACCAGAAGAACCATTCGATGTCACTCCATTGATACCCTGACTACCTGTTGCGTCACCGTTTATCATCTTAGCAGGAGTTTCAGTTCCATTAATTGAGGAATCCATACAAATCATTGCACCCTGTTGGAAACCATTAGTTGCTTCAGTTTGGGAACAATCGGTTTGTTCTTCATTCGCAACCGAATTTGTGGAAGTTTCCATTTGAAAGCTAACGAAAGAATTGGACGACGAATTCGTGTAATTACTGGTCAAAGTTGACCCCTTGATCTTCGTTGTATCGTCAATGTTGACGTACGAACTTCGCCATATTTTCTGCTTCATTTTGCTCATAGGACCGTTAGACGAGGATTGCGATTTTGCGGGTCTTAAATGGTCCGTATCTTTAACCATTTCCAAAATCACCGAACTTAAAGGTCGGCGTGATTAAATATGTAATGGGACTACTCTGTATGCAGATGAGAGTGTGTGTAGTGAGTGGACTCAGAGCATTAAGTTTAATTCTCTTCAAATAACTGGCAAATATTGGCAATGAGTTTGCTATCTTTGGAACTGTTTAGTAAGATACTACAACTCAAATAGAAGCGCGCAATTCAGAAGTCATTACCGTGATAACAGACAATTTGTGATTCACTGTAAGGTTGTTTTCTCATATAGTTTGCACAATTCACAAAGCAAACAAATTAATTCATACGTGCGAGTAACTGAAAATCTTCAACAAGCTATTGCATCAAAATTTTGCACAAATCATTTTCGTTAAAATTGTTTAACTGTTTGAAATATCAATATTTATTTCAGTATTTCAGACATAAGAAACCATTAAAGGGTAAAAAACGATTTTCCCAGAAAAAAAAGCGTCAAGAGACACTTTTCAATTTTAGTTATGAACACAAAAAATCCTTTGTAATAAATTTCAGCAATAATTTGGTTTCAATATGTCAAAACTAAGCAAGCTATAACAAATTAGATGTAATTAGATAAATGTAAAACAAAAAAAATATGTAAATCGAAATTTCCTTACAACTAATGAACCAACATGTTGAACACGACAGATGTATATCATAACACAGACGAGTGATCAAACTTTAAAACATACTGACGTAAAATTTTACGCAAAAATGCGCACATGAATTCGGTTTGCACCATTGTAATTGTCGTCTTGCTAAAAATTCATAACTATTCAAACTGCACTAAATTGTTCATTCTAAGAGTTGAAAACAAGTTACGTGAAATTAATAAACGTAATTAATAACCATATGCCCTCAAAATTATAACTAAGTTGTAACAAATTATAATAAAACAAGCCGTATAAACTCATCTGCGTTCTGCACATACGCTTATAAGACAAAAAAAACAAAAACAATTCAACTTTTACATTTACATCATCGTAACTTGGGAGAAATCAAATTAACAAGATTTCCGAAGGAAGATAAAAATTAGATAAAAAGGGGAAAGCTCAGCAAATAAAAAGCGATATAATAACACCCTTTAATTCGTTGTTGCGCTTTGATAAGAGAAGCGCGAAAAAATTGTTCAACTCCATTTGCAATGTCCAAACAATACCAAATACTAGTTATATGAGTATGGCCTTTTATTTCAACTACAATTTATCCTGGCACTATAACGAATGATGTAATAATAACATGCATAAAAAAGCATTACTTCAATTCAACATTTGATGTTCTCTCAAAACGGCACAAAAGCCTGTTGAATGCACTAACTAAAAGTTAACCTCCCAAAAGTTATAAGCGATTTAATATAAGGATGGATGTGTTATGTGTGACAAAGTAACTACAAGAATTCCAATGTTAAAAACTGAAACAGATGTTTGACCGAGACTGCTCTCGTTATCTTTGCATGGCAAAAATTTTACAAAGTAAACTCGCTAATACAAATACCACTACGCTTGAACAAACTCTTTCCATTATTTTACAGAGCGGTACTTCCATGCCGATATCTTCAAAAAAAAATTCGCCTGTCATTTCCCTACATAAATCTCAACATTCTGCTGTCATAAAAAGTGAGCACGTGACAACAAAGCGTAAATCAGAGGAAAAGTTGCTTCGTAACCATCAAAACTTTGTAGCGACATGACTTAAGAAAAATTCTACCGATTAAAAAATGAGACAACTTCTGGAAACCTCACGTACTTGCTGAAATGAGATATTGATGTGTTCGGTTGAATCATAATCTTCAAACAAGAAACAACCAAATAGCGTCGGATGATTTGCTCACAAACATCAGATGGAGTTCGATTCAACTGTAGCCTATTCAGTTAGGAGGGGCGACTTAATCGCAATAAATTCACAAAGTGGCTTTAAATGAATTTATTATATTTATTGTATACCAATAAAATTATTTACACTGAAAATATATGAAATCAATTTTCAAACTCGTTTCATTTGCACTTTTGTGGATAAGTGCCGCAAATTGACTTCAAACACATAAAATCTTGAATCAATCAGTTCCCTTTTCGATTTCAAAATGCAATTGCAATTTATCCCAGTTGATTCTTTCAAGTGTACATTCCAAAGATCTTTTTACCGAATCTTTTCTCCATTTTCATGTTTTGATATTCCTTGAAATCAATTTCCGCACACTTTTCATTTGAACTGTATTGATTAACTGTCGAAAATTGACTCCAGCGGCGCAAAAAAATTGAATCAATTCGTTCATTTTCAATTTCAAAAAGAAATTTCAAGTTATCCCCAGTTAGTTCCACATTATCTTCGTAATTTTATTCCTTTCTGCTCGCCGCTATCATTGGGCCGAACTGACACAAATTAAGACTGAAGCCCTCTTTTGAGCGAAAATTATGCGCTCCTCTAAAAATTCGCCAAATAGTCCAACCTGGTAATAGTATCCGACCTCTCCCTCCATTGCGTGAGTCAGATCTTAATTCAATCAATACAGCAGTCCTCTCTCAATGACCGACAAATGGTTACCTACCTCAATGTAAATTGAGAATTCAACTCAACATATTTGAGAAAAATATTTGAGGTTAAATTTGAGATTTTTACTTGGTATTAGATTTTTGGTGAGACCAATTAATGTTCAATGGGTTTTGAGGATAGGACAAACCTGGAACCCATTATGGCGAGATTGTAGGATCGTAAAATGGCAACAAACGGATATCAAATTAATCACTATATGCGAAACTTTTCAACACAAACAGCAGGACAATCTCCGAAAACCATGAAATTTGTAAATTAAAGGATGAAATTAAAGCAATATATACCATTGACTTTTTAAAGCATTTTTTCATTCATCAAAGTAGGACAAAGTTGACATTGCTAAACGATCGTGGAGTAGTACAGCCGGACAAGTTCTGAAACAAAAAAACGTCGAGAAATATATTTGAGGTTAAATTTGAAAGTTTAACCTCGTATTAGAGTTTTGGTACAACCAATTGATGTTCAATGGGTTTCCAGTATAGAACAAACCTGGTACCCATTATGGTGAGATTCAACGCTCGTAAAATGACAACAAACGGACATCGAATTGATCACTACATGTAAAACTTTTCAACACAAACAGCAGGACAATCTCTGAAACAAAAACCATTAAATTTTAAAATAAAGCAAGGAATAAAAGCAATATAAACCATTGACTTTTTCACGAATTATTTCATTCATCAAAGTAGGACAAGGTTGACGCAATTGCCAAGATATCGTGGAGTAGTAATCTGGATAATAAACACTTTCATATCATCAGGAGTGATATAAAATCAATTAGAAATTTTTTAATCATTATGGGTTGAAATACAAGAAGCATTCAAAAAAACATAAACGTTTCTTATTGCTCTTAAAAAAAGTCTGGGAGAGTTTTTACTTGATGAGCTATTGATATCACAAATTTCAGAAGCATCAGTAGTAACAGACAACATTAGACTGATGGAAGACAACAATAAAAACTACTTTTAGCAATAAAAACAACTTTTAACAGTGTTTGCTTTCAATAATGGGTTGTACATAGTAGATTGATATCAACCAATTTGGACAACTCGGAACCAGGAAGCTCTAACTCATCACAGTTTAATCACAAAAACAGTTTTCAATTTCCATGCACTTTTCATTTGAACTTTATTGATTAATTGTCGATAATGACTCCAGCGGCGCGAAAATTTGAATCAGTCAGTCCATTTTCAATTTCAAAAAGAAATTTCAAACTATCCCCGGTTGGTTTCATAAAATCTTCTTAATTTCATTCCTTTCTGCTCTCCGCTGTCAATGGGCAGAACTGGCAACAATTAAGACTGAAGAACTCTTTTGAGCATAAGTTATGCGGTCCTCTAAAAATTTGCCAAATAGTCCAACCTGGTAAAAGTATCCGACCTCTCCCTTCATTGCTTGAATCAGATCTTACTTCAATCAATAAAGCAGTCCTATCTCAATGACCGACAAATGGTTACCAACCTTAATGTAGTTTGAGAATTCAACATATTTGAGAAATATATTTAGGTTAAATTTGAGATTTTTACCTCGTATTAGAGTTTTGGTGAGACAAATTAATGTTCAATGGGTTTTAAGGATAGGACAAACCTGCAACCCATTATGGCGAGATTGTACTCTCGTAAAATGACAACAAACGGACATCAAATTGATCACTACATGTAAAACTTTTCAACACAAACAGCAGGACAATCTCCGAAAACCATGAAATTTGTAAAATAAAGCACGAAATAAAAGCAATATAAACCATTGACTTTTTCACGAATTATTTCATTCATCAAAGTAGGACAAGGTTGACGCAATTGCCAAGATATCGTGGAGTAGTAATCTGGATAATAAACACTTTCATATCATCAGGAGTGATATAAAATCAATTAGAAATTTTTTAATCATTATGGGTTGAAATACAAGAAGCATTCAAAAAAAACATAAACGTTTCTTATTGCTCTTAAAAAAAGTCTGGGAGAGTTTTTACTTGATGAGTTATTGATATCACAAATTTCAGAAGCATCAGTAGTAACAGACAACATTAGACTGATGGAAGACAACAATAAAAACTACTTTTAGCAATAAAAACAACTTTTAACAGTGTTTGCTTTCAAAAATGGGTTGTACATAGTAGATTGATATCAACCAATTTGGACAACTCGGAACAAGGAAGCTCTAACTCATCACAGTTTAATCACAAAAACAGTTTTCAATTTCCATGCACTTTTCATTTGAACTTTATTGATTAATTGTCGATAATGACTCCAGCGGCGCGAAAATTTGAATCAGTCAGTCCATTTTCAATTTCAAAAGGAAATTTCAAACTATCCCCAGTTGGTTTCAAAAAATCTTCTTAATTTCATTCCTTTCTGCTCTCCGCTGTCAATGGGCGGAACTGGCAACAATTAAGACTGAAGACCTCTTTTGAGCATAAGTTATGCAGTCCTCTAAAAATTTGCCAAATAGTCCAACCTGGTAAAAGTATCCGACCTCTCCCTTCATTGCTTGAGTCAGATCTTACTTCAACCAATAAAGCAGTCCTCTCTCAATGACCGACAAATGGTTACCTACCTCAATGTAGTTTGAGAATTCAACATATTTGAGGTCAAATTTGAGATTTTTACCTCGTATTAGAGTTTTGGTGAGACAAATTATTGTTCAATGGGTTTTAAGGATAGGACAAACCTGCAACCCATTATGGCGAGATTGTACTCTCGTAAAATGGCAACAAACGGACATCAAATTGATCACTACATGTAAAACTTTTCAACACAAACAGCAGGACAATCTCCGAAAACCATGAAATTTGTAAATTAAAGGATGAAATTAAAGCAATATATACCATTGACTTTTTAAAGCATTTTTTCATTCATCAAAGTAGGACAAGGTTGACCTTGCTAAAAGATCGTGGAGTAGTAATCTGGATAATAATTACTTTCATATCATCAGTCGTGATACAAAATTAATTAGAAATTTTTGAATCACTATGGGTTGAAATACAAGAAACATTCAAAAAAACATAATAAACGTTTCTTAATGCTATTAAAAATAATCTGGGAGAGTTTTTACTTGGTGAATTATTGAAATCACAAATTTAGAAGCATCAGTAGTAACAGACAAAATTAGACTGATCGGAGACAACAATAAAAAATACTTTTAGCAATAAAAACAACTTTTAACAGAGTTTGCTTTCAATAATGGATTGCACATAATAGATGAATATCAACCAACTTGGACAACTCGGAACAATGAAGCTCTAACTCATCACAGTTTAATCCAAAAAAAACACTTTTCAATTTCCAGGCACTTTTCATTCGAACTTTATTGATTAACTGTCGAAAATTGACTCCAGCGGCGCGAAAATTTGAATCAGTCAGTCCATTTTCAATTTCAAAAAGAAAATTCAAACTATCCCCAGTTGGTTCCACAAAATCTTCTTAATTTCATTCATCTCTGCTCTCCGCTGTCAATGGGCGGAACTGGCAACAATTCAGACTGAAGACCTCTTTTAAGCATAAGTTATGCGGTCCTCTAAAAATTTGCCAAATAGTCCAACCTGGTAAAAGTATCCGACCTCTCCCTCCATTGCTTGAGTCAGATCTTAATTCAATCAATAAATCAGTCCTCTCTAAATGACCGACAAATGGTTACCTACCTGAACGTAGTTTGAGAATTCAACTCGTTTGAGAAATATATTTGAGGTCAAATTTGAGATTTTTACCACGTATTAGAGTTTTGGTGAGACCAATTAATGTTCAATGGGTTTTGAGGATAGGACAAACCTGGAACTCATTATGGCGAGATTGGACGCTCGTAAAATGACAACAAACAGACATCAAATTGATCACTATATGCGAAACTTTTCAACACAAACAGCAGGACAATCTCTGAATTAAAAGCATGAAATTTGTAAATTAAAGCATGAAATTAAAGCAATATATACCATTAACTTTTTAAGGCTTTATTTCATTCATCAAAATAGGACAAGGTTGACACAATTGCGAAGGCGTCGTGGAGTAGTAATCTTGATAATAAACACTTCCATATCATCAGGAGTGATATAAAATCAATTAGAAATTTTTGAATCATTACATTTTTGAAATACAAGAAGCATTCAAAAAAACATAAACGTTTTTTGTTGCTCTTAAAAATAATCTGGGAGAGATTTACTTGGTGAATTATTGAAATCACAAATTTCAGAAGCATCAGTAGTAATAGACAACATTAGACTGATCAGAGACAACAATAAAAACTACTTTAAGCAATAAAAACAACTTTAACAGAGTTTGCTTTCAATAATGGGTTGCACATAGTAGATGGATATCAACCAACTTGGACAACTCGGAACAATGAAGCTCTAACTCATCACAATTTAATCACAAAAAAAGTTTTCAATTTCCAGGCACTTTTCATTTGAACTTTATTGATTAACCGTCGAAAATTGACTCCAGCGGCGCGAAAATTTGAAACAGTCAGTCCATTTTCAATTTCAAAAAGAAAATTCAAACTATCCCCAGTTGGTTCCATAAAATCTTCTTAATTTCATTCATCTCTGCTCTCCGCTGTCAATGGGCGGAACTGGCAACAATTCAGACTGAAGACCTCTTTTAAGCATAAGTTATGCGGTCCTCTAAAAATTTGCCAAATAGTCCAACCTGGTAAAAGTATCCGACCTCTCCCTCCATTGCTTGAGTCAGATCTTAATTCAATCAATAAATCAGTCCTCTCTAAATGACCGACAAATGGTTACCTACCTGAACGTAGTTTGAGAATTCAACTCGTTTGAGAAATATATTTGAGGTCAAATTTGAGATTTTTACCACGTATTAGAGTTTTGGTGAGACCAATTAATGTTCAATGGGTTTTGAGGATAGGACAAACCTGGAACTCATTATGGCGAGATTGGACGCTCGTAAAATGACAACAAACAGACATCAAATTGATCACTATATGCGAAACTTTTCAACACAAACAGCAGGACAATCTCTGAATTAAAAGCATGAAATTTGTAAATTAAAGCATGAAATTAAAGCAATATATACCATTAACTTTTTAAGGCTTTATTTCATTCATCAAAATAGGACAAGGTTGACACAATTGCGAAGGCGTCGTGGAGTAGTAATCTTGATAATAAACACTTCCATATCATCAGGAGTGATATAAAATCAATTAGAAATTTTTGAATCATTACATTTTTGAAATACAAGAAGCATTCAAAAAAACATAAACGTTTTTTGTTGCTCTTAAAAATAATCTGGGAGAGATTTACTTGGTGAATTATTGAAATCACAAATTTCAGAAGCATCAGTAGTAATAGACAACATTAGACTGATCAGAGACAACAATAAAAACTACTTTAAGCAATAAAAACAACTTTAACAGAGTTTGCTTTCAATAATGGGTTGCACATAGTAGATGGATATCAACCAACTTGGACAACTCGGAACAATGAAGCTCTAACTCATCACAATTTAATCACAAAAAAAGTTTTCAATTTCCAGGCACTTTTCATTTGAACTTTATTGATTAACCGTCGAAAATTGACTCCAGCGGCGCGAAAATTTGAAACAGTCAGTCCATTTTCAATTTCAAAAAGAAAATTCAAACTATCCCCAGTTGGTTCCATAAAATCTTCTTAATTTCATTCATCTCTGCTCTCCGCTGTCAATGGGCGGAACTGGCAACAATTCAGACTGAAGACCTCTTTTAAGCATAAGTTATGCGGTCCTCTAAAAATTTGCCAAATAGTCCAACCTGGTAAAAGTATCCGACCTCTCCCTCCATTGCTTGAGTCAGATCTTAATTCAATCAATAAATCAGTCCTCTCTAAATGACCGACAAATGGTTACCTACCTGAACGTAGTTTGAGAATTCAACTCGTTTGAGAAATATATTTGAGGTCAAATTTGAGATTTTTACCACGTATTAGAGTTTTGGTGAGACCAATTAATGTTCAATGGGTTTTGAGGATAGGACAAACCTGGAACTCATTATGGCGAGATTGGACGCTCGTAAAATGACAACAAACAGACATCAAATTGATCACTATATGCGAAACTTTTCAACACAAACAGCAGGACAATCTCTGAATTAAAAGCATGAAATTTGTAAATTAAAGCATGAAATTAAAGCATGAAATTAAAGCATGAAATTAAAGCAAAATATACCATTAACTTTTTGAGGCTTTATTTCATTCATCAAAATAGGACAAGGTTGACACAATTGCGAAGGCGTCGTGGAGTAGTAATCTTGATAATAAACACTTCCATATCATCAGGAGTGATATAAAATCAATTAGAAATTTTTGAATCATTACATTTTTGAAATACAAGAAGCATTCAAAAAAACATAAACGTTTTTTGTTGCTCTTAAAAATAATCTGGGAGAGATTTACTTGGTGAATTATTGAAATCACAAATTTCAGAAGCATCAGTAGTAATAGACAACATTAGACTGATCAGAGACAACAATAAAAACTACTTTAAGCAATAAAAACAACCTTAACAGAGTTTGCTTTCAATAATGGGTTGCACATAGTAGATGGATATCAACCAACTTGGACAACTCGGAACAATGAAGCTCTAACTCATCACAATTTAATCACAAAAAAAGTTTTCAATTTCCAGGCACTTTTCATTTGAACTTTATTGATTAACTGTCGAAAATTGACTCCAGCGGCGCGAAAATTTGAAACAGTCAGTCCATTTTCAATTTCAAAAAGAAAATTCAAACTATCCCCAGTTGGTTCCATAAAATCTTAAATTCATTCCTCTTTGCTCTCCGCTATCATTGGGCGGAACTGGCAACAATTAAGACTGAAGCATAAGTTAAGCGGTCCTCTAAAAATTCGCCAAATAGTCCAACCTGGTAATAGTATCCGACCTCTCCCTCCATTGCGTGAGTCAGATCTTAAATCAATCAATACAGCAGTCCTCTCTCAATGACCGACAAATGGTTACCTAGCTCAATGTAGTTTGAGAATTCAACTCAACATATTTGAGATATTTGAGGTTAAATTTGAGATTTTTACCTCGTATTAGAGTTTTGTTAAGACCAATTAATGTTCGATGGGTTTTGAGGATAGGACAAACCTACAACGCATTATGGCGAGATTGTACTCTCGTAAAATGACAACAAACGGACATCAAATTGATCACATGTAAAACTTTTCAACGCAAACAGCAGGACAATCTCTGAAAACCATGAAATTTGTAAATTAAAGGATGAAATTAAAGCAATATATACCATTGACTTTTTAAAGTATTATTTCATTCATCAAAGTAGGACAAGGTTGACACAATTGCCAATAGATTGTGGAGTAGTAATCTGGATAATAATGACTTTCATCAGGAGTGATATAAAATCAATGAAATTTTTGAATCATTATGGGTTGAAATACAAGAAGCATTCAAATAAACACAATAACCGTTTCTTATTGCTCCTAAAATTAATCTGGGAGAGTTTTCACTTGGTGAATTATTGATATCACAAATTTCAGAAGCATCAGTAGTAACAGACAACATTAGACTGAAGGGAGACAACAAAACTACTTTTAGCAATAAAAACAGCTTTTAACAGTGTTTGCTTTCAATAATGGGTTGTACATAGTAGATTGATATCAACCAATTTGGACAACTCGGATCAATGAAGCTCTTACTCATCATAGTTTAATCACAAAAAAACAGTTTTCAATTTCCAGGCACTTTTCATTTGAACTTTATTAATTAACTGTCGAAAATTGACTCCAGCGACGCTTAAATTTGAATCAGTCAGTCCATTTTCAATTTCAAAAAGAAATTTCAAACTATCCCCAGTTGGTTCCATAAAATCTTCTTAGTTTCATTCCTTTCTGCTCTCCGCTGTCAATGGGCGGAACTGGCAACAATTAAGACTGAAGACCTCTTTTGAGCATAAGTTATGCGGTCCTCTAAAAATTTGCCAAATAGTCCAACCTGGTAAAAGTATCCGACCTCTCCCTTCATTGCTTGAGTCAGATCTTAATTCAATCAATACAGCAGTCCTCTCTCAATGACCGACAAATGGTTACCTACATGAATGAGGTACGAGAATTTACTCGAATACATTTGAGAATTTAGTACATTTGCCGTTAAACTTGAAACTTAAACCTCGTATAAAAGTTCTGGTGCGATCAATTAAAGTTCAATGGGTTTTCAGGATAGGAAAGACCTCGTACCCATTATGGCGGAGATTGAACGCTCTTAAAAAATCAAAAAAGCTCATCAAATTAATGACTACATGCGACACGCTTTGTTGGAAGATTCTTGAGAGCCAAACCGTAACGGTATGGCATTGGTTTCTGGAGTTTTGCTCAGACACGAAAAGATTCTTCGCAGAAACATTAGACAAAAACTTCCCAACAAGAACAGCAGAAAGTTATGTTATGAAAAATCGCAGACGTATTTTCAAAAAATAAAGCCCGAATATCAATTTTAAAAAATCAAAACACCTGTTTGAAAACTTATTTTGATTCCTACCCTAATTTTTGGGAAAAAAATTGTGCTGTACGAGAAGTTTTTCAGACGTCAAAGTCTTTGACGAAGAAAAAAGTTGGTATCCATGAAAAGCTCTTCACAGAATGAATTGATTGGCAAAGAGCATGCAAATGGGTAAGTTTTGACAAAAAGTGCAAGGAAAGCAAAACCATATAGACTAGCGGTTTGCAAATTTCCCAATAAGAGAGTGGTACTTTTGGCGCGAAAATTACAAAGCAAAAATTGCTCAATTTAATTTCTCTTTGGATGCCATTGCAGGTGAATTGCAGAATTCCAAAAAGTGACATTAAAAACTTGGAATACCATTTGGACAACACAGATATTTGATTGGATGGCATTCAACCAAACCAAAGTGGAACCCAAAAAATGGTGTTCTTCATACGATACCATATTACAAGTGGGCATCACCCTGCTGTATGAAATGTATCGGAGACAAAGCAATTAAATGAAACGGTAAAGACCGGAACAGAAATGCTCATACAAGATATATTGCGGTTGGGCGCCTTTGGATTATGTTTTCCGTTGGAAGATTTTTGCACTTTCCAAATTAAATATTTTTTGCAGTAAAGAAATTCTTCAAACGTTTTCTGAAAAGTTACTCAGATTTCATTGACAGCAATTTTTTTTCTTAAAAAATGTAATGATTCAAAATATGTGTACGGTTTTGGTCCTTAACTTTTATATACCAACTACCAATTATGTTATCTTACTTTATTATGAGATGACGGCAAACCTAATCCAGGACGCAACCTCGGTAATATCCAAATCATCTAAAGTTTAGAAAAACATTTCGCTCTGTTCGCAGTCTAAATTTTACTAAATGAAAATGCGCAAGTTAATAAGAAGTAGGAAATCTCAAGCTTATAGCAACAACAAAACAGCCAAATGTGATTGATAGCAACCGAAATATGGATAAACGATAAACTATTAATTTTTTAAAGCATTATTTCATTCATCAAAGTAGGTCAAATTTTACAGTTGTCACGCAGTCCTGGAGTAGGATTCTGGATACCAAATAATTTCAAATACAAGTTCGGCAGTGATGCAATATCAATTAGTAGAAATTCTGCTAAATAATTATGGGTGGAAAAACAAGAACCAATTAAAATATCTTGTATTAAACGTTCCTAATGGAAAAAAAGGATAGCGTAAAAAATTACACAGAATTCATAAAATTTTCAAGATCCAAAGCAAATAAAAGAATTGCATCAGATTGGACACAAATGAGTCAACAAAGAGAAACAAAGTCCGCACTTGATTTTTTTTTCAGATTTGTTTAACAATGTGTTGAAAATTTTAGCTCCTATGAAAAATGGAGAGCCAACAAAAATAAAAAAGTGGATATCTAACGAATTACTGGAATTCATTCACGAGGAACATTATCAACTTTTTAATTTTTGGAAGTAGAAAATATTACCTGGTTTCGGAACAATATTATTTCAAAAGTAGAACCAAGTTGCTGACAAGATGTATGTTTTTCAAGGTTAGTTGCAGACGAAGAAGTGAACGAAAATATTGATTACCTAGTTTTGTTTAACGAAAAAATTATCTCACATTTATAACGAGAAAACTAAATTGTGTAACCAAAACACTTCCACAGAACAAAGTATTGTCCTGGACTCTGCCCTGGTCATGAACTCTTTATACCTCATGGTCTTCCAATTGTAGTAAAATGACTATTGGATTGCATTTTGCAATTAACGAATGTATTTCCAACAAAAATTTTCCAGATGTCATTTTCCAGATGGAATCAGAGGACCACAGCCCAATATCTCTCAAACCAATTCTTGCTTAAACAATTGAAAAATTTTTATTTTGAAATGCTAGAACATCTAGAAGAACAAATAATAAACAATATTGAATTCAGTTTTTGAAAAATCGTCGACTGACACGATAACTTCATTAACTGAATCCATAAACAAAGTTGCAGAGCGTAATGAAACTGTTATTAGAATTTTTAAAGCTGTCCAAAGCATTCATCATGAAAATAGCGGAGTATGGGTTTTGTATGTGATCCAAAATTTTGATGAATCTTTTTTTATCTAATAGAAAATATTGCCTTAAAAATCAAATTCAAATCACACAATAAATTGGATGAAAATTAACCACGGAACCCCTCAAGGAACAGTCCTCGAGTCACTAATTTTTATACTTGATATTCACGATTTTCGGAAAACTTGAAAAGCGAAGAAGTTTTACAATTCGCAGATGACATGTAATATATATCACTCAAAAACGGATCAGGGCCTTCTAACAAAAATCTACAGTATTTTTCAAAAAAAACTTTCAACATTGAACAGAGATAAAACTGAGGTAATTGTTTCTTATCACAAAAGGTGAGCCGCACACAGAGCAATTTCATTATAATGGAAATCACAAGTCCTGTCACATCTTCGCTAGCTGTATATCCCCGAAGAATAACTCGAAAAATAAATTGGGTAATAGGCTTTGCCATATGCAAAAAAAAATTGATAGCGCACGGTATCTTCTAATAAAGAAGTAAAATCTTACTAGAAGAACTTTTGATTAAGAAAGGTTTTCATCTCAAGTTTTTTTTTAAATAATTAGGTTTTACATAGAAAAAGTGAGAAAAAAATCCGATAAAATGTGTTCCAAAAATTTGGGGAAAAAGAGATCAGAAAATTCCCGGATTCCCGTTTTTTTACGAAATCCGAAAACAAAGTAAAAAGTCAACGAGAAATTAATCAGAGAAGTAATCGAATTACATGAAAGTGTTCCGATAGATAGAAAAATTCGAACTTCCGGTACTTATTTCTACAACTAAATGAAGGACCAAACTATCATATATTTTTAATGTGATTCCTAAAATGAAAATTTTTAACCAAAGTTCTTGTGGTTAAAAAATAGAATTTACAATTCAATGATTAAAATTAGCACTTCGAAATTTTTATAATTATAGAAAACAACAATGGTGGTCTTCCTGCGTTCAATTTCTGTCCAGTATCTAAATTGATTGGGCGTGGTGTGCTTTGTGGCGGAGGTCTGTTATTAAGGGAGATGCGTGGCGCTAGAACATGCCTCTTCTTGGTTTTTTTTATAAAATCAAAAAATTGCCTTGAGGTGTGGTCTCTTTCTTAACATTTGTTCAAACATTTCTCTACTCTTTGTTATCAATTAAAAGTCAATCGGAGCTGATTTTTTAGTCGCAACGGAGTAAACAGTTCACAAAGCGATTTTGAGGGAGTGAATTTTCAATATGTTATCATTTCCGCATTCTCTTGTTTTCTGTTAGTGTTCTACCGCTCGCAACGATTTTCCAAATGAGTCAAAATTGAATCGATTGAATGTTGTTATATGCTTTTAATGACAACTAGTAAAATGTTCTTATAGATTTCAAGTTCTGAAAAAGCTTTGAAGATATTGTTTTCAAAGACACAGCACAGACTGCTTTAACTTATACTACGTCTTCATTAAATCCGCATAATAGTTTCACCAGTTCCGACCTTGCTTTTCAATAAATGTATTGATAACGCCAAATTACATAGAATGCGATATACGCAATCCTGAAAACAGACCAATATCAATTCTGCCAATTATTGGAAAAAATTTCATAGTTTTCATTTATGATAGAAAAAAACATCGAAAAGTACAAGATTGAAAAAACCCAAATTGGATTCTGACCCAGTCATAACTTTAGAGACGTCATTTATACTCTGTTAGATATAAAGGTAAAAAAACAAGCAGGTTCTAGCAAGATGACATTCTTAAGTCTAAAAAAAGATTTCGATACAGTTCATTAATGCAGCTTTTTTAGAATAATGCTTAGATTACAGTTTGAGGAGTAAATTTTTAAGCTTAATTGAGTCGTATATACACGACAGACGTCAACTTGAAAAAGTACCTCAAGGATCCATTCTTGAACCCACGCTGCTATTTCTTCCGTATATAAAAGGCATCTTTTGTAACCATGAAGAGACAACTTATTATGTCTACACCGCTGATAGTGCTACAAAGACCAAAGTTACGAAAACAAGAATAGATTGCAACCACCAACAGTCTTTAAATAATGTTAACGTGGTTACATCAAAATGAACATTGAACATGAAAAAGACGCGGACTATGACCATATTAAAAAGCGTGCATAAAAATCAGGAAAAATCAGCGTTTCTCAATGAAATATGAATCAGTAGAAAATTTAAATACTTTCACGTACCTATGAGTCATCGTTGATCACCAGCTGAAAATAAGGGATCGCTGTTTTTACTTACAAAAATTCTAAACCAATTCGCAGCTATGTTTTTTGTCGCTTGAGAAAAGTTCTGAGAACATCACAGATGATTCAAGTATTTAAAATTTTTGTGCAGCCAGCAATTAAATATGGTATCCTAGCTCATGGAACCAAAAGCAAGTGTATTCTCTATGCCATTGACAACAACACAAACAAATTATTATCACACTCATCTTTGAGAGGACGAAATTGCTGCTGAAAGTACTCA
The DNA here is from genome assembly GCF_964194025.1 of Convolutriloba macropyga. Lineage (NCBI taxonomy): Eukaryota > Metazoa > Xenacoelomorpha > Acoela > Convolutidae > Convolutriloba > Convolutriloba macropyga. Next base: position 15,874,632 of record NC_134475.1, read on the forward strand.
GAAACGACCGTAAAAAGATTTGAAAATTGCATTTGAAGGACTATTAAATTGAATTGTTTTCAACGTAATGAATCTATTGTAATACGTGGATTAGTAAAAAGAAAACTATTATTATTATCTCCAAATACTTAGCTTCTGGTGTCCATAAAATATTAAACGAAAATCAATCAAGTTAAATCGAAAAAATGAAAAAGATAGAACCCATGATTTGTCTATCCAACTCTGGTACAACAAAAATAAAATGAAATCAACTATGATGCAATTTTGTGCTGAAGCTTAGACGTAAAAGATGAATCAATATAACGCAAAACTTCGGTAGTAAACAAAACACTCGAAGAATCCAACGCAAGAGTGAAATAATTACTACCAAATTTTAGCTCATATATTGCTAGGAATTAAGCAAACTATTAACATTAATTTTGTTTTTCAAAAAAGCACAGTAGAAAGGCCATAATAAACATACTAGTCCTCATTTTCAGAACAGAGATGAATTTTAAAAAATACCCTATCCCTGACCACTATCTTCACATTTTTGTTCCGAACCCTCTTGAGGGGGGGGGGGGAGGAGCTATATACTCAACTGGGTTTTTTTTGTTCAGTCAATTTTGGCCTATCGATATATTCATCGTAGAGAGTTGAGACTAGTATCATTAGAAAGCTTGTCCAGCGTAGAATATGGAATTAAAAAGATATTTTTGATTTTCGTTTTTGACAGGGAGATATCGAGGTTTAAACTTTCGAGAAAATAGAGTGAATTCAGTTGATTTCATTCACCTTTTTTCGGAATTTTTGACTAAAATTTCGCCAATTTTAATAAAAATTAATAAAATTTTTCATGAAAATGTTGTTGATTTTACGTTTAAAAACAAAATATATTGTCGGCTATTTTCATTGAATTTGTTTGTCAAAAATTCCGGCTAAAAATTTCACAAAATTCAGACTTTTTCATCAAAAACAGCACGAATAAGTTTCTTTAGTCCACTCTGATTAAATTTGCAGGAAGTGCACACCTAAACACCACTAACACAATCTTTGGAGACTCAAAAGGGGGCTAATTACACTTCAACTTCCGTTGAGAGTGCTCTGTAAATAAAACTTTGCCGTTTTTTGCTAACTTTATTCGTTGATTACCAAAAACGCAGCATTCACTTTTGATTTTTTAACAAACAAAATATCTAAATCAATGACGTTCCAACAATTAAATATTCAACGGAGAATGAACATTAGCAGCACTAGTTCTGTACCAATCTTGGACCGTTACAATCCAAAAATAATTCGGATTGTCATCAGTCTGTTTTTTATTTAAAAATTTCGATCTTTTTTATATTAATTAAATAACAGAACATTTCAAATCAAAGCTCACTAGTGTTAGATCCTATTGGCTTCCTAATTAGCTCGGAATAAATTTATCTAGTGGATTGCTTGAAAGCTTATGGTCGTTTTGACTTTAAAATATTTGATTTTTAAATAAAAAATGGCTTATTGAACTTTGCCTCCATTTTTCTCTTACTTTGGTCAACTTGTAGCTTAGTGTCAGCAATCAAAAAGTGCTCCTTCTTTCTGCTGAAATCAAATTTAGTCTTTATTGCGGTTTTACGCCTTAAGTTATGGTGTTGTGGCTTTGATACTACTAGATTTCACATTTTTTTTAAAATTTTTAGGTATTTGCCCATTTTTCATGTTTTCTAATTTTGTCAAATTATCACGTTAGTGTCAGTTCATATATCACATTTTTCGAGTTCACAATTGATACTAATTAAATCCTTAAAAATGTAGATTCTGGCTCTTTACCGCTTCCACAATACTTTCTCGAAGAATTTAATTGAAATTTTAAATTTTGTCTTTAACTGTCGTTTTTACTTTGTCTTTTAGTTTATTTAATTTCCTGTATAATGACCCATTTTGATTGGCTTTTCCTGGAACAGTAGATGAGCCGATGTTCTGATATTAGAAGATAGATAATGGCTTCGACTTTGAAAACAATTGTTTTCCAAAATGATAAAATTCAACTTCGCAATTTTGTTCCTTTTATTGTCTGTTTGTTAAATGGTCTCGTTATTTAAAGTTTAAGGATGACATTATTTTTGTCGAAGGAAGGCGTCAAAAGGGACAGGTGTCACAAAATCTAATGTTTTAAGAGAATTCGTTATGTCTTTACTGGCTTCCACACGGGTTTTTCACAAAAAAAGTAAATGAATTTTTGATTTTTGTCACATTTGACGTTCTCTTTGTAGAGGTAAGACATATTCTGGATAATTGCAGGTCTCAAGGGCTTCCTTTGGAAAAATGCATCAACCTATTCAACTTTTTCATTTTGTAATTAATGGCTTTCATGTCTTTGGAAATAAATTTTTTTTCGAAAAAAAACAAGTATTACATAATTTTGCATTTTTTTTCTTTTTTGTCTAATTGTTGCTTATTTTCTTTAATGAGCGGCCACATAATAAATTATCGGTGTTCGACGAATGTGCAATCGAACGTATTTTGGGGGCCAAAGTATGGCTTTACGGCTTCCAAAGCATTTTCTGGCAAGTTTTAATTGATTTTTAGTTTAATGTCTATTTGTTGTTCTTTTTGTAACTGCAAAAAAAATTGAATGCCAAGAGTTCTTAATTCCCTTCTATAGAAGCGTTGGTAATTGTAAACCTATGGGATATTTTAGTTGATTCCTATTGGTTTTCATTACTTTGAAATTAATTGTTTCTTTTTTAAAAATTCAGCGAATTTTCAAACTTTAAAGTTTGTTCTTTTTTGTCTAATTGTTACCAAGCTTTATTATGAACTGGTGAATAACACTTTTTTTCTGGTGAATTACAAGTTATTTTGTTTATTTTTATTTTTATCTGACGCTATTTTGACTTTGTTTGTTCTTGTTATTTGATTTTGCCGTTCGTCTTCGCTCGCTTTCTTAATATCGACATATCTAATCAATCTAATGCATCATTTTTTACTCCACCGAGTTATTTGCTTTGGAGGCTATCTTTTCCTTCATACACCAGTTTTTTTTTGAAAAACACTTGAATTTTTTGTGTTTTTCTATCTGTTCCTCATTTGGTAGACAATTATGCCAAAATTGTGGATGAGCTGGGTCGGAACCTTATGTGCAATCGCACATTACCGAGCCGCCTTGTTAGATGTAATCGCTCAATAGGTCATATCAGAAGAATCAGTAAGCATTTATGCAGATTTGCCTCCACAAGACTTTTAAAGCCGATGGAACAAAGTTTTTCGACGGAAATATTAACGCACTCTTTCACCTCCTTGCATAAATGGATTAACAGACGAAAGACCCAAATTGATTCAAATTTGGCGATCAATTATCTGATTATCGAATCAGCAGTTATGAGTAAGTTGCCCTGACACCGATGTAGCCAATACTTCTACAACACCCGCCAAATAAGCGCCATAAAAACTTTGAATGCACTACACTACGAATATAAAATCACAATGGAAAGAAGCTTAATTCAATCTTGTGTTACAGATTAACGTACGAAACAGGTTGTAAGTGTATATATAATGTTCGTACGTATACAACTCAGATTCCTGATTAAAATGAGACGTAAAGTTGTTGACAACGGATGTCAAAAAGCATTACTGCGCAACTTTTTTGGTTTTTGCCCGATTTCCTTTCTGATCAATTATTGGACAGCTAAATTATAGTTCAAACATTTTTTTTTCAAAATGGGGTAATATATATGCGAGGTTTGCTGTTCTTTTCAGATCGGTGACAGATTACGTAAAAATTAAGATAAAAACGGGAAAATTTGCAGTAAATTCAGTTAGGCTAAAAGAAGATTTGTCACCGGTATTTTTTACAGTTTCAAGCTTAAAAATTAACAATTTATACTAATTAAATAAAAAATTTCAGAAATCTTTTTTTCTCTCAAAGTTTTGTGCTCTCTTTTATTTTCCCTTTTTCTGTCGGTCAAAAACTAAAGACTTCAGGCAATTCAGAGCACTAAAAACATGAAAAATCAAGTTTGAAAATTATAAAACCAAAAGCAGCAAAATGTATTTTTATATAATTCTGAGTTTATCGCCAAAAATTTTTCTTATTTCACCAGAACTAACCATTTCAATATTTTCCCAGCCTTGGAGACAACAAAAAAGGTTTCATGGTATGCACATCAAATCAACCAAATTCATTATTTAAAAGTCAACAGGGATTTTTCTTATCGTTTTTTATTTTTACTCTTTATATTGTCAGAGCATATTGTTCAAAATAATCCCCTATAATATACGAAAAGAAGAAGAATTTGAGAGTGAGAGTTGATGGATCGACAGATTGGAAAATTCAACAAAAATCGATATTCTTTTAAAAAAAATTAGAGCAGTATTCTTAACTTGTATTTTCGAAGTGCTCTTCGAAAGGATCTTTTCTAGCCTTTGGTTGTTTCTGGAAACCAAAAAACTAAATAGTTCACTGAATGTGAAACTAATTCAAGAAAAAAGATTTTTTTTGAAAGATGAGAACTTTTCTTTTAAGTTCAATAAAAACTCTAAATTATAAAAAAAATCGAGCGAAAGGGCCAAATTGTAAAATTTACCAATAAAGAATTTTGCTTAACGCTACTAAATAAGAGGCCTTATGGACAGCTTTAACCGTTCCTTTACATATTAGACACAATAAGAGGCAGATTGCAGATACTGTCAGAGCATTAAGAAAACTACAAAAAAAAATTAATGTTTTTTACAAATTGAAGCTTTAAATAGATTCAAACCCAAAATTGAACTTATTAAAACTAGCTGTTAACACATCTGCCAGATTTTAAAAACTGAATAGGCCGATTACGCTCTTGAAAAATCAAAAATGAAAAGATTTTTCAAAACTGCAAAAAGTTCATTTCAAATTCCACTGTCCGTTTTCCGATTACCGATACAATTGCCCCAAGAACTCTTGCCAAGTTTTTCAGAAAAAAAGAAACCGGAGAAAAATGAACGTCGACAAACTGGGAGTGAAAATCAGATGCCTAAAAGAAAAAAAATGTTTTTTTTTGGTGTTGCAGTTTGTATTCGCGTATTTGTTAATTGTGAGGTGTATGTGTGCGCTAGGCAGAGAAAAAACGTGCTAGTCTGAGAGATGTAGTTCCTTTAAATCTGAGAAACAATAAGAGGTAGAAGGCAAAAACCGTCAGAAATCATGAAAAAAAAACTACAAATTTGCCACAAATTGCAGCTTTAAATAAGTGCAGAACCACAATTGTTGGTTTTCAAAATTTTCGAAATTAAAAATTGTGCGTTTTTAGATTTAAAAAAAATAATTCTCCTGAAAAATAAAATTTTCCTAGAAAAAATAATTGTGCTCATGAAAGATCAAACTCGACAAAATTTTTCGTAGAATTTTGAAAAGTTACATTTCAAAGTTTAGCTTCAAAATTTCATCTACAGATACAATTTTCTCAAAAAGTCCACACCTAGTTTTTTTTTTAGAAAGACCTATACTATCGGTGACGAACCTTGAGTATTGCGGAATTGCCGAAAATAATTTTATAAAGAAAAATGTTTTTATTTGTGTCGGGCTTTCTATTTGAATGTTGGTTTTTGTTTGTGTAATGTGTGGGTGTGTAAAAAAAAGATGGCAATTTTTTTGGTTCAAACATTACAAGTATTAATTGGTTCAAACATTACAGGCATATAAGTCGCTGTCAGATACCGCGAACGGTTTCACTGACAGAATTTAAAAGTTTTTTTTGCAACCTTCACAGTTGTTGGAACATTGTGCTACGCACAGACTCCCGCGAGCCGTCTTGTTGGACGGTATAAATGAACATTTTTGATCCTCCGTTTTTATCCGACACAATAATCACGCACGTCTGTATATTAATCAAAAGTTCTCGAAACACGCAGAAAGAATTAGAGCAAGTACCTAATACAACAGTATAGAGCATGTTTAATTCCTTCAAACAGTTATCATCACCCAATCACACCAGAAATAAAATGGTTTTAATAAACGGATTCGCGGTAAATGTTAAGAATGACACCTAAATAGTTTCCTTAATAGTTTTAATAGTTAGCTTCAATCTTCTATAATATTTGTACAATATTACAATCTCCTATGGACAAATCATTATCACTAACAATATTAGAAATTGACATTCTTTAACACGTAATTTTCATGAATAGTAGATGAAGCTAACTAAGGAGGCGATATCCACACGTTTGAAAACCAAAAGTTCCACCTAGCTGTAAACATTAAGAGAACTAGCTTCACAAAAAGATTTAACCCCCCCCCCCCCCCCCCCCCCCCAATGCACCTGTTTCCTGTTCGTCTCTGCGATCAGGTTTTTGCACTGTTTTCATGTCTAAACTCAAACATATCTTTTTCCCAGGATAATACCCAAAATAAAAAATGATACCAAATCCTATAAAATGGTTCTTGAAATCAGAGCCCAGGAGGGGTGGGGGTATCGGAAAGCAAAGGGAGTGGTTTGGGGTATTGGAAACGAAAACGAAACAGTTCCACTGAGAACTTTAATAAAGGCAAAGAGAGATGAACAATTGTAGATAGAACAGATCCAAACTCTGATTATTGGCTTACCTCGACATTGTGTCCACGAAGGTGTACAGTTCAAATCCAAAGTCAATGTCTAGCTGTAAATTATAAATGGGCGATGAGGGCGAGTTAATATAACCAGAATTAAGCACGGCCGATTTATGCTTACAGCTTGACTCGCTAGACACATACATTTTGAAAAACCCAACTTAAAGAACCAACAGATCCGATTTGCAGATCAAATTATTACCAGTATAAAAGAATTAAATAAAAAAGAATAGTTTTTTTAAAATACAATTCATTCAAAACGTGCACAATTCTGCACAAGGATAAGTGTCAAAAAAGGAAACAAATTCAGCGTTAATTCGCTATCTAAATGGAAATTAGCCCGAGACCGCTTAAATATTCACGGCAACAATAAGCTTAAAACTCGACCCAATTAGAACGAAATCTGTAGTTCATCAATAAGCAATTGACCGTATTTCGGGAACAAGAATAACCGACGAGAGTCAAATTTCAAAACCGTTTAGTAAAATTTTGATAACTATTGAGCTACACACACTGCAGAAAAAAGAGAAATAGCAAAGTGTAAGCACGTAATAAACGATCTATTAATATTAATGCGCAATAATGTATCGCATGGCAAAAAAATCCAATTATGGTAAAAATCTATCACAGCCCATTATGTGAGAGGTATTCTTGCTTTGTGCGATTAAAAGTGTTCCTTTGATTAGAAAGTGAGAGCTTTAGCGCTACTGGGGGAAGAAACAATTTATACCCTTTCACTACTATAACCATTACATGAATTGGAAGCATTAGGTTTATAATGGATCCAAATTGAAGGCGGCATTTTCTTTGACGCTCTACATGAATCGGAAATGTATGAACAAAAGGAACCCGTCCTCAAAGTGAGAGCGATACATTTATAACCAGGTAAGCATTTATAAATATGGGTTGTAGCTGCAGATAGTACTATTAAAATTTTTGATAGCTAATATCAAGATTTACGAGGACAAACCACTTTTGAACAAAATAATCAAAAGTTAACGGAACCTGGATATTTGAAAGAAAAGGAAGCCTTTTTCTATAACAATTCTTCCCAATCAGAGGCCAAGTAAAAATCAACGCTTAACTCATCGCTGTAGAAGTTATTAACAGCCGGCCACAATTGTCGTCATTCAATCAGAAATTGTGGTTGTTATCAGATTAAAAATTTCGAAAAAGCAGTAATTTAAGGAGTATAATTTAAGGAGTACTGCTTTTTAAGGGTAAAAGGAGGCCTTGAAACGCAATGAGATGTAAGATCGTTTTTCTAGTGACAAAAATGTCAATGTCCAATTTAATCACAGCAATTTTAACATTCCCATTTCCTTCCTATCTTTTCCCTTGTACTGGTAGTAGCTCAAAATTGTACTAAATCTTTTCACAAAGCTACCCTTGAAGTAATTCGAGACTGGAAAAACACCGGAGGTAATACGCCTCAGCAATTAAAGCACGTAGCATGAAAGAATTGAGATATCCTAAAGTTCGCTCAACTTCTAAAAATACAACTTTCTTATCAAAGGTAAGCCTTGTTTGAATTTAATAAAAGCTATATTTACTACTTCCATTTTTCAAAGAAAAAACATCAGATACAAACACTATTTTCCCTTATGTTGATTAAAATTGCATAAAGCAGTAGTGTAGTAACTTGAAACCAGTCTAGGACGCTCGAAGCTAAGTCGGGAAAAATTGATGGCTGGTCTTGGGATCTTGACTTCCATAAATGCATTAAATTTTAAGCGCATCAAGCAGAAAAGAAATGTAGATATATTACGCGACAGAATCGAATGGAAAAATGAAGCAACCGAGTGTAACAGACAGATTAATAATTGCTGAGGACCTCAACACAGAGTCTGAAGTAGACTAGAAAGGAGTAGCATGAGTACTTACAGAGTGGCGGAGGTGTTGTTTGAGAGGAAATTGCCCGATCTGTAAGTTGAGACGTCCCCAATAGCATTCATTTTCAAGGTAGACCACAACCTATCACAATTGAGTGATGTATGTACAATTTAGATAGTTGACTGTCTGTAGATTAAGCAGTACGGCGCTGTTCCCCTGAAAACAAAAAGCACTGATACGAGTAGTGATACCTTAAAATGATTTCTAGAAAGGCAATGCTAAATAAAGCAAAATAGAAGAACCCGTCCACCTATGTCTGTGGCCAAATCGACATTTCAAATCAACATGTAAGCGAATAACTCTGAATACTGAAATAAAATTAACTTATTGTAACACCGTTCCGGTGAATAAATATTTCAGAGCCAGTTACAATTGTCCACAAGTGTTGTATTTAATCTCTGGATTAGAAAATATTCATCTTTATTAGCATATACAATTATTTTTCTGATTTCATGTAACGAGGAAAAGAACACCACACCCCGCCTGATTTTTCTAGATCTGTCATTTTGACCCCCCCCCCCCCCCCCCCCCCCCGTTACGAGATCGAGCTATCTTGATCTGCCCCAGGATAGAATTTTGTGAAGGAAAAGTCTAAAACAAGCTTTTGAGCATTTGTTATAAAATTTTTCATGAGTTCAACATTATCTTGAGTGTCAAAATTCGCCATAGACAACACAATTACAGTATGATCACATGCGTTATGATGCAAGTGCTATTACATTGGTGGTTTCCTATTCAAGCGACAAAACAATGTGTATTTTGGACAAACCAAAAAAGAGAAAGGTTCAGATAAATTAAATGCAAATACGCTATCAAAAACTGAATTGAATTCAATTGTTTGGCATTTTAAACTACTCAAAAATCAATCCTAATTAGCACTGACATCAAATATGGACGTACGAGACCTCCTTGTTTCAAGAAGTAAGATCGGGTTTTATTGCGATCAAATTATATTTTATAATGGCTACAAATTTTTCGCGTGCCTCAATCTCTTCGAGATCTTACAATCTAAAATATGCGGAAGCAAGACCTCATGACACTCAAGCTTGTTCAGTTGTGCAAAAACGAATAAAAAATTTTTGAGAATTAGATTTTTGAAAGATGTTTTATTTCTTAAAATAATTTAAAATCTAAAGCAAATGCAAATACACAAATGAAAACTTGCCGGAGCATGAATTTTGAATATTTTAATTTTGCTATGAAACCACAAATCTCTCCTGAATTCTTAGCATTCATTGGAACATCAAAATTACGAGGAACCCCCTTACTAGCTAAAATTTTCTCGACAATTATAGGGCCGTATTAAAAACTAAATGAAGAACTGTTGGACTTTGTTATTTCGTTTTCTTGTGGTAGATTCTCCTCTCACCATCTAAGAACAGAAAAACGTAAGTATAACCTATAGGTAAACTTTTCCAGAACTTCTCCCAAAAAAGTGCTAAAATGACGCATTGCCATTGCTTCCAAATAAATTTGTTCAATTCTCTCAAAACAATTCCCGGAAGCAGTTATACAAATAACAAGATGGCTCGTGCGAGTTAGTGCGTAGAACACTGTGCTCCAACATATCTCTCAAGGTCGCAAAAACAACCATTAATTTCTCTCAGAGAAACCGCTGGGAGTATCCGACTAGCAACTTAAGCATTGGAGAAAATTACTTGTACTGTTTGAACCAAAAAACATTCATTTTTTTTGGCAGACAAAAACGAAAACTGTCTAACATATTCTAGAAAAAGTAGCGAACATTGAAAGACACGGAAACATACAACCTTACCGGCACACAACAAATAAACATACCAACACACAAATTCAAAACCCAACAAACTTTATTTTTCTTCTTGGCAATTGATCTTTACACAATGTTCGACACCGTTCATTTTGGATTTCTACATTCTTAGCTAATTAGGTGTGGACGTCTTGAGGAAATTGTATTAGTAATTTCTAAGGAAACCTAGAAACAAAGCTTTTTTAGTTTTTAAAATATTCTCAAATTTGATAATTGGAAAAAGGAAAAAAATGGGAGAACTAATTATTTATGAGCATAATAGGACAATCTCACAGATGTGTTAGTAGCTGGATTGAAAAAACACAATGTTGGTAAGGGACATATTTAAAGCCGCTATTTGCAAATAATAAATAATTTTTTTACGATTTCTGACAAATTGCATCTGCCTGTTTTTGTGAAGAACCTAACTCTCTCAGACTAACTCTCGTTCTCTTCCTCGCTCTTGAACACACCCACAAATACATCAAACACCAACAAGGGCGTGCCCACACAGAAATAAATATACCAACCAAAACATTTTTTCTTAATTATCCTTTTCGCAGATGATCTTTACTCACGGCTTGTCACCCTTCATTTAATTCTTGCTTATTTTACCTGAAAAACTAAGTGTGGACTTCTTGAGGTAATTGTATCGGTCGTTATTTGAATTAAAAATTTTTTAAAAACCTTGCCTTTCTGTTGGATGTTTCATCAGCATAATGTAAGAACTTGTTTTCCACAAACTCGCGGATCTGCTTCAAGCTCAAGGTGACAAACACAATTCTGCTTTTAAAAATTTAAAACCATAATTTGCAAATACGTAATTTATCTAATTTTTAAAGAATTCTGGCAGTTTTTGCTTTCTGTTCCTATTTGTGGCTAACATTAAGGGAACGTTAAAGGCTGTTCTTAAAGGCTCTTATTTGGTCAAGTTGAGGTACATCGGTTAAAAAATGTTCTAACCTTTTAACTCGTCCGAGTATTTTTTAAAGAAACAAAAAACTTTAACTGCTCTGAGAAAGTAAAGAAATTTTCTTTACTTTCTCAGTTCAGTTAAAATTTTTTCATTCCTTACAAAATACTGGGACGAGTGAAAAGGTGAAAATATTTTTATAACCGATGTTCGAACGATCTGCTCTGACAATATGGGGGAAAAGGCAGATTTCCAACTTACTTTTCAATAACGAATTAGTTGATTTGTTCTTCATTCCAAAGACGCGGTTTTTTCCACGTTTCACAAACAAAATCAGAAGAACTGTTTGCAAAACAACTAGAATTTAGAAAGGAATATTTTTTTCTGCTTTCAGTTTAACATTTTCAATGTTTGTTCTGCTATTTTGAAAGCTTTAAATTGAATGAAGGGTTCTATGTTCCAAAAAATTCATGTTTAATACAGCGAAACAATGGTTCGAACGATATCATTCAATCAGTAGACAGCAGAGATACGGCTAAAAAGTTTTTGACCGAAATTTTGAGAAAAAGGCATTGATTTTTCTCAATGTTTTTGGCCAAATAGTTACATCGTTAAATTTTAGGCTTGAAACTGTAGATTACTCGTGACAATCATAACTCCAATTAACCTAAATAAAATTACTAAAAACTTCGTTAATTAATTTCATCTCAAATTTTAGCGCTATATGGCCCCACCTTTTCCTTCGAAATTTTAATTGTTCACTCTTCTCAAACTTCTGATAATTTTTTATAAATCAAAACAAGATCCTGAGGGCGACTAAATGGTGTTTTTCTTTTCTCTGTACCATGCGTAAACAAGGAATAAGAATTTGACAGAAGAAAAAGCCAGCCTCGCATATCTAATCACCCATTATTAAAATAATGGTTTTTTGTTCCGACCCCTTTCGAGGGGGAGGAACTATATACTCAAATGGGATTTTTTTTATTCAGACAATTTTCGCCGATCGATATATTAATCGTAGAGAGTTGAGACTAGTATCATTAGAAAGCTCGTCCAGCAAAGAATATGGAATATTTTTATTTTCGTTTTTTCTAGGGAGTTATCGAGGTTTAAACTTTGTAGAAAAGTAGAGTGAATTCCGTTGTTTTTATCAACATTTTCCAGAATTTTTGCCCAAATTTTCGTCAATTTTGCTAAAATTTGCAAAAAAATTTATAAGAATGGTGTTGTTGATTTTATTTTTAAAAATAAAAAACTATTGTTGATTATTTTGATTGAATTTTTTGTCAAAAATTTGGACTAAAAATTTCTCAATTCAGCCTTTTTCGTCAAAAACAGCACGAAAAAAACTTCTTTAGTCCTTTTCTTTTACTAAATTTGCCGAAAGTACTCCCCCAAAGAACACTAAAGCAATCTTTGTAGACTCTAAAGGGGGCTATTTCTACTTCAACTTCGGTTGAGAGTGCTCTGTAATTAAAACTTTGCCGTTTTTTGCTAACTTTACTCTTTGATTATCAAAAACGCAGAATTTATTTTTGAGCTTTTAACTAACAAATTATCCATACACACAAGTACACACACCAGACACACACGTACACACACACACACGTACACACCACAAACACACGTACAGACACACGCACACACACACAAACACACGCACACACACATACTTACACACATATACAAACAAACACACGCACACACACACCAGACACACGAACGCACACACAAATACACACACACGTACACACACCACACACAAGCATTAGCAGGGCTAGTTTTGGACCAATCTAAGACTGTTACAATCCAAAAAGAATTCGGATCTTTTTGTCAGTCGGTCTTTTTTTTAAAAAAAGTTAATCTTTTTTATATAAAGTAAAGAACAGAACATATCAGATCAAAGCTCGGGAGTGATAGGTCCAACTGGCTTCCTAAGCAGCTCCAATCTAATGCATTTAGATTATTACTTGAAAGCTTATGCTCGTTTTGACTTTTATATATAATTGACTTTTGAATAAATTATGGCGTAATGATTTTTTCCTCTATTTTTTTCTTGATTTGGTCAACTTGTAGCATCGTGTCAGCCAAGAAAAAAATCTTCTTCTTTCTACTCTACTGATTTAAAATTTAATCTCTGGGGTTCTAGGCCTTAAGTTATTGTTTTCTGGCTTTAATACCACTAGATTTCACTTTTTTATTTTAAGATATTTGCCAGTTTTTCAAGCTTTCTAGTTTTATCACAGAATCACATTTTTGAGAGTTCACATATGGTGGCGTTAAAGACAAGGCAAAATTAAAAATATTTAAATGCCGACAGACATGGATTATCGTTTTAACGGCTTCGACGCTTCTTTCTTGAAGAATTTAATTGAATTTTTTAATTTTGTCTTTAACTGTCGTTTTTACTTTGTCGTTTTAGTCGTATGAAATTTCCTGTATGCTGACAGATTTCATTGGCTTTCCATAGAAAAATGGATGAGCCAACATTCTGATATTAGTAGATAGCTGTTGGCTTTTTTTAATTGTCTTTTTGTTACCTAGTCTCGTTAATTACAGGACAAATATGACGTTATTGGTGTCAGGGGAAGGGTTTAAAAGGGATTGGTGTCACAAAATCTAACATTTTTAAAGAATTCGTTATGACCTTACTGGATTCGACACCGGTTTTTCACAAAAAAAATTAATTTGATTTTTTTCATATTTGACGTTCTTTTTTAGACGCAAGGAATATTCTGGATAATTGAAGGTCTCAACGGCTTCCTTTGGACAAATGAACGAGCCTATTTAATTATTTCATTTTGTAATTAATGGCTTTCGTGACTTTGGAAGTAAATTTGTTTAGAAAAAAATCAAGTTTTACTTACTTTTGCCCTTTATTCTTTTTTGTTTACACGTTATCTAGTCCCATTATTGAAAAACCAGATGATACATTATCGGTGTTTGAAGAAGGCGCAATCGAACATATTTTGAGGGCCAAAATATGGCTTTACGGCTTCGACAGCGTCTTCTGTCAACTTTTAATTGGATTTTTGTTTGTTGTCTTTTTGTTGTTCTTTTTAGCAGCATAAAAAATTGAGTCCGGAAAGGTCTTAATGCCCTTCCATAGAAGCATTGGTAATCGTAGACATTTGGGATATTTTGTTTGATTTCTAACGGTTTTCATTACTTTGAAGTTAATTGTTTTAAAAAAATAAGCTAATTTTTTAACTTTACTGTTTTTGTTCTTTTTGTCTAATTAATGCCAAAACTGTTTATGGACTGCTCCCATATATTTTCTGGTGATTTATAAGTTAATTTGTTTAGTTTCAGATTTATCTGGCGGTATGTTGATTTTGCTATTAAGTTTTATGTTTTAAAACGGACATAAAGTTCTAGATGTAATTAATGTTTGTTGTTATTGATTGATTTTGCAATTCGTCGTAACTCGCTTTCTTAATATTAGCATATCTCATCAATCTAGTACATCACTTTTTACTCCACTGACTTATTTGCTTTGGAGGCTATTTTTTCGTTCTTACACTATTTTTTTGGGTTTTTTTGGGATTCCCAAAAATAAGTTTTGGGTTTTTCTATCTGTTCCTAATTTGGTAGACAAATATGCTAAAACTTTGGATGAGCGGGGTCGGAACCGTATGTGCAATCTCACATTACCGAGCCTTCTTGTAATATTTATCTTTAGATGGTAAAATAAGAAAAGAATAAAACGTTATTCTAGTACTACGAAAAGATTTTGCGTTACAAATCGTTGCGCTGCAATTAAGACGCAATCCATTTCACACCCGCTTCCTCGCTAAGGATACTGGCAAGTGGGCCTTCTTCAAGATTTTTTCCGAGAAGTAATTTTTCCTAATCGTTAAGATTGCTTAGTTAATGCACTCCACAAAGATGGTGCTTCAACCGCTCTAATTATACCTACTAATACTCTGCCGCTTAGTTGTCGAAGTTTTTTAGATCTATTTTGCCACTTGACTACCCATTTTGCTCATTTCAAGCTCTTAAACGCTAATTATTTG
Organism: Convolutriloba macropyga; assembly: GCF_964194025.1. Taxonomy (NCBI): domain Eukaryota; kingdom Metazoa; phylum Xenacoelomorpha; order Acoela; family Convolutidae; genus Convolutriloba; species Convolutriloba macropyga. The sequence goes on from NC_134475.1 coordinate 15,889,760, forward strand.
TGTTTTCAATAGCACATAAGTGCTGCCGATGCAGCTAGCAAATTAGTTCAGTCTATAAGGAAAAAAATTACTCCCCAATCTGAAAAGCCATTTGCAACATCTATGATTTTAAGTGTTTGATACTAATCACAGTAAAATGTTACTGCAGAAATCTCACAATTGGCGCATAAGGATAAAAGAGCAAAAGGGAACTAATACGCAAAAATAAAGCAAACAATGAAGTGACCTTATTCGGTTGGTTAAGGCAAAAAAGCTGCTATAGCCAAAGTCCACTTTGGAGTTCCGCAAGGGACATAATTTGGCTCGTTTTTATTTGTCATCAATCTGAAGGACTCATATGTTGATGATGCTGCAAAAAAAATACGAAAAAGCTTTCGATTAATATCAGGACAAAATAGAAACAAAGAAAAGGATTGCACACTACAAATTGGCCCTATATGCAATGGAAAAACTTAAATTTGCATCAATCAAGATTATTTTAAAATGAGCAACCAACCTAAGAACCTTAATAAGGAGGCTCGGTAATGTGCGTTTGCACATAAAGTTCCGACCCCGCTAATCCACATTTTTAACTTAATTGTCTACCAAATGAGAAAGAGATGAAAAAAATGCTAAATCGTTCGACAAACCCTTAAATGACTTAAAACAATATACCTTACAGGGCTGATGAGACCTGTCATTAATGTGACTACGAGAGAAGACAGCGATAAAAATCAATTATTTACAATTATTAATAATTACGATCAATAGTCGTTGTCTATTTTTTCAAAACAACTAATTACAAAAAATGGCATCAAACAGAACATATACTTAAAAAAATGTACTTAATTTGGAAAAAAATGTGGTACTTTTCCTCAATGCGTCTTGATAACAAGTCCACGATAAAAGAGCAAAAGGGAACTAATACGCAAAAATAAAGCAAACAATGAAGTGACCTTATTCGGTCGGTTAAGGCAAAAAAGCTGCTATAGCCAAAGTCCACTTTGGAGTTAAGGTTCTTAAAACGTTGCCATTTTCATTGAAAAAATTTAATTCAAATTGATTAAACATTATGTATCCACTGAAATCATTGCAAGATTCATTTATACCTGCTTAGAATGATTGAGACCTTTAATTATACAGGATACGTCAAAAGACTACAAAAAGAACAAATACAGACAAAAAAAATCGAATCTGCTTCAAAACGGTGTCCCAGCAAATCAAGCTTTTCACTAAGAACATGAATTTTTTTGGATTGCTTTTCTTCCAAATGGCAACAGAACCGGCCATTATTGTGATACTGTGAAAAGAAAACAAAAATCTAAAAAAAATGGGCAAATATTCAAGAATCACGAATATTTTATGAAAACTCGTAGTACCAAAAACAACGACAATTTGAGGAAAACAGTTATGAAGACCATATTTTAGTTCACAGGACAAGGGATGTGACTTATAGAGAAACAAAGGTTCAAGTGAACAGAAATATGATTGGCAAAGATCAAAAACCCATTGTCTTTCTCTGAAAACAAATGTTTTCAAAAATTCATAACAAACATCAGCTTTCAACTAAAGGAATAGACAGTTAATTTTGCAACGTCATAGAAAACTAAGTACGCCTATTATTATTGACAAAAAAAATGACAATAAATTCAAATAGAACTAAAAAAAAATTAAAACAAATTTACGAACCTAGAGTGTTGAAGCCATTAAATTTATAAGATATTAACCGCGAGAAATTTTGATCTCCACTTCAGTCTCCAGTGAACATCAAAAAACCTTAGTGAAACGACTATCAAAAAATGACATCAAAAAGAACCACAAACGCTGAAAAGTATCCAAAACTCACAAAATTCTTAAACAAATTGACTAAGCCATAAAGAAACCAGTCAAAACGTCTAACAAACAGAGAAATCATTGTTTGGCTCACCAAAAAAGACATCTCTAAATAATGAGGCTAAGTTTCTCAAAAATGGAGGAAAGTTAAGAAAAAAATACAAAATTGATAAAATACGAAAAAGGTTACCAAAACCAGAAGAAAAGGAGAAAAGTTGAACACTTTTTTTAAAAATTATTTTGAAAGTTATTAAAATCATTAGCTGTATACCAACATTAGTCACTGAGTTCTTTTGTATCTATAGGAGCAATCGAGACCATTTATTGACCAATATACGGTATACAAAAAAAAGTAACAACAAATACAGGGCAAAATTTAAAACTACAAATTCTGCAAGAGAACTGAGTCGCAGACCTTAAAACCCTTAAGTTAAGAAAAAAATATATATTCAACTGCATAATTTATGCGTTTTTTGCGATTGAATTTTTGAGTAAATTGACAATCAACCTCAAACAAAAGAACAGCAAAAATGGGCAATAAAGCACAAATATCAAAACAATTTGTATTAAAACTTGTAACACCAAAACAAAGAAGTCGTTGTTAAAGAAAACCAAATAAGTTAAAAAGTTTTGCTTACTTGAAAGAAACTTGACCGTATTTACTGCGAACAAGCTAAAAGTTGCCAGAAATGAGATCAAAACAATTGACAAAATCAAAAATCACTGAAATTTTCTTAAAACAATTATAATCGATGTCATAACAGACATTAGATAACAACCAAATGCATTGTATAGGTTTGCTTAAACCTCTTGAAGAAGCCATTTGGATCTTTGATCAGTGAGTATTAGACTGCAATCAGACTGCAAAAAAAAATAAATGCAGGCAAAACACAAGAATACACCTAAAGTTTACTGAAACTCATCAAAACCATTAAAACCATTAAGTCTTCTCGGGAAAAAAATATATGTACAATTGACCTCTTCGTTACGTAAATGGGAGCTGTCCTTTATTTAGCCGTGAAATGAAAATTTTTCAGTAATTAACTTATGAAGCAAAAACAATGAAGCAAACTATTTTGAAAAAGCAGCGCTCAATTAAACATACCCGGCAGATTGCCAGAAAATAGCCGACGTCGTTTCCCGTAACCAATATTTGGGTTGAAAGAGAAAAAGCTATTGAAAAAAAAACTTGTACCAACAATTTTAAAGTGCGAATTATTTTGACGTCATTTTAAGCTGAACATACTTCTGTTTCGTAATGAGACCACACAGGGGTTAGTATCAATACCAATAAGTATTAGAGATGGTAACTCAGAACAAAATTTGAGTAACGGGCATCTAAAATCGGGCTTTATGGGTTTATGCTGTCTTTATTTCTGATTTCTCTTTTTAACACTGACACTGTTCATTTTGAATTGCTTTGCTGAGCAACTGCTGTCTAAAAACAATTTTAGCAGAGTGAGAGGAGTGAATCTAGCCTGGAGAAGTCAAAGATTTCAAGCAAGATATTGAAAAAGCTGTGTACTAAGGTAAAGCAAAAAGGTTTTATTCGAGGAAGTGAAAAATAGGAGCGCTATAAAAGCCGGCTAGGCTGAGGCGGCTATTAAAAATTAAAAATTTCTGATTGTACGAATCCTCTGATTTTGCCGCGCGCCCAACAAACCACCCAATTATTCCAAATATTTGTGAAGTAAATCACTCGGTAAGTTAATTAGTTGAAACATCAAATAAACGATTATTCTTTTTGTATAAATATTGAGTTAAAATGGCAATAAACGGGTAAATATCAATTCTATAAGACTTTTATAGGGCACCTAATTCCAACAAGCTTTTTTGGAGATTACGCAGTCTGTGTCAGCGTTTCTACTTCTGTCAAAATTTAACAAAGTGTACCAAAAAAGAATATTTTACGCCAATTTTGCATTTTGAAATTTGCATTTTGAAAAATGTATCCAAAATTTTAGCCAAAAAAATTCAATCAAACAATTCAGCAACGCTCTTTTATCTTTAACGAAAAAAAAAATTTTATTAAAAATTTTAACATGTTTTAAATTATATTAGCAAAATTCAGCCCAATTTTAGCGAAAATTAAGGAAAATGTGAAAAAAACTGTCGAATATTCACTAAAGCTTTAAACCACGATAACTCCCTGTAAAAAACGAAATTTGACAAACATTTTTATTTCCATATTCTAGGATGTACGTGCTTTCTAATGGTGTCGATCGGTCAAAATTGTCTGTACAAAAAAAACCGATTTGAGTATATAGTTCCTCACTCCCCACTAAAGTGGGGGTCGGAAAAATTAATTGCATGCAATACAGAGACAAATATAGGCAACAACCAAAACTGTCAAGAACACATTCAACAAATTTTATCTAAAATAAAATTTTGTACTGTTTTTTACTCCACTGTAAAACCAGGAAACTATTTTTATTATCATTTTCAAATAGCAAAACTTCTAGTAGTGTTTTCTGTTAAAGCGGATAGATATAGCATATGCATTCAGGATAGAAACAATCCCATTCTGAGATCACTACCTTATCCACGAAGAACGCGGCTGTTTCTGTGCAACATAATTCAGTCTGTTGATAAATTAAACTCAAATTTTCATTAAAAGGGCAAAGTAGATATTTAATAGTTTGTCAAAAAATTCTCAATTTGTCTCTCTTAAAAACATTCAGAAAATCATAACATAAAATGAGAGGCAAAACAATTTTGAGTTCCCTTGCAAGCTATATTTTAACATTTTTTCAATGTCAAAACGTGTTCCACTTCTGTGTGCAGTTTTCAGTCAGATTCTAAAACTATACATAATTAAAACTCCTAAAACAAACTCCTAAACTGAAAGCTAATAAGCTTAATACCGATGTCAGCTATCAATCTCTCTAATGCAGATCGCCAAACTGATGCAGCATAGCTTAATGACCGGGCTTCATCCATTTATCCCGTTTCTTTTGAATCTGCTCGTTTGGCAATGACGGTATTCACTCCATTGCGTAATACAATAATGAGTGAAATAATTTAACATCCATTCAGTTGGAACAGTGAGCCAGAAAAGTCACGAGTCCAAAGTGAAAATCTTGACATAGATAAAATTAAAAACATGATCAAAATGTGAAGCAAATAACGTAGCTAGCAGATTGCAAGGAAAGAGCCGCAATAGCGTCCTGAGATATACAATCTCAAACAAAACCGATTAAACATCGGAAGAATTGCTCTCGAACGACTAGTGGGAGCTCTAATCAATTGCAGTCTGCTTCAGTCGGTGGGGGGAGGGAGGGAGGGGGAGCATAAATTGGACTTAGAAGCTCAATAGTGGGCTTCAAATAACCACGAGATTCACATACACCACTATTAAGATATAAATTAAAAAATGGCACACTTCGGCGCACTTTTCATTTGACTTTTAGTATTATACTGCCGCCAATTAAGTTCAACTGCTTGAAACTCATAGTGAGCCAAAACTTTAGATCACGCAAAACGCAAAAAGTCAAGGGCGTAAAAGTCACTCGGAAGTCAAAACTGTCGAGCGAAAATTTTGCAAAAAAAAGACACACACGTTTACAATAATTGCTATGAACTTCGTTCAAGAGCAATTAAAAAGATAGCAAAAGAAACAGACCAAATAGAAAATTTTTTTATTGAATACTGAGATGCATCTTCCGATTAACTGTCTGTTTAACATATTGCTGCTCCTACTAGCTGCTCACAAACAACGTTGAATTCGACACGTAGTCACTTGACCTTATCTCCTTGAATTAAGTAAAAATAGTCAATTTCAAGGTGAGGAATTCCTTTTAGAGAGTGGGGCAAGTAACTTGTGACCTCAAAAATTTAATCACGGAAATGAACAAAAAACCTCTCTCCACTAAGATTGAAAAAAAACTGTCAGTCACGCAATACAAAAAAAAATACAAATTGATTAAAAACATTATGTATCCACTGAAATCATTGCAAGATTCATTTATACCTGCTTAGAATGATTGAGACCTTTAATTATACAGGATACGTCAAAAGACTACAAAAAGAACAAATACAGACAAAAAAAATCGAATCTGCTTGAAAACGGTGTCCCAGCAAATCAAACAAGAGCTTTTCACTAAGAACATGAATTTTTTTGGATTGCTTTTCCAAATGGCAACAGAACCGGCCATTATTGTGATACTGTGAAAAGAAAACAAAATTCTAAAAAAAATGGGCAAATATTCAAGAATCACGAATATTTTATGAAAACTCGTAGTACCAAAAACAACGACAATTTGAGGAAAACAGTTATGAAGACCATATTCTAGTTCACAGGACAAGGGATGTGACTTATAGAGAGAAACAAAGGTTCAAGTGAACAGAAATATGATTGGCAAAGATCAAAAACCCATTGTCTTTCTCTGAAAACAAATGTTTTCAAAAATTCATAACAAACATCAGCTTTCAACTAAAGGAATAGACAGTTAATTTTGCAACGTCATAGAAAACTAAGTACGCCTATTATTATTGACAAAAAAAATGACAATAAATTCAAATAGAACTAAAAAAAAATTAAAACAAATTTACGAACCTAGAGTGTTGAAGCCATTAAATTTATAAGATATTAACCGCGAGAAATTTTGATCTCCACTTCAGTCTCCAGTGAACATCAAAAAACCTTAGTGAAACGACTATCAAAAAATGACATCAAAAAGAACCACAAACGGTGAAAAGTATCCAAAACTCACAAAATTCTTCTTAAACAAATTGACTAAGCCATAAAGAAACCAGTCAAAACGTCTAACAAACAGAGAAATCATTGTTTGGCTCACCAAAAAAGACATCTCTAAATAATGAGGCTAAGTTTCTCAATAATGGAGGAAAGTTAAAAAAAATACGAAATTGATAAAATACGAAAAAGGTTACCAAAACCAGAAGAAAAGGAGAAAAGTTGAACACTTTTTTTAAAAATTATTTTGAAAGTTATTAAAATCATTAGCTGTATACCAACATTAGTCACTGAGTTCTTTTGTATCTATAGGAGCAATCGAGACCATTTATTGACCAATATACGGTATACAAAAAAAAGTAACAACAAATACAGGGCAAAATTTAAAACTACAAATTCTGCAAGAGAACTGAGTCGCAGACCTTAAAAACCTTAAGTTAAGAAAAAAATATATATTCAACTGCATAATTTATGCGTTTTTTACGATTGAATTTTTGAGTAAAATGACAATCAACCTCAAACAAAAGAACAGCAAAAATGGGCAATAAAGCACAAATATCAAAACAATTTTTATTAAAACTTGTAACACCAAAACGAAGAAGTCGTTGTTAAAGAAAACCAAATAAGTTAAATAGTTTTGCTTATTTGAAAGAAACTTGACCGTATTTACTGCGAACAAGCTAAAAGTTGCCAGAAATGAGATCAAAACAATTGACAAAATCAAAAATCACTGAAATTTTCTTAAAACAATTATAATCGATGTCATAACAGACATTAGATAACAACCAAATGCATTGTATAGGTTTGCTTGAACCTCTTGAAGAAGCCATTTGGATCTTTGATCAGTGAGTATTAGACTGCAATCAGACTGCAAAAAAAAATAAATGCAGGCAAAACACAAGAATACACCTAAAGTTTACTGAAACTCATCAAAACCATTGGGTCTTCTCGGGAAAAAAAATATATGTACAATTGACCTCTTCGTTACGTAAATGGGAGCTGTCCTTTATTTAGCCGTGAAATGAAAATTTTTCAGTAATTAACTTATGAAGCAAAAAACAATGAAGCAAACTATTTTGAAAAAGCAGCGCTCAATTAAACATACCCAGCAGACTGCCAGAAAATAGCCGACGTCGTTTCCCGTAACCAATATTTGGGTTGAAAGAGAAAAAGCTATTGAAAAAAAAACTTGTACCAACAATTTTAAAGTGCGAATTATTTTGACGTCATTTTGAGCTGAACATACTTCTGTTTCGTAATGAGACCACATAGGGGTTAGTATCAATACCAATAAGTATTAGAGATGATAACTCAGAACAAAATTTGAGTAACGGGCATCTAAAATCGGGCTTTATGGGTTTATGCTGTCTTTATTTCTGATTTGTCTTTTTAACACTGACACTGTTCATTTTGAAATGCTTTGCTGAGCAACTGCTGTCTAAAAACAATTTTAGCAGAGTGAGAGGAGTGAATCTAGCCTGGAGAAGTCAAAGATTTCAAGCAAGATGTTGAAAAAGCTGTGTACTAAGGTAAAGCAAAAAGGTTTTATTCGACGAAGTGAAAAATAGGAGCGCTATAATAGCCGGCTAAGCTGAGGCGGCTATTAAAAATTACAAATTTCTGATTGTACAAAACCTCTGATTTTGCCGCGCGCCCAACAAACCACCCAATTATTCCAAATATTTGTGAAAAAAATCACTCGGTAAGTTAATTAGTTGAATAAAAAAAACGATCATTCTTTTTGTATAAATATTGAGTTAAAATTGCAATAAACGGGTAAATATCAATTCTATAAGACTTTTATAGGGCACCTAATTCCAACAAGCTTTTTTGGAGATTACGCAGTCTGTGTCAGCGTTTCTACTTCTGTCAAAATTTAACAAAGTGTACCAAAAAAGAATATTTTACGCCAATTTTGATGAGAAAAATTTGCATTTTGAAAAATGTATCCGAAGTTTTAGCCAAAAAAATTCAATCAAACAATTCAGCAACGCTCTTTTATCTTTAACGAAAAAAAATTTTATTAAAAATTTTAACATGTTTTAAATTATATTAGCAAAATTCAGCCAAATTTTAGCGAAAATTATGGAAAATGTGAAAAAAACTGTCGAATATTCACTAAAGCTTTAAATCACGATAACTCCCTGTAAAAAACGAAATTTGACAAATATTTTTATTTCCATATTCTAGGATGTACGTGCTTTCTAATGGTATCGATCGGTCAAAATTGTCTGTAGAAAAAAAACCGATTTGAGTATATAGTTCCTCACTCCCCACTAAAGTGGGGGTCGAAAAAATTAATTACATGCAATACAGAGACAAATATAGGCAACAACCAAAACTGTCAAGAACACATTCAACAAATTTTATCTAAAATAAAATTTTGTACTGTTTTTTACTCCATTGTAAAACCAGGAAACTATTATCATTTTCAAATAGCAAAACTTCTAGTAATGTTTTCTGTTAAAGCAGATAGATATAGCATATGCATTCAGGATAGAAACAATCCCATTCTGAGATCACTACCTTATCCACGAAGAACGCGGCTGTTTCTGTGCAACAAAATTCAGTCTGTTGATAAATTAAACTCAAATTTTCATTAAAAGAGCAAAGTAGATATTTAATAGTTTGTCAAAAAATTCTCAATTTGTCTCTCTTAAAAACATTCAGAAAATCATAACATAAAATGAGAGGCAAAACAATTTTGAGTTCCCTTGCAAGCCATATTTTAACATTTTTTCAATGTCAAAACGTGTTCCACTTCTGTGTGCAGTTTTCAGTCAGATTCTAAAACTATACATAATTAAAACTCCTAAAACAAACTCCTAAACTGAAAGCTAATAAGCTTAATACCGATGTCAGCTATCAATCTCTCTAATGCAGATTGCCAAACTGATGCAGCATAGCTTAATGACCGGGCTTCATCCATTTATCCCGTTTCTTTTGAATCTGCTCGTTTGGCAATGACGGTATTCACTCCATTGCGTAATACAATAATGAGTGAAATAATTTAACATCCATTCAGTTGGAACAGTGAGCCAGAAAAGTCACGAGTCCAAAGTGAAAATCTTGACATAGATAAAATTAAAAACATGATCAAAATGTGAAGCAAATAACGTAGCTAGCAGATTGCAAGGAAAGAGCCGCAATAGCGTCCTGAGATATACAATCTCAAACAAAACCGATTAAACATCGGAAGAATTGCTCTCGAACGACTAGTGGGAGCTCTAATCAATTGAAGTCTGCTTCAGTCGGTGGGGGGAGGGAGGGAGGGAGGGGGAGCATAAATTGGACTTAGAAGCTCAACAGTGGGCTTCAAATAACCACATTAGAGATTCACATACACCACTATTAAGATATAAATTAAAAAATGGCACACTTCGGCGCACTTTTCATTTGACTTTTAGTATTATACTGCCGCCAATTAAGTTCAACTGCTTGAAACTCATAGTGAGCCAAAACTTTAGATCACGCAAAACGCAAAAAGTCAAGGGCGTAAAAGTCACTCGGAAAGTCAAAACTGTCAAGCGAAAATTTTGCAAAAAAAAGACACACACGTTTACAATAATTGCTATGAACTTCGTTCAAGAGCAGTTAAAAAGATAGCAAAAGAAACAGACCAAATAGAAAATTTTTTATTGAATACTGAGATGCATCTTCCGATTAACTGTCTGTTTAACATATTGCTGCTCCTACTAGCTGCTCACAAACAACGTTGAATTCGACACGTAGTCACTTGACCTTATCTCCTTAAATTAAGTAAAAATAGTCAATTTCAAGGTGAGGAATTCCTTTTAGAGAGTGGGGTAAGTAACTTGTGACCTCAAAAATTTAATCACGGAAATGAACAAAAAACCTCTCTCCACTAAGATTGAAAAAAAACTGTCAGTCACGCAATACAAAAAAAATACAAATTGATTAAAAACATTATGTATCCACTGAAATCATTGCAAGATTCATTTATACCTGCTTAGAATGATTGAGACCTTTAATTATACAGGATACGTCAAAAGACTACAAAAAGAACAAATACAGACAAAAAAATCGAATCTGCTTGAAAACGGTGTCCCAGCAAATCAAACATGAGCTTTTCACTAAGAGCCTGAATTTTTTTGGATTGCTTTTCTTCCAAATGGCAACAGAACCGGCCATTATTGTGATACTGAAAAGAAAACAAAGATCTAAAAAAATTGGGCAAATATTCAAGAATCACGAATATTTTATGAAAACTCGTAGTACCAAAAACAACGACAATTTGAGGAAAACAGTTATGAAGACCATATTCTAGTTCACAGGACAAGGGATGTGACTTATAGAGAGAAACAAAGGTTCAAGTGAACAGAAATATGATTGGCAAAGATCAAAAACCCATTGTCTTTCTCTGAAAACAAATGTTTTCAAAAATTCATAACAAACATCAGCTTTCAACTAAAGGAATAGACAGTTAATTTTGCAACGTCATAGAAAACTAAGTACGCCTATTGTTATTGACAAAAAAAATGACAATAAATTCAAATAGAACTAAAAAAAAATTAAAACAAATTTACGAACCTAGAGTGTTGAAGCCATTAAATTTATAAGATATTAACCGCGAGAAATTTTGATCTCCACTTCAGTCTCCAGTGAACATCAAAAAACCTTAGTGAAACGACTATCAAAAAATGACATCAAAAAGAACCACAAACGGTGAAAAGTATCCAAAACTCACAAAATTCTTCTTAAACAAATTGACTAAGCCATAAAGAAACCAGTCAAAACGTCTAACAAACAGAGAAATCATTGTTTGGCTCACCAAAAAAGACATCTCTAAATAATGAGGCTAAGTTTCTCAATAATGGAGGAAAGTTAAAAAAAATACGAAATTGATAAAATACGAAAAAGGTTACCAAAACCAGAAGAAAAGGAGAAAAGTTGAACACTTTTTTTTAAAATTATTTTGAAAGTTATTAAAATCATTAGCTGTATACCAACATTAGTCACTGAGTTCTTTTGTATCTATAGGAGCAATCGAGACCATTTATTGACCAATACACGGTATACAAAAAAAAGTAACAACAAATACAGGGCAAAATTTAAAACTACAAATTCTGCAAGAGAACTGAGTCGCAGACCTTAAAAACTTTAAGTTAAGAAAAAAAATATATATTCAACTGCATAATTTATGCGTTTTTTACGATTGAATTTTTGAGTAAAATGACAATCAACCTCAAACAAAAGAACAGCAAAAATGGGCAATAAAGCACAAATATCAAAACAATTTGTATTAAAACTTGTAACACCAAAACGAAGAAGTCGTTGTTAACGAAAACCAAATAAGTTAAATAGTTTTGCTTATTTGAAAGAAACTTGACCGTATTTACTGCGAACAAGCTAAAAGTTGCCAGAAATGAGATCAAAACAATTGACAAAATCAATTTCGATTGAGTAAACAAAATACTAGACCTAGGACGGAATGAGTGAATTGGGAAAACAACTTCTAAAAAAAATCAGATGAAAAAATTTAAAAAAAAAACAGAAAATCAAAGTCAAAATGCCTCATGTGAACATAAGAACACTAGCGAGAAATTGAAATTTAGTTCAAACAAAAAACTAGGCCTAGAATGAACTTTGAATGGATTGGGAAAACCATTTAGAAAAAAATCCGATCCAAAAAATCGAAAAAACAGTAAAAATCAAAGTGAAATTGCCGCATGAGAACAAAAAACCACAAGCGAGAAAGCGATTTTTTGTTCAAACACCGTTTTCCCACTCTACATTAAAATTAGAGTCAAGAAATTCACGCTGCAAAAGCACGCGGTTTTTCGCTCCCCCTACTGGTTCGACGTGACCAAAATCGCTACTCCAATTTGACTTCAAAAATCATGAAAAATTATTGAACAGATCTTGAAAAAGACAGCGCCCTAACACAATACAAATTCTTTGAATTGTAAAACTAAGAGAAAGCCAAAAATAGCCCCAGCTATCGCTTTGCGGCTATTAAAAAAATAGCGGGGCCTGACTTACAACTCAAAGACCTCACCAACAACTCAAAGAATTTTTAGACTTAAAGAAAAAACAAGACCAAGAATCATCTATGAAAAGATTGAGTAACATAACCGACTAAAGTCGGGCGACCTGCTCTCAAGAAGGCGGCGAGGGTTTTGCTTCGGTAGTAACCAGCTGGATCTTAGGGATGCTAGAATTAGGGGGAGGGGGTCAAATGTTTAGGGAAGTCGTAAAATGCGGTCAAAGGTTTAAGATTAAGAGCAACCTTTATTACCATGATTTTGTCATCAAAAACAGTTTCGGTAAAACTCATAATTATGTATTAGTGAGGCTTTTTGATCTTGTTCATCTCAATTCGAAAAATGTGTGGAGTTCCTATAATTTTTCCGCGAAATTAAGTTGTCGTTGATATAGAGTCCCTATACAAAGAATTTTGATCAAGATGAACAGTACAGTTCAAAAAAGTCTGCTTTTTCCTCTTTCCCTATATTAATTTTTTCTCTAGTTTTCTTGTACATAATGAGTATCACAGTTATAAATGCTGATACGTTTTCTAGGCGAACGACATCGGAGAAATCAACTATAATATACTAAATTGTCTCAAGAATTCTCTTATTTCAAAGAAAAAGAAACTAGATGCTTATCTTCTCATTTTATTTTTCGATAAAAATTCTGATTAAACTAAGCGTCTGTTTATTTTTTGACTTCGATGCTTTAAATATTTTCTGTATCGGTAAAATCAAAACCTATAGACTACAGCAAAAAACATAACTGACTAAACGTCGGAAGAATTGCTGTCGAACGACTAGTGGGTGCTCTAATCAATTGCTCAATTGCAGCCTGCTTCAGTCGGAGGCGGGAGGGACGGAGTGCTTAAATGGGACTAAGAAGCTCAATACTGGGCTTCAAATAACCACATTAGAGGTTAACATACACCACTATTAAGATTTAAATTTAAAAATGGCACCAGTTTCGTCGCACTTTTCGTTCGACTTAGTATTATACTGCCGCCAATTGAGTTCAGCTGCTTGAAATTGTGATTTAGAAAGAATTTTAGATCACCCGAAACGCATAAACTTAAGGGCGTAAAAGTCACTCGAAAAGTCAAAACGGTCAAGCGAAAACTTGGCATAAAAAAGACACACACGTTTACAAAAATTACTTCTCTACGAGAGCATTTAACAATCCGATAAAAGAACAAAACAGTAAAAATAAAGGTCAAATTGCCCGATATGAACAATAAAACAGTAGCGAGCAATTGATTTCCTTTTTTACGGCGCAAAATCGATAGGTTTTTTGCACTACATTTTTTTCGGAGTGACCAATATCATCACATCAATTCGACTGGCTCCACTTACGTTTCGGATTGACCAAAAACAGTACTCCATTGACTTGAAAAAACAGGAAAACGTGCGAACACATCTTAAAAAAACATTACCAGAAGAATTCCGATACACTCCAATGTAGAAAATTGACCACCCTAGCCAAGAAGAAAGACCAACAGGACAAATATAATTGTTACAAACTTAGTTTGAGAGCCATTAACGTGTATGTGACGAATAAATTTATTATCTTAAACAAATGATTAGTTGAACAGGCATAATTTTAAAACCAAGCTTGCCTGAGTGGCAACTTTTAGAAGCCAGCATCAACTCACTTTTTATCGGTGCCGTTCAGCTGGGCCAACACTACTGTCTGTCGTAGATGTTGTCAAACAATTTTGCACAAACAGTCAGGAAATTAAAGTACCCAACCACAGGTCTAAATCAAAGCAATAAACTCTGAAACAGTTCAAAAGTATGAAAAGCGTTCATACACATGGCCAAATAACAGTTATGGACCTAAAAGACGAAAGCCCAAGACCAAGTAAGTACTACCAGGCGGATAACAAATTACAATATCATTGTAAATGCTAATTGGGATTCTAATCAGTTTCGTAAATTTGTTTTAATACCTCTCCTAAATGTAAATAAAGGCCACCAGACATAACACGTAAAAGATAACCCCACACAATTTATGCAAATCATACTTTTTACCTCTATAATGCGTGATGTATTTTTTTTTCTCAAATAACGCTTCTTCTTTTTTCAACTGATAAATAGCATTAGGCTTGTTGAAATAATTGCAATTACCAAAGCGTGAAAATTAATCTAGTGCTACTCCTTTTTCTAGTTAAAAAAAACGAGTGTTCAAAAACTAACCTCTGCTTTGTACAATTTAATATCAATTCCAAAACACAATGTCAAAGATGTTCATTTATAGAATGTTCAGTGAGTGTACTTGTAAAGTGCAAGTAATGGCAATGATCAATTAATCATTTTCAGAATAAGTTCTGTTAATCTGAGATGTCAGTCTCAATTACATTCACCCCTACAAGTGAGCGATCAATTCTCGATATTCTTTTGCGGCTAACAACGCGTGAAGTAGAAAGATAAATGCATCAAAACAGCTACAGAATAATGTCAGCTGGCTAGTATTAGTTAAATTAAAGCATTTGTTGAGTACTGGAAATTACTGCTGTTAATTGTTCCTTCACCTATACACTCCACCCTCATGTCTACATACCAAACACGGACAATTTTGTGCTCCCCCATTGAACATGGCAATATATAACTAGTATAAAAAATTTCTTTAAAAGGGATTATTCATTGTATTAGGCTCTCATTAGGCAGTAATACTCATCATTAAGGCAAGAAGCATGCTATTTTTTCATACTTTTTTCACGTTTGCAAAACAAAGCATTTTGATATATATTCTGTCGCCGTTCAGTTCTCATTCAGCAATTTTAACCATGTATTATTTTTCATCGATATTGAACGTGTAAAAGTGAAGGAAGTTGGTTATTGTGAATTAGCTACTGATTTGTGATCGAAGTGATATTTAAGCTCCCAAATTGAGTAAAGATTCTCCCTCCATGTCCTCGGGCACTGGCAGTCCTAGCAGTTCCAACACAGTCGGAGCTACATCTTGCAATGTCGTGTTTCTTGTCACTTGCTTCCACACGTATTTTCCCTAAAAGAATCATAGAAAACATGACCGACTAACTTTCGTCAAAATTCTCTTCATTTTGATCAGCGTTTTGATTGTAGTTTGTTCTAGCGGGGGTCAATAACTTCACTAAGGCGCTTCGAAAACTGTTATTATAACTTATTATATATCACAAAATGGAACAATTAAATCAAATTCCAAGCAGATTTCAATTATTTTGAGTAGATACCCCAAAATATATGTGAAAAATAATTACAAAATCTGACTCGTTAGTAAGTTGACGAAAGAAGGCAAAAAGAACAAACGGCAGAACGCATTATATTTAGTTTCCCATGATTGTTTCAAAATGCTTAAGTTGCTACTCCAAAGTATCAATTCTATGCACTAAATGAAGAACCAAACAGACTAAAATACATGCAACCAAGCCTAGAAAAACGTGAAAAACGCTTTAAACAGAAAGATCAGAAATTTATAACCATTTCAGAGGGATACAAACGTTCAATATTAACTTCCGAACTGCCAAATATTGAGTAATTTGATTCAATTTAATTTAATGAAATTTTGGAACAAAATCCGACTTCAAGCATTTTAAAGAAAACTATCAGTTAAATAAGGCATCAGTACAATTTACCCAATGCCAAATTACCCTTAGCATCTAATAATTAGTATAATCTGAACAATTAGGTACCCGTCAAAAAATAACACGGTATTAAGTAACCAAGTGCACTTAAACAATAATGTTATCTTTTAGGTACCAGTCAACAATTAACAAGAGATAAGGTAATTAATCGATTACTAGGATTAAACTTAAATTACAAAGGACGCAAAAACCACATATACTAAAATGTATTAAATAAACCTTTTTGAGGCATCATTCTGAGCAAAAATTCTGAGAAAAATTATACGCATAGAATGAGTTCAATTACTTGGGTTACGTCACAGCGAGATAGATTGACTTCGATCATTGACGACAAAGATTTTCACAAAAAATACAATAAAAATCGACAACGCATTGGAAGTGTTTAAAAAGAAACCCGAACAAATGCAAAAAGACTGCCATTACAGCCAACAAGCAATTATTATATACGAAAAATGAAGACAACCATGAAATTATTCCTGGGCACAATGAAGCGAAACAAAATGTGGGCAACATGAAAAAAAAACAACCAGAACAGAGCAGAATCCAGTAAATAATACGATCATTGCGAGTAACCTTCAGCCAATCGGGTCAGATATTGTGACCAAATGTCCATGCCGACACAATCAGCAACCAACTGGAGCCCCAATGGTCAAAAGGTAAGAGAAAACAAAAGAGCCACCCATAATAGACAGACTCGATATTCCGGCACAATTTCAAGAATTATGTCTGTATGATACCGTTAAATAAGATAACGAGCGAATGTTAATTTCTAGAAACAGAGAAAATCTGCAATCGCTGACAGCCAACAAATCTTTATGGCAGAGCAATAGCACTTTTAAAATCACCCCCTATCTAATTCTACTAGCTGTATACCGTATATATTCAGATTGGAGGTTTTTACCCTCTTTGTATATCTATGCGTTGCTCAATAACAAAAGGGAGAATTCAGACAGAAAACTACTCGTCGGCCTGAGTAAACTCACGGGGAGTGTTGCACCCCATAAAATTCTTTTGGATTTTGAAACGGCAGCAATCAATATGTTTGCTGAACAGTATCCTACACGCGAAATCAAAGATTGTTATTCTCACCATTGTCAGTTTCAATAGAAAGATATCTGAAATCGGCCTAAAAATTGTACGAAAACAACGAAGAGCTTGTTGCACTTGCCCTGCGAATGATACCACCTTTCAGTTGTGTACAGGCGTATATGGTTTCGGCCTCTTTCGACTAGGCGATTGAAGAGATACAAGTTTCGGAGGTCCTCGAAATAGAATAAGAATCTTTACAAATGATCGACGATCTTACTTATTATTTCCACAAGACTTATATTAAAGATGAAACAATTGGACGGAACACAAAAGAAGCTCAATACCCCTCGCAGCTCTGCAATCGTAGCAGAGACGCAGCTAAGGGCTTAGCGATCATGAAGGCTTTCATCCTTCTTTTCTATTGACTATCACAATTGGCTTCCCTGATTTTGACATAGTTTTTCCTATTTTCCAAACATTTTTTGCCCCGTTTGCCTTTTTGCTTTAATTTTTTGAAATTTCCGGGACAATTTTTTCATCGACGGGAATTGTACTACCGCGTATACTGGTCAGACTGAGTGAACAATCCACTAAACCAACTGTGCTTGACAAAAAGCGTTAATTTTGATTTAAATATTGCATTGCACTCATTTTAAAACTTAAAGGACCGAGTGTCTGTGACCTAAAAAATACTTTGATCTAACAGCCGCCTTTTAGGACATAAACTTTTTGGTACAAAGTAATCTCTTGTTTCGCATTTCTTAATGCATGCTTTCCGTCATTTGCTTTGAACTACAACAGAGCCGTTTTATTTATACGGCGTAATTAGCCTTATGCACTTTGCATTGAAATTGAAAAGAGCATTAATTAGAATCAGATCGAAATATTGGGTAGTTCTCAAAATTGGCTACTTTGGGATTGAGTAAGTTGGCATCGGGTAAAATGGCATTGGGTAAAAATGGAGGTAAAATGGCATTTAGTAAATTGGCATTGCGCAAAATGGAATTGGGTAAATTGTCATGTATCCGCTAAATAAACAATCGCAGCCAACAATACCCTCACAGACAATAAAAGTTTTCAGAAGGAAGAGATGAAAAAGCGTCTGAAAGCGCACAATGACAAAATGGCTATCAATTGCACCTTGATGTCTTCAAGAAAAGCTCAAAAAATATCCAAGATGTCCCAACATTAAAAACATAGCCGGCAGATTGCCGGAATAGCTGCGAAAGAATAGACCTGCGTGCCTTATAATAGAGATAGAAACAGATACAGATCTAAATTGAAAAAATCGACGCCGCTCATAAAGCTTGTTAAAATTCATTCCAAAGAAGCCTCTTATTAGGGACCTTTACTTCACATATGAGTTCCTTTGACCTTAAACACATTCAATTTAACCTTAAGTTTTAAAGTGCAAAAGTCATTTTTATTGAGTGAGGTAAGTCACGTATGATCAAAATCTAATCACGCAAATAACCTAAAAACTTTCGCTAAAGCGAGTGAGAAATGACGTCACGCGCGGAAATGCCGTTAGTGAGAGGAAGAAGTCATTCAGAAAATTTGACTTTTTCAGCTTTGCTGTGTGAACAAATGTAAAACAAAAAAGAGCGTCAGACGACGAAACAAAAAAACAGCAGGACAAGTCCTGACGTACAGTTCAAAGAATTTTCATTGAATAAAAAAAAACTAGACCTAAAACGGACTATGAATGGATTGGAAAAACCATTTAGAAAAAAATCCGATCCAAAAAATCGAAAAAACAGTAAAAATCAAAGTGAAATTGCCGCATGTGAACAAAAAACCACTAGCGAGAAAGCGGATTTTTGTTCAAACACCGTTTTATCACTACTTTAAATTTAGAGCGAAAAAATTTCACGCCGCAAAACCACTCGCTTTTTCGCTCCATTTCCTGTTTCGGCGAGAACAAAATCACTACTCCAATTTGACTTCAAAAATCATGAAAATGTGTGAACAGATCTTAAAAAAAAGACAGCGCCCCAATACAGTTCAAATTCTTTGAATTGTAAAAAACCAAGAGCACCGCAATATAGCTACGCTCAGCTTACAGCTTCGCAGCTATAAAAAAATATGCCAGAAAAACGGATTTGGCAAACCTAAGGTTGAAGCTAAACCTATGAAACTGAATTCAAAATGGCGCACGTAGAGAAAATTTCAAGAAAAAAACGCTAGGAGGAAACTTCATACTGCTTTTCTCATCCTCTCTCAAAGCAATTTACGAACAAACACACTCTCTCACTCTCTATTCTCTACTTTGACTTCTGTCCAGCAGATTAACCTTAACACACAACTCAAATCTAACACGGCCGCTATTGATTTTTACATATGTTTACATACGGTTTCACTGAACTTCAACTATTACATATACCGATAGGAAACCAATATTTACCATTGGTTCGTAAAATTCAAGATGAGATCATTAAAATCAAAGGTTTATTTTCAATTTGCGTCTATTCAGAAACAATTGTAAACAAATTCGTCTGAACACAACTAAAATCTGTTCTCTTTACCAAAAATTTTACCCTCTTTCACACAATTTGTAGTTCTCTACTAAGCACGAAAATTGATCAAATAATCTTTGCCCAATTAAGGTGCTACTTTTCAACAAATGATAAATTTGAAGCAAGTATGAGCATACCTGGGGGTCGAACATGTAGAAAGGAACCCTGAAAGTAGTATGAGCAGTGTGTGGTCCTCCTTGGGGTGAAATCATTTGCTCCGCATTCCCGTGGTCAGCTGTAACCAGCATCACAACGCCTAGTTTTCCACAGGCTTCTTTGATCCTTCCAATGGCAACATCTGTAGCTTCACATGCTTTGATAGCTGGTTTGTATTGGCCAGTGTGACCCACCATGTCTGGGGGCGCAAAGTTGCACATGACAAACGGATATTTGTCACATTCCATAGCTAAAATACCCATGCCAACTCGATCGAATAACTTGAATATTCTATCAGACACCTTTAAGATCTCCTTTAACGAAAAAAGGAACCTTTCAATTTGCGCAGCCCCAACACGTCTCATTACATAGTAAAACATAGCCGGCAGATTGCCGGAATAGCTGCGAAAGAATAGACCTGCGTGCCAGATAATAGAGATAGAAACAGATACAGATCTAAATTGAAAAAAAAATCGACGCCGCTCAAAAAACTAGGCCAAAAAAGATTCAGCGAAAAATTAATAAAGCTTGTTAAATTTCATTCCACAGAAGCCTCTTATTAGGGTCCTTTAGTGCACATATGAATTCTTTTGACCTAAAACAAATTCAAATTAAAATAAAGTTTTAAAGTGTAAAAGTCATTTTACTGAGTGAGGTATGTCACGTATGATCAAAATCTAATCACGCAAATGACCTAAAAACTTTTGCTAAAGCGAGTGAGAAATGACGTCACGCTCGCAAATGCCGTTAGTGAGAAGAAGAAGTCATTCAGAAAATTTGACTTTTTCAGCTTTGCTGTGTGAACAAATGTAAAAAAGAGCGTCAGACGACGAAACAAAAAAACAAAGCAGGACAAGTCCTGACGTACAATTCAAAGAAGTTTCATTGACTAAACAGAAAAACTAGACCTAGAATGGACTATGGGTGAATTGAGAAATCCATTTTAAAAAAATCAGATCATAAAATAAGAAAAAAAACCAAAAAATCAATGTCAAAATGCCACATGTGAACAAAAAACCACTAGGGAGAAAAGAAAATTTAATTCAAACAAAAAACTAGGCCTAGAATGAGCTGTGAATGAATTGCAAAAAACAATTTAAAAAAAATCCGATCCAAAAAATTGAAAAAACAGTAAAAATCAGAAGTGAAATTGCCGCATGTGAACAAAAAACCACTACCGAGAAACCGAACTTTTGTTCGAATACCTTTTTCTCACTCTACTTTAAAATTAGAGCGAAAAAAATTCACACCGCAAAACCACTCGCTTTTTCGCTCCATTTCCTGTTTCGGCGTGACCAAAATCACCACTCCAATTTGACTTCAAAAATCATGAAAATGTGTGAACAGATGTTAAAAAAAACATAGCCGGAAGAATTCCGGAAACGACTCGGAGAAATAATTAGAACAATAATTGTGAACCCTGACCCTCCACAAATGCCATAAAACATTTAAGGAAGAATAGAAACGGCATTCATAAACAAATTGAACAAAAAAACTAGAAAAACTAAGTTTTTTTAAATTGAGTTTTTTTAATAGTAAAAGGAAACAAAAATCCAAAATTCCTTTACAATTAGAGTAATGAAAAGCTCGCAAAACAATGGGCAAGTCATAATACGCTAAGAAACTTGTCTAAGAGTAAAAAAGAAAACTGCAAAAAAAATATGAAAAATGGTTTAAATTTTCTCAATTTTTCTGTCAATTTTCCTAAGAAAAAAGTGATTTATACCAAGAAAACTTTAGTCAATTGGTATCTGAATACTCCTTAAAAAACAAGCTTCTGATGGAATCCCTTGTTGGCACCACTAGTGAACAGAAGCATGAGCCATCAGACCAACAGAAATGAAATCAAAACTCAGAAACTTGAAAATTTGCCAAAACTCAAAAAAGGTCAAAACTGAAAGTTTTTACAAGTTGGGACCGAAAATTTGTCCACCCCCCCCCCGATTTTGGGAAGGGAAAACCTGAGCAACCCAAGGTTTTAGCACACGGTTAGGGTAACCCCTAAGCTATCCATGGACCCAACGAACATCCTTGCATCATACCTACAAGTGATGCTATTAGCACTTATATGGTGCAAAAAGTGCATTTTTGGATATTTTGTCATTTATTGTTAATTTTGCTAAATTGTTAATTCTATGATCCCTTAAGTGTTTATTAAAGGTCATTTGTCATACATTTGAGGCATTTAGAGTTACGTATGTACCATCAGTGCTTATGTCAACAAAAGCAAATAGTGCGGTAATTTGACATTTACTATGTAAACATTGACTTAAATCACTTTATTCGATTAACCAATCAGAGATCAGTGACAATGATGTTATAAATGATATTTAGCGGATTATTTACTTTAACCCAATTGTCTGAATAGTGTAACCATATTGTATTTAGAACCATTAGAAACTGTCATAAGGAGCAGTTGGCTCTCAGATTGACTATAATTTGATTCTTCATCAACTTTAGTCTTTTGCGCTAAGTTTTGCTAGATCTTAAGATCTCGAGCGTTATAAGTTAGTTGAGCTTTCTTAACAAGAAGTTAGCAACAGTACTAGCTTTGGGCTGAAGCCTTACAAACTTCAGCACGAGATTGGATATAGATTATCACCAAGGATTTTCTTAACTTCAATCACAAAAAATTAAAGTTACAGTCCTTTATTACAACTGAGCGACTAATAGTTACTACGCGAGTGTTAGTCGATAGCAACCGAGTGAAGAACCAGGCCGGCGTAAAACTCGAGAACCAGGCCGCGAAGTTGGGTTCCGCTGAGATTCTTGAGCAGCCGCAACATTTGGTCCGCCGACCCGGACAACAACGACAACACGAACAGATACCCGGACAACAGTGACCCGGAGAGCAGTAATCTGGATAACAGTGATCCAGACAGCAGTGACACGAACAGAGACGAATCGATTCGATTTTGGTGGACCATAACGAAATCCTTACGATGGCTGGAAAGAGCCCCGATAGACATTGGAAAACGACTGACTACAAGATGTCAGGCCAACTCAAGAAGCTAGAAAAGGAGCAAACCGAATTGCTGGAAACCTTTGACCGGCATGACACTGCCGTAAAAGCACAACTAGCCCAGAATAAAACAGTGACAGCTGAAAGAGTGTATCGATGCTTCTTTGAGACATATGATGAGCTGAAAGAAAACAGACAGCAACAGAGACAACTCCTGAAGCCAAAGTACTTAGAGAGTTTCGATGCCGACACTCAGCGAAAATTGGGCGAAAGGAAAAAGGTACTGCAATGGCTCATCGAGAAGGTACCAGGACTCAAAGAAATTGAAGAGTATCGTACTGAAGTCATTAATTGGAAAGACGTGATCCGACTTGTCAAACCAGAGCAAAAGCGCATGTCAACTCATATCGAAATGGCCAAACTTACAGATCTACTTAAAAAGTACCAGCAAACCGTAGAGAGTGGAAATCAAACATCGTTGGTGTCATCTACATCGGCAGGTGATAAGGACCCAAACGAGACTGTAATTGATACAGGAAACGGAGTGACAGAAAATGTCGAAGAGAACGTTGAAGTAACCTCTAGGCATTCTGGAACGCACCGAAGCAAAAAAAGAACCCAGTATTGCCAACTCACGTTCATCAAGGAGGCGCGAGATTGAGAACTTAGAACTCAAAAACATGAGAGCAAAGAAAGAAGCCGATCAACGGCTGCGAGAGCGTCAAAGTCAGCTAGAGAAGGAACGTGAGGAAATAGAATTGCGTCGACGGCAAGAAGAATTACGCTTACAATTACAGCACCAGCAACAACAACAAGAGGAAGAGTTGCGTTTACAACTGACACAACAAGAAGACGAATTGCGCTTGCGGCAGCATGAGCGAGAGCTTGAAAATGAGAGGAAGAAGGCCGAGGCTGATGAGGAAGAAAGAGTTCTAAAACTGGAACTGACTAAGGGAAGCTCAAGAGCATCTGGATCAGAAGCAGGTGATATCGAAAGTGTGAGATCCAGACGAAAGCCAGCAATATCGCAGGACTGGCTCAAATCCGTAGCCGAGCAGTCCGATCCTAGCCGGCCACTATCACCAAACGTTGTGGTCGACCCTCCTAAGAATGTCACACAGGACAGAACTGACAAAAGGTTCAGTGCATACCCGAAAACTACCCCGCTGTTCCAACCGGGTGTAGGAATCTTCTCAGCCCCACGACAGGAACCAAGCTTTCTAAAGAGATCAGAAATCCCTACATCAATTAAGGTGACAGATCCGCCAGTGCATTTGTCCAGGACGACGTTTCAACAGCAAGGAACGTCAACAGTGAAAAACAAGCAGAGAAGTCAAAGTCCCAAACACAACTCCCGCGACAGATCGATGGAGAATCGTAATCAAACGACGTTGAGCCAACCCACACCACAAGTTATATATCAGATGCCAAGTGATGGCTCAAGAGGATTACCAAAACTGAAGTTAACAGAGTTTTCAGGAGATCCTCTAGAGTGGCCTGAGTGGTGTGAACTCTTCGATGTAATTGTTCATCAGAAGAAGCTAAGTGATACTGAGAAGATGCAGTATCTGAAGACCAGCCTCACGGGTCAAGCGAAAGCAGCAATATCGGGATTGGGCTTCAGCTCACAGTCATATTATCAAGCCTGGGATGTTCTCTGCAAGAAGTTTGGCAGACCGAGAGTCATAGTCGAAGCTCAACTTAAGAAGATATACACTCATCCACCAGTTAGACACGATGACTCCAGTAGCATTGTTCGATTTGCAAACGTAGTCACAAACACAGTAAACGTTTTGACCAGGCTTGGATTTCAACCTGACCTGGAATCGGAAGGAGTTCTGAGTTCAGCAACAAGAAAACTCTCCCTTCAACTCAAAGAGCAGTGGCTACGTCACCTACAGGATCACCAGCTACTGGCAGCAAACTCGATTGTTTTCAAAGACTGGTTAGAATCAACAGCTTTCATACATGAGGACTTGTTAGCTCAGACAAGCTCTAAGTTTCAGAATCGGGAAAAGCCGAAAACCAGTACATTCGCATCAAATGCTGAAGATTCTACAAAACCAAAGAGTTTGGAATGTCCACTGAAAGATGGACAGCATGCGATCTGGAATTGCGAGAAATTCAAATCAATGAAACTGAATGAACGACGAGAGCAAGTTCAGAAGCTCAGACTGTGTTTCAATTGTCTGAGACCTGGTCATCGATCAAGGGACTGCAGAAGTAAAACTTGCAGTGTGCCCAATTGTGGACGACGACACAACAAACTTTTGCACAGTGACTTCTCAAAGAAGGAGGCTACAACGAGTGTCTCAGACGCTACAACAGCATTAGCGACTAACATCACACAAGGAGGGCTACCTGTAGTGCGAATTAAGCTCGTAAATGGGAACCACAGCCTGAGCGTGCTAGCGATGTGTGATACAGGATCTTCAATCTCATTCGTGGACAAGTCAATCGTATCAACACTGCAGCTGCAAGGAAGAAAGGCGTCCTTGTCAGTAGCAGGAATCCACGGATCGGAATACGTCAAGACTGAAATAGTGCCGATAGCTGTTTCAGCACACGAGAAGTCACGACCACTGACAACAGTGCAGTTTTATGTGCACGAGAAACTGAAGTTGGGTGACCAGATGGTGGATCTGCAGGAATTGAAAGACCGCTACCCACATTTGAAGAACTTGCCGAATCAGAGCTACAATCTTAATGAAGTTCAAGTCATTCTTGGACAAGACTGCTATGACATCCATCACCCATTAGAGTTTAAGAGGTCCGATGACAAGGCTGCACCGTGGGCAGTGAAATCGAAAATAGGATGGGCATTAAGTGGTCCCCTACCAGCAAAACAGGCAGCAACCCTTGCTACTACAGCAACCTCAGTGTCAGAGGACAAACTAGCAAGCCAGTTGAGTAAGTGGTGGGACATCGAATCCTACGCCTCCAACTGCGATGTCACAGGCCAGTCAAAAGACGAACAACGAGCAATCAAGACGTTGGAACGAACAACGCGATTCACGGGTGAAAGATACGAAGTT
This sequence comes from Convolutriloba macropyga, assembly GCF_964194025.1. Taxonomy (NCBI): domain Eukaryota; kingdom Metazoa; phylum Xenacoelomorpha; order Acoela; family Convolutidae; genus Convolutriloba; species Convolutriloba macropyga. Next base: position 15,915,576 of record NC_134475.1, read on the forward strand.
GGACTTCTGTGGCGAGAGGACGAAGTGAAGTTGCCGAACAACTTCTACTCTGCAATGGGGCAACTCAAGTCCCTAGAACGACGCCTACAGAAGGATGATACGTTACGACAACGCTATCAGGAAACAATTGACACCGATGTCAAAGCTGGTTACGTTCGCAAAGTCGATCAAACTGAACTGAACGAAACCAGAGACGAACTGCAATGGCATTTGCCACATCACCCCGTCATCAACCCGCATAAACCGGAGAAAGTCAGAAGAGTTTGCAATGCGGCAGCCCAGTATCAAGGTGTGGCACTCAACGACAAACTTCTATCTGGACCAGACCTTCTACAGAGTCTGGTCGGAATAATTTTTCGATTCCGAGAACATCAAATAGCGCTATCAGCCGACATAGAAGCGATGTTTCTTCAAATTGGTGTCCCAAGCGCTGACAGCCGATGCCTACGTTTTCTCTGGAGAGACAATCCAGAACAGAGAATAGAAGTTTACGAGTATACACGACACGTTTTTGGGGCGAAGAGCTCGCCAACTTGTGCAAACTACGCTTTGCATCAAGTGGCGAAAGATAACGCGAACAACGACGAAAATCTCGTCAGAACGGTTCAACGCAACTTCTACATGGACGACTTCCTTAAGTCAGTCAGTACCCCCCAAGAAGCAATCCAAATCTACCAGAAAGTCAGAGACGTACTCAGCAAAGGTGGATTCAAACTGACGAAATGGATAGCAAGTGACGAAGAGGTCAAGTCACAGATCCCAGAGACAGACAGATCAACGAAAGTTGTGAAAACTTTCGAAGCTGAACCTCAATCATCATCAATACTTGGACTAAACTGGAATGTGGAAACAGATAGTCTCATTGTCTGTCGTGGAACTGAGCAAGAGGTTCCAGCAAAAATAACTCAGAGAATTGTCCTATCCTTTGTCTCAGCAGTGTTTGACCCACTGGGGATATGTTCACCCTTCACGATACGAATGCGGTTTCTGCTCAAAAGCATTTGGGCAGCAATGGGACAAGCATGGGACAAAGAATTGTCAGCAGAACACTCAAAACTGTTCAGTGATTGGTGTTCTGAATTGAGAGAAATAAGGACGATGTCAATAAATCGACTTTATTTCGAAAACGGATGTACAAACTTGAGACTCCACATCTTCACAGATGCATCAGAAGAAGCGATGTGCATAGTGGCATATCTGCAGGATGAAGCAACGCTGAAACTGACCTATGTAATTGGAAAATGCCGTGTAGCACCCATCAGACACACGACAATGCCGAAGTTAGAACTTCAAGCCGCAGTTTACGGAGTTCGTCTAAAGAGACAGATACTGAGAGAACATGACGTGAAAATCGACAAAGTCTATCATTGGACTGATTCATCAACGGTGTTACAGTGGCTACAATCAGCTCACAAGAAGCAACAAGTGTTTGTTGCAAACAGAGCAGCTGAAATACTGGAGAGCTCTTCCATGGATCAATGGAGACATGTCAAAGGCATCGAGAACCCTGCGGATATCGGGACTAGAGGAATGTCAATTGAAGGCCTCAAGGAGTCCGTGTGGTTAAACGGGCCGGCATGGCTCCACACAGATGAAGAAAAATGGCCAAATCCGTGGTGCCAAGCGAACAAAGTTGAAGCTGAGCAAGCTACAAGTACTGTAGCCGCAGAAACTAAACTACATCAACCATTTGTTTGGGACCGATACAGCAGCTTCAATAGAATCAGAAACTTTATTGCCTACTGCATGAGGTTCAAGACGAAGCAGAAGGGACTTCTCAAAGCTGAGGAGATCCATGGAGCAGAACAAATTCTGTTGCGATTTGTTCAAGCCGAAAGCTTCCCGAATGTTTCGAAGTCGATAACAAACAGCAAGGAAATCTCAAAAACATTGAACATCGCCAAATTGTCACCCTTCATAGAGGAAGATGGAACAATTCGAGTGAAAGGTCGACTGAAGCATTCAAACCTCGATTACAATGCAAAACATCCAATACTGTTGACAGCAAAGCATCCAGTAGTACAACTTCTGTTGGAGAGAGCTCATCGTGACAACCTACACGAAGGCACAGAATACGTGAGAAACATGCTCCAACAAGAATACTGGATCATTGGAATACGAAATGCGTTACGAAAAATCAAGTCCAGATGCATCAAATGCAGACACAGGAACGCCAACCCAATCCACCCACCGATGGCGGACCTACCACGAGAACGACTTGATGAACATGTTTTCCCATTCACCCATACCGGAGTCGACTACTTCGGACCCATAGAAGTGAAGTTCCTACGACGTACATTGAAGAGATGGTGCTGCCTCTTCACTTGTCTGACAACCAGAGCAGTACACATCGAAGTTGCACAGTCATTGGACACCGAGTCATGTCTAGCGGCAGTGACAAGATTCATCGCACGACGTGGCTACCCAAGTACCATCATCAGCGACAACGGCACGAACTTCGTTGGAGCAGCCAAGGAACTCAAAGCATTCATGGACGAATGGGACAAAGCTAAGATTGAAAGTGACTTAGCTCAGAAAAAGATAGTTTGGAAATTCAACCCTCCTGGAGCGCCACACTTTGGTGGAATCTGGGAAAGACTGTGTTACCGCGTAAATGAACAATGCGCTATTTAAATAAAAGAGCAGCGACGAATTTAAAGCGCTATGTAAACAAAGCGAGAAAGGATTACGTAATTTCTTAACCGTTTAAATGCACACAAAATCTCTTCTAATATACGTAGAAAGGTCGGAAAAAGTTCGTTAAACATAATTTTCGTTGAGCCTACTAATATACTGAATCGATTGCGCTCTTTTTAGGCTTAATATTTTTATGTTTCGAAAACGTATCGGTGACCAATCTGAGTCGAAAATCGACTCAGACAAAATACCTGCTAAAAAAGATCGAGCTAGATTTGCCGGGCCATTGAGAGGGGCCTTTGGCCTTTTGCGTTGATTGAATACAGTTGGATTGGAGAAAAAACTTGAATTTACTCGTCGAAAGTCTGCATTTTGTCAGCTTTATTTTGGTGCCGCTCCTTACAGAGCCGCCTTTCGTTTAAAATAAAAACGCTCGTTCGACCGAATATTTAGCCTCCCGGAGTCCGGGCTTATTATTGCAATAAAATTATTAAATAGTTGCATTTGACGCTGTGGAAGTTACGTTAATTATAAGGAGCTGCTTTGATCATAAACTATTTGAGCTCGAGTTTGGCTATACATGAAAGTACTTTTTCAACCAGAATGCAACAGAATACGTGTGCCAAATTGAAGTTTCAGGGTTTAAATTTTCACAATCATACAATTGCTCTAGATTATTTAAAGTGCAGTGTCTTCCTTGGTCTTATAAAAGCTAGTATTTTTTCAACTTAGATATTTATTTACTCTGAGTATGTTATAGTTAAAAAAGCGTTCGAAACCTATTTACTCCGATTTATCTCACATTGTTCTTATTTATTTCTCGCAATTTATATTCGTCGCAGTAGAATGAATTATAACAGCACGTAAATTGGGTATAATTGTAACGGTTATTGGACGACAAATTAGACTGTGCTTTGGATCTAATACGAAGAATACAACCTCAATTAGTGGAAAAAATTTTGAGCAAAGTGGTGGACTCTGTGCCTGATCTATGTGCGGACCCTTTGTCCTTTGTGCATCAACCTCTCAAAGCTGTACGTGATGATGGCGTTGGAAAAGAGATTCACAGTCTAAGACACGAAAAAAAACTGTAAGACTCGACAAAAAAAAAAACTTGGTTTTGATGCATTAAATTGATTATTTATCCGGCAAATCTAGCAACCCCCCCTTATAGTTGGTTTCATTTCCTATAATCTGGTATTTTGACATTACCCCTGGTCACCGATAACCCATCCCATACACATTTTTTTTTGAAAAACAATAATTTTGACAAATTTTTGTCAAAATCCAGAAATAATCAAATTGCGGTGTTTTTTACAGTTCTTGACAAAAAAGCGTAGCAAAAACTTAAAAATCTTGGAAAAATTTGACCAAATTTGAAAAAAATTCCTTTGTCCCTATCATTCTAAAGGAAAATTATTAAATGCGGATGTAACAATTGCATAAAGTTGTCGATTTAAAAGAAAATCAAAAGGCAATTTGGTCAAGTTTTTGAAGTTTTTTTTCTCAAATAAGCGCTTATTCTTGGTAACTCGTGAAAATCGTGTATTTAACATCAAGGCTCGGAGTTTGAGCAAAGCTCAAATCATTTATGCTGTAAAAACATTATATGGTTTTCATATTAGCTGCTTTCATATTCACTTCATCACGCCATAAAAACTGCGCCTCAAGTAACACAAAATCGTTACAAACGTAACGTTTACGCATTACCGGGTTTAAGTTTCAACCCTAACGCTTTGAAAGTCAGAAAAACAGCGCAGTTCCAGTTGAGTCATTTCTTTCATGATAAGAAGCGCCTAGTTATATGGCATGATGTAGTGAACAATTCGCTTTCACGTCATCGAAGCAACAACAATAAGCCTTTAACACCTTCACAGCTTATTGCAGTGCTTGAAAACTATCAGGAGCGCATAGAAGCTATTGTGTATTGCCCCAGAGAGGGAACTCCTGATATTTCTGACCAGCTCAAGTGTAGTACTCTAGTTACCATACACTTAGTGAAAGACATTGTGTCTAGACGTAAACAGAAAGATCTTAGTTTACTCAAAGAGTACAGAGCATTACACCAAAGGCCTGCGCTTGAGCTGAAAACACTGACCATAGTCTTAACTCATAAGAACAACCTCCGGTCCTTGAAAACACGGTCTCGACCGAAAAAACTTTCAAAGCGCCGTCGAAAAACGCTCCGCAACCGCCATGCGTACGAGGAGGCGGAACTTACTCAAGCCTTTAATAACCTAAATGTCTCGTAGTCTTGCGTTGTTGCGCGGGTTAGTTTGTGGTTGATTCCTTCCAATAGCGCTTTACTAAACGTTTCGCTCTCCCCATTTTGAGTTATTCACTACCGTCCGTTTTCCGCAGGTTATCTGGTTTCATTTTCCGTTTCCGTCCTCTTTGTTTCCGTGTCTTCTTGTTTCTTCCTATTCCCCGTTTATTTGTTGTATGATGTAGTATGTTGAGTTTTGCTGTAGTAAAATTTCTTTCTGCTAGTATGCCGGTTTGTTGTTTAGTCTCGTTCCTTGCTAGGGTGTGACTTAAGTTCATTCTAGAGTTACGGCTGGTTTGTTTCGTGACTTTCACCACACCTGTTTGCTAGCAATTTGTTGTAGCTTTATTAATTTTTGTAGTATGCACTTTTGTTGTCTGGGTATGGTGGTTTGCTAGGGTGTGACTTAAGTTTGTTCTGGAGTTACGGCTAGTAAATTTCCTGACCCTTTCGACTTTTGGTTATACTACATCGTTGCCGTAAATTGTTTCCTGTTTTGATGCCGTTTTGATGCCGTTGATAAAACCCCATAATGCCGTTGATAAAACCCCATGATGCCGTTGATAAAACCCCATGTTTTGATGCCGTTGATAAAACCCCATAATGTTTGTGGCAGTAGCTCCTCTCCTTCTTTCTAGGGTGTGACTTAAGTTTATTCTGGAGTTACGGCTAGCTTGTTTGGTTGAGTTTATTGCTGTGGTCTGCTAGCATCGGTCTTCCCGCCTCCTCGCTTGTGCTTTCCGCCCCGCCCTTGTCGTTTTCCCGTTTCGTCGCGCGCCATCCGCCCGACGTTTCCGCCCCTTCCGTGCCGTTTTCCCGTTTCGTCGCGCGCCATCCGCCCGACGTTTCCGCCCCGCCCGTGCCGTTTTCCCGTTTCGTCGCGCGCCATCGGCCCGACGTTTCTGCCCCGCCCGTGCCGTTTTCCCGTTTCGTCACGCGCCATCCGCCCGACGTTTCCGCCCCGCCCGTGCCGTTTTCCCGTTTCGTCGCGCGCCACTCGCCCGACGCTCCCGTTTGTCCGTCGTGCGTTACTCGTTCGGCGTCTCTTCCCCTCCGTCCCGTCTCCCGTTCTGCCCCTTTTCGCGCTTCCTGCGCACCGTTCTTTCTTTCTTTCGCCGGGTACTATTGTACTCGACGAACACTTTTGCTCTTTGGCGGTTTGCTAGCCAAACCGTCACACGGGTTCGGTATAACCCATTTGTGTTGTGCTGTTGTGTACTTTATAATAGTACTGAATTAAACTTGTGGTTCCTGTTTTTCTTAAGATCATGACAACTTTGCAGGACAAATTCAACAAACTTTATAGTGCAAGAGCAAAATTAGAGGCTGAACTTAATAACATCTATGGGGAAATTAACAATGCTGTTGATAAGCAAGACAGGAAAGTTAAGATCGAACGTCTGATTGTGAAGTGCAAAGATGCTTTTACTAGAGTGGTTGATAAGAATGAAGAGCTCTTTGATCTGGCACAGAAGACTGAAGATCCAGACGCTGCCTGTAAGAATCTTGAGAAATGGTTAGAGACTGTAACAAAGAAAACTGACGAGTTCATTGCTGCTGCTCGAGGGTATATCAATTCGGTCCAAGACAAAGAGAAGGCAGAGATGTATACCTCTCACCACTCAAGATCAGGTTCGCATATGACTTCCTCAAAAAGATCAAGTCAGCGTCAACGAGAATTAGAATTATCAAGACTAAAAAGGGAGGAACTTGAGAAACAACATGAGGCAAAGCTTCGCATTGCTAGACAACGTCTTGAAATTGAAAAACAAACGAAATAGCGGGAATTAGAAATTGAGCAGCTTGAGGAGGATCATCGCAAGGAAGTAGCTGCTGCAGCCCTTGAGGAAATTGAGTTGATGACAAAATCAGCAACAGACGGGTCTGATACAAGCGAAATGAGTGGGCTCTTTACCGAAAGAAGTTCAGTTAAGAGCAAGAAACTTGTTCAAGATTGGGTTAATTCGTCACCGGCCGGGAACATGGCAGATGTTGCAAACGAACCGAGTTTGCACTTTTCTGGTTCCATCGCCCAATCCAACCAAGCAATTGTCCAACGACCTTCTTCAGCTCAACTTCCAAAGTCACACTCTAATCTCAATACTCATGGTCAAGTTGAGGCTAACATCAACCTCCCTGTCCATGAGCCGCAAGAACCAAGTACTAGAACCAATGTAACCAACGATGCACATGTTGCAAATAACATCATGCAAGAGCAACGACAGCCTCAATATACGCCTCCATCACCACCAATAAACTTTGGTATACCTACTCAACTAAACGCCCCAAACACAGCCCGACAACTGTCTCAAGCAACAATGCACTTCGATGGTTTACAGTTAGATCATCAATTCCCTCGCAGGGCGAGCATGCCGGGACAGTTGAATTTAACCAGCCCTCGGCATTCACCTCCTTTAAATGCACTCGCTAATGCTCCGCTAGCACTTAATCCGCAACAGGCACACATAAATGTACCAGCCCCTCCACCCCCCGTTCCAAACCCCGCACCACCGCATTTTCCGTTAATCCCACCAGCATTCCGATTTCCTCCTTCCCCGCCACAAGCACTCCCACTACAAGCCACTAACCCCGTGGCGAATAATATCAATATGTTACCCCATTCTCCGCCTGCACCATTCCTTTCCTCCGCAATTAATTTCGTACCTCAATTAATTCATCCACCACTTCCACAAAAGAGTTTTCAGCCCCAAAATTTTGTACCCATAACCCACGCACCTCCTGCTCCTCCAGATCCAAATGTCTGGCGTTTTCCGGCAGCAGTCCCAGCTAATGAAGTACCACTTGTACGTACATCAGCAAATTCATACACCGTACAACCGGTCCCGTTAATCAACCCTCATATATCTACATCGCACCGCTCCCCTCATGTACAAGCAGCAGCAGGCGCTCAAAATAACGTAACGTCAGACTTCATGCAAGCGAATCCATTTAGTTCTTCCGCAGGTACCGCCCCCACCTTTGTCACTCCGATCATTCCGCCAACGAATGGAGCTACCGTTCCGAACCCGTTGGGTTGGGGTGGCCCGCCGCATCCCACACCTTCGGCTCCTTCTTTGGACTCTGCGGATTTGATAAAGCAATTGGCGGACGCAATTACTTGTAAGAAGAACGATCCACTGCCCGAGTGGAAGTTGTCACAGTACAATGGTGATCCCCTGCAGTGGCACGAATGGTTTGGACAATTTAAAAGCGCCATAGACACACAGTCCTTGACTGATGACGTCAAGTTAACATACTTAAAAACTCTTGTAACTGGAAAAGCTAAAACCGCCATCGCTGAGTTCGCATACTGCGGTGTAATGTATAAGGACGCACTTAAGACACTCGAACGTAAATTTGGCCAACCACAGGCAGTAGTCAGTGCACACTTAGAAAAACTCAGCTCTTTTCCACCACTAAAGATGCACAATAGTGACAACATCATAAACTATTCTGCAACAATTTCCAGTCTTGTTGGGGTCTTTAAATCACTTTCATATGACGCGGACCTAAAGAGCGCCTCACTTCTCAACACGGCTGTGCAAAAATTGCCGCCCAATCTGAAAGAGTCTTGGTCACTCTTCACAGTGAAGAAACATTGGGTTAAGCCAACACTCCTTGACTTCAACGATTGGTTGAAGGAGAAGGCCGAGGCACATGATTTAATGAAACAAACTTCATCGAAGGCAAGAACTGAGGATAACACCAACTCAGTAGTAAAGACCAAAGTAGCCTCAAAAACTTTTGCTGCTAACACACAAACTAAGGGCACTCAGAGACCAGCCTCAACATCGGCAACGCCTGCAACCCCTCGCTGCATTGTTTGTAAAGGTTTCCACCGCATCTGGGAGTGTAGGGTATTTAAAGAAAAGTCTCCCACTCAGCGAGCAAAGGTAGTGGCTGAAGCAAAACTGTGTTTCTCATGTTTGAGAGAAAAGCATATGTTCAGGCAATGCCCAAACCCCAGGAAATGTAGAAAGGACGGTTGCAACAGCTCCCATAATACTCTTCTCCATGGAGCTGAGAGGGTTTATCCACCAAAATTACCTCCAAACAACAACAACAGTAATTCTAATGCTGGCACAAATCAAAGTAAACTCCCTAGTGTTCAATCATCGAGCAAGACTACCACTTTGTCATCTGTGAGTAATGTGAAAGGCCTCCTTCAGGTGACTGAATTACAGTTAAAGAGCTCTACCGGTAAAGATACCACGGCTTTAGTTTTGTGCGATACCGCTTGCAGTAACTCTTGGGTGTCCAATGATCTTGCAAATAGACTTGGTTTGCACGGTACAGCATTGAAACTAACAGTCAAGGGTATAAATACCGAAGAGGTCGTAGACACTGAGTTAGTTGAACTAATTGTAACACCACGCGACAACCAAGCATTTGAACCATTTAAAGTCAGCCCTTACGTAAAGGAAAATTTGAATGTAGGCGCCGATGTCATTAACATTAAAGCACTTCAGGAAACATACCCGCACCTAGCAGTTCTAGACCCAGTTACATATTGCTACGGAAACATCGAGATGATACTTGGACAGGATGTGTATCATGCCATCCGCCCGTTAGAGTACTTCGCTGCCGACGAGAAGTCCTCGCCCTTCGCTGTTCGCTTGCCCATAGGTTGGGTTCTAAGCGGCCCTCTACCGTCGTCTTCAGGTTTAGTCTCGACTTGTTTCAAAGCTAATTTGGAGCAGGATTTTGAACTCGCTAGTCAGGTAAAATCTTGGTACGACATGGAGTCGTACGGCGCACTTAAGCAAGTAGACCCACGATCCGCATCGGATGCACGTGCGCATGAAATTCTTGAAAACACCACCGTGCATAATGGAAAAAGGTACGATGTCGGAATGCTATGGGCTGAAGATAACATCGAACTGCCCAACAATTATTTCTCAGCACTTGTTCAATTAAAGTCTTTGGAAAAGCGGCTAACGAAAGATCAGACATTAAGGGAAAAATACTCGAATACCATCAAAGAGGACTCAGACAAAGGCTACGTAGTAAGGGTCAAAGATGCTCATAAGGTGGAAAGTCGCTCGGAACGAGAGTGGTACCTACCACACCATCCGGTTGTTAACCCGAACAAGCCGGGTAAGGTTCGTAGGGTACCAAACGGAGCAGCAAAATTCCATGGCGCATCTCTTAATAAGTCATTACTTACCGGACCCGACCTACTACAAAACCTAATCTATGTACTCCTACGGTTCAGACAACATCCATTTGACGTATCCGCCGACATCGAGGGAATGTTCCTCCAAGTTGGAGTGTTGCCATGTGATCAACCATCATTGCGCTTTTTGTGGCGGGAGGACCCCACATCAAATGTTGTGGTACACCAGTATACGCGCCACATCTTTGGGGCAAAAGATTCACCCACCTGCGCCAACTACGCACTTCAGCGCACGGCACGCGATAATGCTAAGGAGTACCCAGAAGCTGCGAAAGCCGTCCTTGAGAACTTCTACATGGACGATTACTTGGACTCAGTGGAATCCCCCGAGAGGGCCCTCATTAGGTCGAAGGAATTGGTACATCTTCTCCATCTAGGTGGGTTGAAGCTTACTAAGTTTGTAAGCAATGTACCAGATCTGGCTGACCGAATTGATGGGTCTGCTCAATCCACTGAACCGAAGGTCATCGTTTCATCCAAGGAGGAATCAATGCACGTGCTTGGGCTTAAGTGGGATCACAACAACGATACTCTGGTTGTGAGCAGGGGTACTAACAGCACCATCACGAAAAGTTTAACACAGCGCTTGGTCCTAAGTCTTGTGTCAAAGGTCTACGACCCAATTGGTCTTGTCGCACCGTTCACTGTTGGTGCTCGGTTAATCTTGAAAGACATTTGGCGTGTCAATGGACAAAGTTGGGATGACGAGTTACCTAAAGACACAGTTGACAGATTCCTTGCCTGGTGTGTTGAACTGCCGCGGTTAGCTGAGATCACTATACCGAGAAGTTACTTTTCAGGACCATTCCAACATCTTGAACTCCACATGTTTGGTGATAGCTCGCAAGACGTATTCAGTGCAGTAGGTTTTCTCAGGGCTCAAGTAACTTGCACCTCCGGGGAGATTAAAACAGAGCTGGCGTTTGTCTTGGGCAAGGCCCGTGTTGCACCTATGAAGGTAATGACAGTTCCTAAGTTGGAATTACAAGCCGCTCTCCTCGCTGCCCGTTTAAAAAGGGAAATCTGTCGAGCATTAACGGTTACTGTGGATAAAGTCTTTATGTGGACAGATAGTACCATCGTCTTGCAGTGGATAAACTCAACAAACAAACACCCCATCTTCATTGCAAATCGTGTTAGTGAAATCCTGGAGAACACCAGCGTTGACCAATGGAACCACGTCGCCACTTGTGATAATCCGGCAGATGCTGGCACGCGTGGCATGTCCGCTGAAGTTTTGCAATCAAGTAGCTGGGTGAGGGGTCCTGACTTCTTGAGAACTAAGCAATTCCCTTTTGTGCCAAATACTGACGTCGTTGATAACATCAAACTCGGCGTTGTAACCAAGGAACAAGATGATGACTCCATCTCATCTTTAGCCGCATCCGTAACCAAGCCCCCTAAGGAACAAAGTATCAATCTAATCCCGTTTGATAAGTTCAGTTCTTATCAAAAATTACTGCGTGTCACCGCCTATGTGCTCCGTCTTTTACCATCTCATGAAAGTTACCGTACCGTAGACGGCAGCATAGCCGATCCTGTTGAGCTTGACGAAGCCGAGCGTCATCTCCAGTACTTGGTTCAGGAAGAGTCCTTTAGTACTGAAAGGATCTTCTTGACAACAAATCTGTTAAGAAGAGCAGCCGCATTGCTGTTTACTCCGTTTATTGGGCCTCATGGTCTCATCCGTTCTTCTGGTCGACTCCGACGGCTAGTGGAAATTGACTTTGACACTAAGCATCCTATCGTGCTGGATGCACGTCATACTTTTGTTAAACTGTTTCTGCGGCATACTCATTTGAAGAACCATCATCAGGGCATTGATTACTTAAGGTCAAAGGTACAGGAACGTTATGCCATCCTAAAACTACGTTCCACACTGCGTTCCATCAAATCAAACTGCGTGTTGTGTAGAAAGTTCCGTGCAGCAACCATTCAACCTATCATGGCAGACCTCCCAAAGGAGAGACTGGCATACCAGTCTCCCCCCTTTACCAACACCGGGGTTGATTACTTCGGCCCATTCTACGTCACAGTTCGTCGGACTACCGAGAAGAGGTGGGGATTTCTCTTCACTTGTCTCACTACTCGTGCTGTCCATGTTGAAGTTGTCCCGTCCATGGACACTAGTTCTTGTGTAATGAGAGTGGAGCGGTTCGTCTCCCGTCGGGGTACTCCTGCTATGATTTGGTCGGATAATGGTACGAACTTCATTGGAGCGGAGAAAGAGCTCCGTGAATGTGTGGAAAAATGGAATACGCTTAACATTGCCACCGAACTTGCACATAAGGGCATTAAGTGGAGGTTCAATCCACCCAGTGCGCCACACCAAGGTGGCATCTGGGAGAGGCTAGTTCGAAGTTTTAAAAGAGTACTGTACACTATCCTCGGTACGCGTCGCCTCACAGATGAGGTGTTGAACACTACTTTTTGTCTGGTTGAATACGCACTAAACTCACGTCCCTTAACGCCCGTAAGCGCCGACCCGTCCGACCTAGGCGCTATAACACCTAATCATTTTCTACTCGGTAACCAAGCAACCAGAATTCCGTCTATCGTTGGCGTCGACGAGTTCGATCATCGTAAGCGATACGCCCGTGCACAGTCATACGCCAATGCAATTTGGGCACGTTGGCTCAAGGAGTATGTACCTGCGTTGAACCGTAGATCTAAGTGGCAGACGCCTGCCGAGCAGCACCTCAAGGTCGGTGATTTAGTTTGGATCGTTGAAGAAAGCAACCCTAGGGGTTACTATCCAACCGCTCGGATTGAGGAACTTCGGTACGGCTCCGACAGCGTCGCCCGCTCCGCCGTCTTACGCACGTCATCCGGATCGCTCGTCCGCCCACTCGTTAAACTTGTACCGATCCTCTCAACATTTTCTTCCGGGCCGGAGGATGTTACCGCGTAAATGAACAATGCGCTATTTAAATAAAAGAGCAGCGACGAATTTAAAGCGCTATGTAAACAAAGCGAGAAAGGATTACGTAATTTCTTAACCGTTTAAATGCACACAAAATCTCTTCTAATATACGTAGAAAGGTCGGAAAAAGTTCGTTAAACATAATTTTCGTTGAGCCTACTAATATACTGAATCGATTGCGCTCTTTTTAGGCTTAATATTTTTATGTTTCGAAAACGTATCGGTGACCAATCTGAGTCGAAAATCGACTCAGACAAAATACCTGCTAAAAAAGATCGAGCTAGATTTGCCGGGCCATTGAGAGGGGCCTTTGGCCTTTTGCGTTGATTGAATACAGTTGGATTGGAGAAAAAACTTGAATTTACTCGTCGAAAGTCTGCATTTTGTCAGCTTTATTTTGGTGCCGCTCCTTACAGAGCCGCCTTTCGTTTAAAATAAAAACGCTCGTTCGACCGAATATTTAGCCTCCCGGAGTCCGGGCTTATTATTGCAATAAAATTATTAAATAGTTGCATTTGACGCTGTGGAAGTTACGTTAATTATAAGGAGCTGCTTTGATCATAAACTATTTGAGCTCGAGTTTGGCTATACATGAAAGTACTTTTTCAACCAGAATGCAACAGAATACGTGTGCCAAATTGAAGTTTCAGGGTTTAAATTTTCACAATCATACAATTGCTCTAGATTATTTAAAGTGCAGTGTCTTCCTTGGTCTTATAAAAGCTAGTATTTTTTCAACTTAGATATTTATTTACTCTGAGTATGTTATAGTTAAAAAAGCGTTCGAAACCTATTTACTCCGATTTATCTCACATTGTTCTTATTTATTTCTCGCAATTTATATTCGTCGCAGTAGAATGAATTATAACAGCACGTAAATTGGGTATAATTGTAACGGTTATTGGACGACAAATTAGACTGTGCTTTGGATCTAATACGAAGAATACAACCTCAATTAGTGGAAAAAATTTTGAGCAAAGTGGTGGACTCTGTGCCTGATCTATGTGCGGACCCTTTGTCCTTTGTGCATCAACCTCTCAAAGCTGTACGTGATGATGGCGTTGGAAAAGAGATTCACAGTCTAAGACACGAAAAAAAACTGTAAGACTCGACAAAAAAAAAACTTGGTTTTGATGCATTAAATTGATTATTTATCCGGCAAATCTAGCAACCCCCCCTTATAGTTGGTTTCATTTCCTATAATCTGGTATTTTGACATTACCCCTGGTCACCGATAACCCATCCCATACACATTTTTTTTTTTTGAAAAACAATAATTTTGACAAATTTTTGTCAAAATCCAGAAATAATCAAATTGCGGTGTTTTTTACAGTTCTTGACAAAAAAGCGTAGCAAAAACTTAAAAATCTTGGAAAAATTTGACCAAATTTGAAAAAAATTCCTTTGTCCCTATCATTCTAAAGGAAAATTATTAAATGCGGATGTAACAATTGCATAAAGTTGTCGATTTAAAAGAAAATCAAAAGGCAATTTGGTCAAGTTTTTCAAGTTTTTTTTTCTCAAATAAGCGCTTATTCTTGGTAACTCGTGAAAATCGTGTATTTAACATCAAGGCTCGGAGTTTGAGCAAAGCTCAAATCATTTATGCTGTAAAAACATTATATGGTTTTCATATTAGCTGCTTTCATATTCACTTCATCACGCCATAAAAACTGCGCCTCAAGTAACACAAAATCGTTACAAACGTAACGTTTACGCATTACCGGGTTTAAGTTTCAACCCTAACGCTTTGAAAGTCAGAAAAACAGCGCAGTTCCAGTTGAGTCATTTCTTTCATGATAAGAAGCGCCTAGTTATATGGCATGATGTAGTGAACAATTCGCTTTCACGTCATCGAAGCAACAACAATAAGCCTTTAACACCTTCACAGCTTATTGCAGTGCTTGAAAACTATCAGGAGCGCATAGAAGCTATTGTGTATTGCCCCAGAGAGGGAACTCCTGATATTTCTGACCAGCTCAAGTGTAGTACTCTAGTTACCATACACTTAGTGAAAGACATTGTGTCTAGACGTAAACAGAAAGATCTTAGTTTACTCAAAGAGTACAGAGCATTACACCAAAGGCCTGCGCTTGAGCTGAAAACACTGACCATAGTCTTAACTCATAAGAACAACCTCCGGTCCTTGAAAACACGGTCTCGACCGAAAAAACTTTCAAAGCGCCGTCGAAAAACGCTCCGCAACCGCCATGCGTACGAGGAGGCGGAACTTACTCAAGCCTTTAATAACCTAAATGTCTCGTAGTCTTGCG
Source organism: Convolutriloba macropyga (assembly GCF_964194025.1). NCBI lineage: Eukaryota > Metazoa > Xenacoelomorpha > Acoela > Convolutidae > Convolutriloba > Convolutriloba macropyga. The sequence continues at coordinate 15,930,851 of NC_134475.1, forward strand.
TTGTTGCGCGGGTTAGTTTGTGGTTGATTCCTTCCAATAGCGCTTTACTAAACGTTTCGCTCTCCCCATTTTGAGTTATTCACTACCGTCCGTTTTCCGCAGGTTATCTGGTTTCATTTTCCGTTTCCGTCCTCTTTGTTTCCGTGTCTTCTTGTTTCTTCCTATTCCCCGTTTATTTGTTGTATGATGTAGTATGTTGAGTTTTGCTGTAGTAAAATTTCTTTCTGCTAGTATGCCGGTTTGTTGTTTAGTCTCGTTCCTTGCTAGGGTGTGACTTAAGTTCATTCTAGAGTTACGGCTGGTTTGTTTCGTGACTTTCACCACACCTGTTTGCTAGCAATTTGTTGTAGCTTTATTAATTTTTGTAGTATGCACTTTTGTTGTCTGGGTATGGTGGTTTGCTAGGGTGTGACTCAAGTTTGTTCTGGAGTTACGGCTAGTAAATTTCCTGACCCTTTCGACTTTTGGTTATACTACATCGTTGCCGTAAATTGTTTCCTGTTTTGATGCCGTTTTGATGCCGTTGATAAAACCCCATAATGCCGTTGATAAAACCCCATGATGCCGTTGATAAAACCCCATGTTTTGATGCCGTTGATAAAACCCCATAATGTTTGTGGCAGTAGCTCCTCTCCTTCTTTCTAGGGTGTGACTTAAGTTTATTCTGGAGTTACGGCTAGCTTGTTTGGTTGAGTTTATTGCTGTGGTCTGCTAGCATCGGTCTTCCCGCCTCCTCGCTTGTGCTTTCCGCCCCGCCCTTGTCGTTTTCCCGTTTCGTCGCGCGCCATCCGCCCGACGTTTCCGCCCCTTCCGTGCCGTTTTCCCGTTTCGTCGCGCGCCATCCGCCCGACGTTTCCGCCCCGCCCGTGCCGTTTTCCCGTTTCGTCGCGCGCCATCGGCCCGACGTTTCCGCCCCGCCCGTGCCGTTTTCCCGTTTCGTCGCGCGCCATCCGCCCGACGTTTCCGCCCCGCCCGTGCCGTTTTCCCGTTTCGTCGCGCGCCACTCGCCCGACGCTCCCGTTTGTCCGTCGTGCGTTACTCGTTCGGCGTCTCTTCCCCTCCGTCCCGTCTCCCGTTCTGCCCCTTTTCGCGCTTCCTGCGCACCGTTCTTTCTTTCTTTCGCCGGGTACTATTGTACTCGACGAACACTTTTGCTCTTTGGCGGTTTGCTAGCCAAACCGTCACACGGGTTCGGTATAACCCATTTGTGTTGTGCTGTTGTGTACTTTATAATAGTACTGAATTAAACTTGTGGTTCCTGTTTTTCTTAAGATCATGACAACTTTGCAGGACAAATTCAACAAACTTTATAGTGCAAGAGCAAAATTAGAGGCTGAACTTAATAACATCTATGGGGAAATTAACAATGCTGTTGATAAGCAAGACAGGAAAGTTAAGATCGAACGTCTGATTGTGAAGTGCAAAGATGCTTTTACTAGAGTGGTTGATAAGAATGAAGAGCTCTTTGATCTGGCACAGAAGACTGAAGATCCAGACGCTGCCTGTAAGAATCTTGAGAAATGGTTAGAGACTGTAACAGAAAACTGACGAGTTCATTGCTGCTGCTCGAGGGTATATCAATTCGGTCCAAGACAAAGAGAAGGCAGAGATGTATACCTCTCACCACTCAAGATCAGGTTCGCATATGACTTCCTCAAAAAGATCAAGTCAGCGTCAACGAGAATTAGAATTATCAAGACTAAAAAGGGAGGAACTTGAGAAACAACATGAGGCAAAGCTTCGCATTGCTAGACAACGTCTTGAAATTGAAAAACAAACGAAATAGCGGGAATTAGAAATTGAGCAGCTTGAGGAGGATCATCGCAAGGAAGTAGCTGCTGCAGCCCTTGAGGAAATTGAGTTGATGACAAAATCAGCAACAGACGGGTCTGATACAAGCGAAATGAGTGGGCTCTTTACCGAAAGAAGTTCAGTTAAGAGCAAGAAACTTGTTCAAGATTGGGTTAATTCGTCACCGGCCGGGAACATGGCAGATGTTGCAAACGAACCGAGTTTGCACTTTTCTGGTTCCATCGCCCAATCCAACCAAGCAATTGTCCAACGACCTTCTTCAGCTCAACTTCCAAAGTCACACTCTAATCTCAATACTCATGGTCAAGTTGAGGCTAACATCAACCTCCCTGTCCATGAGCCGCAAGAACCAAGTACTAGAACCAATGTAACCAACGATGCACATGTTGCAAATAACATCATGCAAGAGCAACGACAGCCTCAATATACGCCTCCATCACCACCAATAAACTTTGGTATACCTACTCAACTAAACGCCCCAAACACAGCCCGACAACTGTCTCAAGCAACAATGCACTTCGATGGTTTACAGTTAGATCATCAATTCCCTCGCAGGGCGAGCATGCCGGGACAGTTGAATTTAACCAGCCCTCGGCATTCACCTCCTTTAAATGCACTCGCTAATGCTCCGCTAGCACTTAATCCGCAACAGGCACACATAAATGTACCAGCCCCTCCACCCCCCGTTCCAAACCCCGCACCACCGCATTTTCCGTTAATCCCACCAGCATTCCGATTTCCTCCTTCCCCGCCACAAGCACTCCCACTACAAGCCACTAACCCCGTGGCGAATAATATCAATATGTTACCCCATTCTCCGCCTGCACCATTCCTTTCCTCCGCAATTAATTTCGTACCTCAATTAATTCATCCACCACCTCCACAAAAGAGTTTTCAGCCCCAAAATTTTGTACCCATAACCCACGCACCTCCTGCTCCTCCAGATCCAAATGTCTGGCGTTTTCCGGCAGCAGTCCCAGCTAATGAAGTACCACTTGTACGTACATCAGCAAATTCATACACCGTACAACCGGTCCCGTTAATCAACCCTCATATATCTACATCGCACCGCTCCCCTCATGTACAAGCAGCAGCAGGCGCTCAAAATAACGTAACGTCAGACTTCATGCAAGCGAATCCATTTAGTTCTTCCGCAGGTACCGCCCCCACCTTTGTCACTCCGATCATTCCGCCAACGAATGGAGCTACCGTTCCGAACCCGTTGGGTTGGGGTGGCCCGCCGCATCCCACACCTTCGGCTCCTTCTTTGGACTCTGCGGATTTGATAAAGCAATTGGCGGACGCAATTACTTGTAAGAAGAACGATCCACTGCCCGAGTGGAAGTTGTCACAGTACAATGGTGATCCCCTGCAGTGGCACGAATGGTTTGGACAATTTAAAAGCGCCATAGACACACAGTCCTTGACTGATGACGTCAAGTTAACATACTTAAAAACTCTTGTAACTGGAAAAGCTAAAACCGCCATCGCTGAGTTCGCATACTGCGGTGTAATGTATAAGGACGCACTTAAGACACTCGAACGTAAATTTGGCCAACCACAGGCAGTAGTCAGTGCACACTTAGAAAAACTCAGCTCTTTTCCACCACTAAAGATGCACAATAGTGACAACATCATAAACTATTCTGCAACAATTTCCAGTCTTGTTGGGGTCTTTAAATCACTTTCATATGACGCGGACCTAAAGAGCGCCTCACTTCTCAACACGGCTGTGCAAAAATTGCCGCCCAATCTGAAAGAGTCTTGGTCACTCTTCACAGTGAAGAAACATTGGGTTAAGCCAACACTCCTTGACTTCAACGATTGGTTGAAGGAGAAGGCCGAGGCACATGATTTAATGAAACAAACTTCATCGAAGGCAAGAACTGAGGATAACACCAACTCAGTAGTAAAGACCAAAGTAGCCTCAAAAACTTTTGCTGCTAACACACAAACTAAGGGCACTCAGAGACCAGCCTCAACATCGGCAACGCCTGCAACCCCTCGCTGCATTGTTTGTAAAGGTTTCCACCGCATCTGGGAGTGTAGGGTATTTAAAGAAAAGTCTCCCACTCATCGAGCAAAGGTAGTGGCTGAAGCAAAACTGTGTTTCTCATGTTTGAGAGAAAAGCATATGTTCAGGCAATGCCCAAACCCCAGGAAATGTAGAAAGGACGGTTGCAACAGCTCCCATAATACTCTTCTCCATGGAGCTGAGAGGGTTTATCCACCAAAATTACCTCCAAACAACAACAACAGTAATTCTAATGCTGGCACAAATCAAAGTAAACTCCCTAGTGTCCAATCATCGAGCAAGACTACCACTTTGTCATCTGTGAGTAATGTGAAAGGCCTCCTTCAGGTGACTGAATTACAGTTAAAGAGCTCTACCGGTAAAGATACCACGGCTTTAGTTTTGTGCGATACCGCTTGCAGTAACTCTTGGGTGTCCAATGATCTTGCAAATAGACTTGGTTTGCACGGTACAGCATTGAAACTAACAGTCAAGGGTATAAATACCGAAGAGGTCGTAGACACTGAGTTAGTTGAACTAATTGTAACACCACGCGACAACCAAGCATTTGAACCATTTAAAGTCAGCCCTTACGTAAAGGAAAATTTGAATGTAGGCGCCGATGTCATTAACATTAAAGCACTTCAGGAAACATACCCGCACCTAGCAGTTCTAGACCCAGTTACATATTGCTACGGAAACATCGAGATGATACTTGGACAGGATGTGTATCATGCCATCCGCCCGTTAGAGTACTTCGCTGCCGACGAGAAGTCCTCGCCCTTCGCTGTTCGCTTGCCCATAGGTTGGGTTCTAAGCGGCCCTCTACCGTCGTCTTCAGGTTTAGTCTCGACTTGTTTCAAAGCTAATTTGGAGCAGGATTTTGAACTCGCTAGTCAGGTAAAATCTTGGTACGACATGGAGTCGTACGGCGCACTTAAGCAAGTAGACCCACGATCCGCATCGGATGCACGTGCGCATGAAATTCTTGAAAACACCACCGTGCATAATGGAAAAAGGTACGATGTCGGAATGCTATGGGCTGAAGATAACATCGAACTGCCCAACAATTATTTCTCAGCACTTGTTCAATTAAAGTCTTTGGAAAAGCGGCTAACGAAAGATCAGACATTAAGGGAAAAATACTCGAATACCATCAAAGAGGACTCAGACAAAGGCTACGTAGTAAGGGTCAAAGATGCTCATAAGGTGGAAAGTCGCTCGGAACGAGAGTGGTACCTACCACACCATCCGGTTGTTAACCCGAACAAGCCGGGTAAAGTTCGTAGGGTACCAAACGGAGCAGCAAAATTCCATGGCGCATCTCTTAATAAGTCATTACTTACCGGACCCGACCTACTACAAAACCTAATCTATGTACTCCTACGGTTCAGACAACATCCATTTGACGTATCCGCCGACATCGAGGGAATGTTCCTCCAAGTTGGAGTGTTGCCATGTGATCAACCATCATTGCGCTTTTTGTGGCGGGAGGACCCCACATCAAATGTTGTGGTACACCAGTATACGCGCCACATCTTTGGGGCAAAAGATTCACCCACCTGCGCCAACTACGCACTTCAGCGCACGGCACGCGATAATGCTAAGGAGTACCCAGAAGCTGCGAAAGCCGTCCTTGAGAACTTCTACATGGACGATTACTTGGACTCAGTGGAATCCCCCGAGAGGGCCCTCATTAGGTCGAAGGAATTGGTACATCTTCTCCATCTAGGTGGGTTGAAGCTTACTAAGTTTGTAAGCAATGTACCAGATCTGGCTGACCGAATTGATGGGTCTGCTCAATCCACTGAACCGAAGGTCATCGTTTCATCCAAGGAGGAATCAATGCACGTGCTTGGGCTTAAGTGGGATCACAACAACGATACTCTGGTTGTGAGCAGGGGTACTAACAGCACCATCACGAAAAGTTTAACACAGCGCTTGGTCCTAAGTCTTGTGTCAAAGGTCTACGACCCAATTGGTCTTGTCGCACCGTTCACTGTTGGTGCTCGGTTAATCTTGAAAGACATTTGGCGTGTCAATGGACAAAGTTGGGATGACGAGTTACCTAAAGACACAGTTGACAGATTCCTTGCCTGGTGTGTTGAACTGCCGCGGTTAGCTGAGATCACTATACCGAGAAGTTACTTTTCAGGACCATTCCAACATCTTGAACTCCACATGTTTGGTGATAGCTCGCAAGACGTATTCAGTGCAGTAGGTTTTCTCAGGGCTCAAGTAACTTGCACCTCCGGGGAGATTAAAACAGAGCTGGCGTTTGTCTTGGGCAAGGCCCGTGTTGCACCTATGAAGGTAATGACAGTTCCTAAGTTGGAATTACAAGCCGCTCTCCTCGCTGCCCGTTTAAAAAGGGAAATCTGTCGAGCATTAACGGTTACTGTGGATAAAGTCTTTATGTGGACAGATAGTACCATCGTCTTGCAGTGGATAAACTCAACAAACAAACACCCCATCTTCATTGCAAATCGTGTTAGTGAAATCCTGGAGAACACCAGCGTTGACCAATGGAACCACGTCGCCACTTGTGATAATCCGGCAGATGCTGGCACGCGTGGCATGTCCGCTGAAGTTTTGCAATCAAGTAGCTGGGTGAGGGGTCCTGACTTCTTGAGAACTAAGCAATTCCCTTTTGTGCCAAATACTGACGTCGTTGATAACATCAAACTCGGCGTTGTAACCAAGGAACAAGATGATGACTCCATCTCATCTTTAGCCGCATCCGTAACCAAGCCCCCTAAGGAACAAAGTATCAATCTAATCCCGTTTGATAAGTTCAGTTCTTATCAAAAATTACTGCGTGTCACCGCCTATGTGCTCCGTCTTTTACCATCTCATGAAAGTTACCGTACCGTAGACGGCAGCATAGCCGATCCTGTTGAGCTTGACGAAGCCGAGCGTCATCTCCAGTACTTGGTTCAGGAAGAGTCCTTTAGTACTGAAAGAAAGGATCTTCTTGACAACAAATCTGTTAAGAAGAGCAGCCGCATTGCTGTTTACTCCGTTTATTGGGCCTCATGGTCTCATCCGTTCTTCTGGTCGACTCCGACGGCTAGTGGAAATTGACTTTGACACTAAGCATCCTATCGTGCTGGATGCACGTCATACTTTTGTTAAACTGTTTCTGCGGCATACTCATTTGAAGAACCATCATCAGGGCATTGATTACTTAAGGTCAAAGGTACAGGAACGTTATGCCATCCTAAAACTACGTTCCACACTGCGTTCCATCAAATCAAACTGCGTGTTGTGTAGAAAGTTCCGTGCAGCAACCATTCAACCTATCATGGCAGACCTCCCAAAGGAGAGACTGGCATACCAGTCTCCCCCCTTTACCAACACCGGGGTTGATTACTTCGGCCCATTCTACGTCACAGTTCGTCGGACTACCGAGAAGAGGTGGGGATTTCTCTTCACTTGTCTCACTACTCGTGCTGTCCATGTTGAAGTTGTCCCGTCCATGGACACTAGTTCTTGTGTAATGAGAGTGGAGCGGTTCGTCTCCCGTCGGGGTACTCCTGCTATGATTTGGTCGGATAATGGTACGAACTTCATTGGAGCGGAGAAAGAGCTCCGTGAATGTGTGGAAAAATGGAATACGCTTAACATTGCCACCGAACTTGCACATAAGGGCATTAAGTGGAGGTTCAATCCACCCAGTGCGCCACACCAAGGTGGCATCTGGGAGAGGCTAGTTCGAAGTTTTAAAAGAGTACTGTACACTATCCTCGGTACGCGTCGCCTCACAGATGAGGTGTTGAACACTACTTTTTGTCTGGTTGAATACGCACTAAACTCACGTCCCTTAACGCCCGTAAGCGCCGACCCGTCCGACCTAGGCGCTATAACACCTAATCATTTTCTACTCGGTAACCAAGCAACCAGAATTCCGTCTATCGTTGGCGTCGACGAGTTCGATCATCGTAAGCGATACGCCCGTGCACAGTCATACGCCAATGCAATTTGGGCACGTTGGCTCAAGGAGTATGTACCTGCGTTGAACCGTAGATCTAAGTGGCAGACGCCTGCCGAGCAGCACCTCAAGGTCGGTGATTTAGTTTGGATCGTTGAAGAAAGCAACCCTAGGGGTTACTATCCAACCGCTCGGATTGAGGAACTTCGGTACGGCTCCGACAGCGTCGCCCGCTCCGCCGTCTTACGCACGTCATCCGGATCGCTCGTCCGCCCACTCGTTAAACTTGTACCGATCCTCTCAACATTTTCTTCCGGGCCGGAGGATGTTACCGCGTAAATGAACAATGCGCTATTTAAATAAAAGAGCAGCGACGAATTTAAAGCGCTATGTAAACAAAGCGAGAAAGGATTACGTAATTTCTTAACCGTTTAAATGCACACAAAATCTCTTCTAATATACGTAGAAAGGTCGGAAAAAGTTCGTTAAACATAATTTTCGTTGAGCCTACTAATATACTGAATCGATTGCGCTCTTTTTAGGCTTAATATTTTTATGTTTCGAAAACGTATCGGTGACCAATCTGAGTCGAAAATCGACTCAGACAAAATACCTGCTAAAAAAGATCGAGCTAGATTTGCCGGGCCATTGAGAGGGGCCTTTGGCCTTTTGCGTTGATTGAATACAGTTGGATTGGAGAAAAAACTTGAATTTACTCGTCGAAAGTCTGCATTTTGTCAGCTTTAGACTGGTTCAAAGTTGCAAGAAAGTGATGATTGCAATCTTGGACAACCGAAGCCTCACAGACGAGGTACTCAGTACAACGATGTGTCTTGTGGAGCAAACTCTCAACGCAAGACCCCTGACAGCAGTAAGTGACGATCCAGAGGATTTGACAGCTCTTACACCCAATCACTTCCTGCTAGGACGAGAAAATGCAAGTGCACCATTTATGCCATCCAGTGAACGCTACCATGATCTCAGAAAATCATTCAAAACGGCTCAAGCATATGCGGACATGATCTGGAAGAGATGGACTCGTGAAAATATCTTCCACAATGGAATCAGAGGTCAAAGTAGTCAAAGGAACATGTGAGAAACCTGAAAGAAGGAGAACTTGTTTGGATGGTAGACGAGTCAGTGAAACGATGTGAGTACAAGATGGGACGAGTCATCCAAGTCTTCAAAGGCAACGATGGAGTCGTACGATCAGCGAGAGTCAAGATGGCACATGGCGAATTTAACAGGCCGGTGGTGAAATTGGCGCCAGTCTTCTACGATGGTGTTTCCGAGATCGAAAACAGGGCCGGCGATGTTGGCGCCACTAGTGAACAGAAGCATGAGCCATCAGACCAACAGAAATGAAATCAAAACTCAGAAACTTGAAATTTTGCCAAAACTCAAAAAAGGTCAAAACTGAAAATTTTTACAAGTTGGGACCGAAAATTTGTCCACCCCCCCCCCCGATTTTGGGAGGGGAAAACCTGAGCAACCCAAGGTTTTAGCACACGGTTAGGGTAACCCCTAAGCTATCCATGGACCCAACGAACATCCTTGCATCATACCTACAAGTGATGCTATTAGCACTTATATGGTGCAAAAAGTGCATTTTTGGATATTTTGTCATTTATTGTTAATTTTGCTAAATTGTTAATTCTATGATCCCTTAAGTGTTTATTAAAGGTCATTTGTCATACATTTGAGGCATTTAGAGTTACGTATGTACCATCAGTGCTTATGTCAACAAAAGCAAATAGTGCGGTAATTTGACATTTACTATGTAAACATTGACTTAAATCACTTTATTCGATTAACCAATCAGAGATCAGTGACAATGATGTTATAAATGATATTTAGCGGATTATTTACTTTAACCCAATTGTCTGAATAGTGTAACCATATTGTATTTAGAACCATTAGAAACTGTCATAAGGAGCAGTTGGCTCTCAGATTGACTATAATTTGATTCTTCATCAACTTTAGTCTTTTGCGCTAAGTTTTGCTAGATCTTAAGATCTCGAGCGTTATAAGTTAGTTGAGCTTTCTTAACAAGAAGTTAGCAACAGTACTAGCTTTGGGCTGAAGCCTTACAAACTTCAGCACGAGATTGGATATAGATTATCACCAAGGATTTTCTTAACTTCAATCACAAAAAATTAAAGTTACAGTCCTTTATTACAACTGAGCGACTAATAGTTACTACGCGAGTGTTAGTCGATAGCAACCGAGTGAAGAACCAGGCCGGCGTAAAACTCGAGAACCAGGCCGCGAAGTTGGGTTCCGCTGAGATTCTTGAGCAGCCGCAACATCCCTCTTCAAGCATTAAAACAAAAAAAACGGGCAAAAAATCATTAAATTTCGTCTAAAAATCAGCCAAAGCTGATCAAAAACCTCCAAATTACCAAACTCAAATTAACTGGTTGAAACCTTCAATTCCTATCAAAACAAGCCTAAACTAATACAATATCATAAACATAACCGACTAACGTCTGGCGAACTGCTCTCAAACGACCGGCGAGCGGTTGGCTTCGTCAGTAGCTAGCCACGGTTTATTGAAGCTAGCGCTAGCTTGATTCCACTCTTCAACTTTGGTTTTCTAGCTTTGTTAGTAAACAAATCAAACAGAAAACTGATATTTAAAAAATTTGCAAAAAATTTGCAAAAAATTTCAAAATGCTTCCAGATTTCGCAGTGAATAGGTTCAAAATATTTTTTCTCTCTTGAGTTATGTCGAGTAACCGATCTAAAGACTTGTAAAACTTCGTCGGCCAGTAATGATAGTTAAACTCAGAAAAGGACAAAAAATACTCAAAAATTATGAAAACAATTGCAAATTTTAACAAAATCTTGCTAAAATTCAAGACGTTAAAATCTTCAAAACCATTTCATTGTCTCAAGAGACTATCCAGTATCACTATTTCAAGCTTTAATTAGTTTTACTGGCTCAAAAACATCCATAAACTGGGAACATGATAACAATTTTTCGAAAATTAAAAAAATATATTAAATTTTATCAAAAAAGTGCTAGAGCTGGAGTCATTAAAAAAATGATTACATTTCCATGAATCTAGATACTATTCGACAGCTTTTCATGAAGCCTTGGATGAGGTCCTTATGACCCTGGTGACGGAGAAAAAGAAAAAAGTCGAAGATTCAAAAAACTTAAAAAATTGCAGATAATTTTAGAAATTGCTGATCTTAAAATCTTGAAAAAATTTCCATTAGATCTAGAAGCTATGCAGTAACCTAAGCTCAAACTTTAGAGGAGGTCATGTGGCTGTTGAGGTCGGCGAAACCAAAAAAAATGACAAATTCAAAAATTAGTGGTGGCAAAAACACTGCTATAATATGTGATAAAACTAGTAACTAATCCCTGGCCAACAAACATTTTTCAGTAACTTATTATCAAACCCTAACGAAGATTTTCTGTTAGGCTGAAAAACCTGAATAAATGACAATAATGACAAATAAACTGACGATAGCGATAGTAAACTGACAATAAATGTCAAAAAAATTTAAAAATTGCAAGTTTTCTCAAAAGAAGCTAAAATTCGTGGTGTTGAAATCTGGAAAAACAATTTATTACTTTTAGAAATTAAACAATACCTACTTTTCAACCCTAGAATTTGAAAAAAAATGCATGTTTTATTTTAAAAAATGAAGAAATTTGTCATATAAAAAAAATTGAAAGCTATTCCATGTCAAATAAAAATGTTCCAGTAACTTATTATCAAATCCTTAAAGACTTTTTCTGGCCCCTGCTTCCGGAAAGTTGTGAATGAAAAATAAATGTAAAAAAATGGGCAAATTTGCACGTTTTGCTAAAATGTTGAAACCATTTCACTACCACTAGAAACTATGCAGTAACCTAATATAAAACCCTAGAGATTTCTTGACAGCTAGGGCTGAAAGAACACAAAAAATTACATAAAAATTTTCGAAAAACTTGAAAAAATTTGAAAAATAGTATAAAATTACATGTTTTTAGCGATCGGTTGTTCGTCAGTAGCCACGGGAGGCGGTGGTGTACACCGGGGGTCTGATGGGGAGGTGGGTGGGCAACAATGGGGTGGGGGGGGGAGCGCGGTGGGTGGGGGGGGGGGTTGGGGGCAAATGTGGGGGGGGTCAAGAGGGGGTGTCGTCAACCTAAAAGAACTGACCTTCACAACATAAGTATAAGTCTCCAAAACACTTTGAGCTGAAACAGAGCTGAAAGGCTCTAAGAGCACTTAATGCCCACTGGGCGCTACCTGTTTATCCCGTTTTTGAGGACGAAAAGTCAAATGCGTCAGACGAAAAATCGGTCAAGCGAAAAATCGCATTAAAAAGACCGACAGGACTAATATAATTGCTACAAACTTCGTATGAGAGCAATTAATCAGACCTCACAACCATCAAAAGTTGCAAAAAACTGCTTTCAAAAAGCCGCACGTGAACGAAAAAATTCTCTCGCTTAGAGAAAATTCTTTCACACATCAATTTTTCGCTCTCTTAAAAACAGCGGTATGAACAAAAACCACTCTCTTTTCGCTTCGCTCTTCACTTTTGTTCACCGCCAAAATCACTCCAATTTTTGTCAAGCGTTTCATTTCCCGCTTCAAAAATCACTCCAATAAAATTGATTTAAAAAAAATAGCTGGCAGATTGCCAGAAAATAGCCGCAAAAGATTCGTAGATCGGCGTCTAAAAAAACAATAAAGACAGACCAAAAAAATTTGTCTCTTCATTTAAGGCTGATCTGTTATATTTTGATTACAAATCTGTATTATTTATTGCTGCTTCTATTAGCTGATCTCAATTAATCCTCATTTAGTGACACACACCCATTTGACCTTATCTCTTTGAATTAAAGTAAATAAAAGTCAATTTCAAAGTGAGGAAGTCATTTTTGAGAGTGAGGTAAGTCAAGTGTGACCAAAAATTTAATCACGCGAATGAAAAAAAAACTCGCTCCACTAAGAGCGAAAAATGACGTCACGCTTGCAATTCAGGTGCAAATGGCTGTGACGTCATATGGTCGTAACAAAAATCATGACGACGAAATAAAAAAAACATTGCCGGAAGAATTCCGGAAGCGACTCGAAGAGTCAAAACTTTGCAAACAAAAACCTTAATTGCAGTGGAAGCCATTAGCTTTTGTATTAAACCTTAAACTCATTACCTCCCCAGGTCTGATCTATAAATTGGTGAAACTTAAACCACTGTCACCCAGAGAAACAAGATGCAGCAAAATTTTATATTATTGAAAACGTTTGGTAACGTCGAAAAAAGTCCGAAATAATCAAAATGGTCAAATAACTTAACAAACTAATAAGGCTATCCATTGCCCTAAAATAACTCATGATACTAATCTCAAAAAGATCGCGAAAGCAAACGGCAGATAATAATCAAGAAACTACGATAAAATTTTCAAAAAGAAAGCTCAAATTTAAGCACCAGAAAACCACTACAATTAGATTTCTAATCACTGCAATTAAGACAAAAACAACACATACTTCTTGCTTGTTGTACATATGCTAGACAACATGATTTCATACTAATTGCAATATCAAATTGATCATAGAAGACATAAGCAGCAGAATATTCAAAGACAAAAAACCGTTTGAACTAATACCAAGGCCGGAAGAAAGTTGCAGTAAATAGTAAGAAGTGGAAAATTTGGAAAAGGATTGCTAGCAAACTCTCAGTACTGCCTTGTGTTGAATGAAAACAATTGCAAAAAAAAAGAAATTACAAAAATCTACGAAAAAGCTGAAAGGATTCAATTTTTTAACAACCGAAAAAATCAATATACCGAAAAAAATGTAGGTGCCAGGACAAAGCTAGAATGATACTAACTAGAATGTGAAGAGTATGGACACAATGTAAGGAACACTGTAATTGAAAGACATTCCTAATTTTTGAAAGTAGAAAATAAAATTTAAAAAATCAAGAAACACGTATACATTTCATTGTTCATTATTCGAGACATAGAAAAGATAACGAGTCATCCGATACAAAGATCTATTCTCCTGCAAAGAAAAAAAATAGGAAAAAGCAGAATTCAAACAAACAAAACAATGAAACATTTTGCAAAAAAAGGTTAAAAAAACTTTTAATACTGCATTTACGAAAAAGTTTTAAGTGTTTTTCAAAAACTTAACGCCACAAAATGATTGAAAACGTATTGAAACGAAATTAAAGTCCCTAATGTTGCACAAAAAACTTTCTAGTGATTAAAACCAAAACACAAACAAAAAAGGGACAATCATCGGGAAAAAAAACTGCCAAAATCGGATAAGCATATGTACAATTTTATAAAACAAAATTACATCGAGATAGAAAGAGGCGTTGAGTATATGAATTGTCAAAAGGAAGTTGCCATATTAACTGATTTTTGACAAAAAGACGGTTAAAAGATCCAAAAATGAAGAAATTAGGAAAAAAAGCCAAAAATTAACAAAAAATCAAGAAATATGTTCCAATATGAATTTGAAACGCATTTTCGGGCTCTGCAAAACACTGTGGCATCAATTTCTGAGGTTAACATTTCAATATAGCATCGAATAAAATTTATTTCTACAAAAAACCAAATTACAGGCAAAAAAACTGGGTCACTTACATGAAAAAACGGCTAAAAACGGTTATCTATATGTGCCATTCAGTCAAAAACTACTTTTTAAACATAACCGGCAGATTGCCGGAAAAAAGCCGCCGTTGATTCCAATAAGCATGATTGGGATTGAAATAGATATTGAAAAATAAAGATTTTTGTACGAACATTTTTTAAGTCCAATATAATTTGATGGCAATTCGTAGTTGAACATAATTGTGTTTCTTAGAGAGAGGCTGCAGGGGCTACTATCAAAACCAATAAGCATTAGAGATGGTAACTAAGACTTACAGGAACGACGTTCAATTAGCGGGCATCTAAAATTGGGCTTTATGGGTTTATCCCGTTTCTATTTCTGACTTCAAATTTTTAGACTGACTCTGTTCATTTTGAATTGCTTTTGTGAGCCACTGATGTTCAAATTCACTTTTAGCAGAATGAAAGAAGAGAGAAACTAGCCTAGAGAAGTCAAAAAGATGTCACGCAAAATGTCGAAAAAGCGGCAAAATGGTAAAGCGAAAAAAATTTGACGAAGTAAAAAAACATAGCAGGACAAGTCCTGACGTACAATTCAAAGAATTTTCATTGACTAAACAGAAAAAACTAGACCTAGAATGGACCATGAGTGAATTGAGAAAACCATTTTTAAAAAAATCAGATAAAAAAATAAGAAAAAAAAACAAAATTAATGTCAAAATTCCGCATGTGAACAAAAAACCACTAGCGAGGAACAAAAAATTAATTCAAATAAAAAACTAGGCCTAGAATGAGCTGTAAATGGATTGGAAAAACCATTCAGAAAAAATCGAAAAAACAGTAAAAATCAGAGTGAAATTGCCGCATGTGAACAAAAAACCACTACCGAGAAACCGAATTTTTGTTCAAACCCCTTTTTCTCACTCTACTTTAAAATTAGAGCGGAAAACATTCACGCCGCAAAACCACTCGCTTTTTCGCTACATTTCCTGTTTCAGCATGACCAAAATCACTACTCCAATTTGACTTCAAAAATCATGAAAATGTGTGAACAGATCTTAAAAAAAAACCTGGCCGGAAGAATTCCGGAAACGACTCGAAGTGAAAATCCATTTAAACGCCATCATACTACTTATCAAACAAAACGTGCCTTCACTAACTTATGATTATCTTGAAACAAAGTCATGAAACAAAAAGTAAAAACAATAAAATCAAATCTGTTAAAATATGATAAAAAATCTGATTTAATTTTTGTTATAAATTGAGATCCCGAAAAACTATCTCTGCCAAAATAACTTCATCAAAACAACTAGTACTGACAAAAACCACTTATGTGAATTTTGAAAAATACATTAGGCTAAAATTATTGAAAAAAAGCTCTTTCACTTTCACTGTCACTGAAAAACTGGAAAAAGTTACTAATTTTTTTAATATTTCAAAAACATATAAATCCAAAGAAAAATTCCCGTCAGCCAATAGGGTATCCAGATGCTCGCAGAACGATAGACAAGTCATAATAGGCAAAGAAACTTAGCTAAAAACAGAAAAAAAACGAAAAACTGCAAAAACTTTCTCCAATTTTCGCCAATTTTCTCCAAAAAACAGCCCCAATTTTCGCCATTTTTTGTCATATTTCTCAACAAAAAAATGATTCTTACCCCCAAAAATGTAACCAATTGTTATCATAAAATTGTTAAGTAGAAGGGGTTCCTTCAATACCCATTAGAGCCAGTAAAACAAAATAATCGTCAAAAAACGCGAAAAATTAGCCCGAAAATCGGCAAAATACGTTAAAAACTTCCGAATTATCATAAAATTCATATTAATTTCAAACCTTCAAACCACTACCAAAAACAGCCTAAAATTAAAACAAAATCATAACCAAACCTCTTAACCAAAATAAATGAAAAAAACTGCTTTAAAATGCCGCACGTGAACAAAAAAATTTCGCTCGCTTAGAGAAAATTTTTTCACACATCAATTTTTCGCTCTCTCAAAAACAGCGGTATGAACAAAAACCACTCTCTTTTCGCTCCGCTCTTCACTTTTGTTCAGCGCTAAAATCACTCCAAATTTTTTCACGCGTTTCATTTCCCGCTTCAAAATTCACTCCAATAAAATTGATTAAAAAAAAGGACTTCTCCAATACTCCTCTTCGAGTCGTAAAAAAGACAGCGCCCCAATTTGAATTGTAAAAAAATAGGAGCGTTATAATAGCCGGCTGAGAAGATGAGGGCGGCTATTAAAAACCAAGAGCACCGCAATATAGCTACGCTCAGCTTACAGCTTCGCAGCTATAATCATTAAATAAAATTATGGTACTTGTGCTTGAGAGTCACAAATAATATCCACCAGCTATTTCCTGTCGCTGCAACATACAAGACAATATTCGATCCTGCTCACATAGATTAGTTACAATTAAGCGCGACCAGGAGTGTTATAACTCATAGGGACTAGGCTACGAGAGTCATTTTCCGCCCAAAGGATAGCAGATCCAAAATGATTGTTGCGTTACGACTCTTGGTATACACAAAAGCGTGGATCTCAAGCATCTCAATTTAAAAACTGGAACTTGCCTTTGATGACCTCATCCGCAACCCCAGCTGCATTCATCTCTGGCTTGAGATCATAAGTGGGCACATCCTTTGGCGACGGGACCATGACCCTCTCCTCCATTGCAAACTGTTTCTCCTGGCCTCCATTGAAGAAGAATGTCACATGAGCATACTTCTCAGTCTCAGCAACGTGCATCTGAGGGACACTCTGAGAGCCAATAGCTTCGGCCAACACATTAGCTGGAATCTAAATCAACACAATGTCGGAATAATTTCTCTCAAACGGCAGGAGGGAGGTCAAATGAAGCTTGCTTCAGAGATGAGGGGGACAATACTTCAGGATCTATTCTGTTTCCCCCCCCCCCCCCCAGCTTAGTGGGCTTATCTTTTAAGCCCCCAGACGCACGTGCTATTTTTTACATAGTAACGTGCTATATAACATATAATTTGTAACTGGTCGCATAAAAACACCGGGGGGGGGGGCAGAATAGATCCAAACTTCACTAAGGGGTTACATATGATATTAGGGCTCATAACTATGTTGTCGCTTTTGATTGTCTGACATTTTGTTAACTGCCGCCAGTTTACTGCAGCTGCTCATAATTATGAATGAGGCCAGTTTAGATCTCGCAAACACAAAATAAGAAGTCAAACGCAAAGAAGTCAATGGATAAGATGCAAAATTTTATGAGAACAACCAGAATTTCGGAAACAACTCGAGGACTCAAATTTCGGAAATAACTCGGAAAACAAACCGTTTTCAATCTGAAAATACCAACACTTGCAGAAAAACTTGATGGTCCTGGGGAGATTATTCTAAAATGTTGCTCCGTTCAGTGGGTACCAATAACTAAATAATCCTATGCTCTAGTTTAGAACATAACCGACTAAACGTCGGAAGAATTGCTCTCGAACGACTAGTGGGAGCTATAATCAATTGCAGCCTGCTTCAATTCGGCGCACTTTTCATTTGACTTTTAGTATTAAATTGCCGCCAATTGAGTTCAGCTGCTTGAAATTGATAGTGAGAGAGAATTTTAGATCACGCCAAACGCAAAAAGTCATGTGCGTAAAAGTCACTCGAAAAGTCATAACTGTTAAGCAAAAATTTTGCATAAAAAAGGCACACACGTTTACAATAATTGCTTCTCTACGAGAGCAATTAAAAATAACATACCAACAAGGGAGTATGTATCTATTAGTATCATCAGCCGCTAATATGATCACCGATTCTAGTAAAAAAAAAACTTAAAAACTTATATAGAAACTTAAGAATGTTTCCAGCCAACTAGGTCTCTTAGTTCATAGCATACTCACGTATATAAAACTGCGTTTATAATACTTTATTGAGTAGCATAAAGTGATACCTGGACGGTAGAACGGACAATTAATATTAAGCATTGCAGAATTAGAATGCAGATGTTTATTAAGAGGTTTACTATACTCATTGCAAGAGGCTTACTATATTTAACTGGCTCCTAACGGGTCAAGTGATAATTATCAATTTTTAATCAATTTTGCGGAGAACTTACTAAGAGGGGATGGCTTTTATAACCGTCGGTTTTTTTTCTTATCAATTAAATGACAGGTCATGACCAATTTTTCCCCTCCTATTGACTGAAAGATGTAAACATAACCGACTAACGTCGGGCGAATTGCTCTCAAACGACCGGCGAGCGGTTGGCTTCGTCAGTAGCTAGGCACAGTTTAGTGAGGATAGCTTTAGCTTAATTGAAGGGCGTAAGTGAGCGCAGCGAGGGTGCACCGGGGCTGATGGGGTGGCAAGTGGGGGGGGGGGGGGGCAACAGCGGGGGGGGGGGGTCAATCTCTAAGCACCGCCCTTTGCACCATAAGTATGTATCCAAAACAGATTCTGTGAATCGCATACTTGAAGACTAGTAAGCTGAAAGGCTCTACTAGCACTTAATGCCCGCTGGGCGCTACCTGTTTATCCCGTTTTTGAGGACGAAAAGTCAAATGCGTCAGACGAAAAATTGATCAAGCGAAAAATCGCATAAAAAAGACCGACAGGACTAATATAATCGCTACAAACTTCGTTTGAGAGCAATTAATTAGACAGATGACCTTTTACCCAGATAACAAGGTCACAAAACCATTTAGCCAGAAATCATTTTTGGATTATGTGCTCCACCCTATCACCTCCAACGGACCCTTATTAAGGTGAATAATCTCTCCCATAAGAATATGAGATCCCGGTTACCTCACCCATTCAAAGACTCCTCCCAACCTTCCAACTTTTATATGGTACTGTAACTGCTCACCTGTGGTGGAAAGAGTTGAGGCATGGGAAAAGCTGCATTGTACTGTGTCATGCAGTAGAGGGCAGTGTCTTTCGGAATGACAGATGTCTCAAAGGGGGGCTTCATCCCAACTGCCTCCGCTATCTCGCGCATTCTGTCAGACCTAAGACAACAGACAGCTATTCGTCCAGATTACAAGTATGTAATCATCAATCAAAATTGATTACTTGATGTCCGTCTCAATGACTGGGAAAGAAAAAAGATCTGATGATTGTAATGGTCACAAAATGGGGGAAAGGTAAAATAGGAGCGCGGGAATAGGAGGACCGATCTTGCGATTAACGCATTAGAAATGAAAATTTGGTTGAAACAAAAAAACTAGGCCTAGAATGATATATGAATGGATTGGCAAAACCATTTAGAAAAAAAAATTGATCCAAAAATCAAAAAGTAAAAATCAAAGTGAAATTGCCGCATGTAAACAAAAAAAAAACATGTAAAAAATGTAGAAGGACAAGTCCCGAAATACAATCCAAAGGATTGAAAGCAAAACTTGGAACTACTGCGCCTGATCAATTGATGAATTGAGCAATGCCAGCCAAAAACGAACAATCCCAACTTGATTCAATTTTAAAAATCCACTAATCGACGCATCAATCATGAAAGAGATTTGTTGGCCAAAAAAGACAGAAAAAGACCGAGAAAAACAAGACCCTTAAAATGAAAATTGCAAAATTTTTAAAGAAACATTTTTAAATTCGCAACTTTAAAACGTTCGAAACAACTGCAAAATTTTATGGAATGTTGCAAAACTTGGCAATAAAAATATCTCCGGAACCATTTCACTGTCTCGAGAGGCTATTCAGTAGAACAAATATAATCTTCGAAAAATTTCATAGGCTGAAAGATAAATAAACTAGGAACATGACAAATTTTTCCAAATATATGAAAAGAAGGCATATTTTATCAAAAGATTGCAACAATTCGTGTTACTTAAATGCTGAACATTTTATTGCCCCTAGTAACAATACAGTATCAAAAATCAAACCGTAGAGGATGTTACCTGGCCACTGAGACGAAACAATGGAGAAGGCAAATTAAAGAAAATTGCAAACGTCATTTCAAAAGCTGCTAAAGTTCTTGATATCAAAAACAATTCAATGTCACTTAAAACTGTGCAGTAAGATGTCATCACACCGTAGGGGAGGCTTTGTCACGCCTCAGGCAAGAAAAACAACAAAATCACAAAAACTTGAAAATTGGAAAGTTTTATCAAAAAAGTGCTAAAGTTCTCAAAAATTAAATATTGAAAACAATTCTATTGCCGCTAAAAATTATGCAGTAACCTAATATCAGATTCTAAAGGAGATTTTCGGGCCCCTATGACCAGAAAAACTCAAAAAATGACAAAAAAATTCAGAAAAACTTCAAAACGTAGCCGGCAAAGTGCCGGAAAATAGCCGCCGTTGACACGCTTGAGGCACATTGGGATTAAAACAGAAAAATATAATTAAAAGATAGAAATTTACAGAAATTTTCTAAGTTTCGAAATTTTTTATTTGAAAAATCTGCATATTTGGCTGGACTCTAAAATTACAGTTAAATCAGCTCTTAAACTGCACGCTATTAGGCATAATACCAATGCGCGCTAGCAATCGCTTTAATGAACTTTGATAACCTAATGCACTATGACATAATGATCGGTCATTATATTTATCCCGTTTCTTCTAATTTTGCTGCTGACTCTGACTGTATTCACTACATTACGACATTCAATACAGGAAAGAAATAAAAATCCATTCAGTTGAAACGGTGATTGAAGTCAGAATTCGCGCGTCAAAATCGTGAATTATGTAAAGCGAAAAACGTGATCAAAAAGTTTTGCGATAGAAAAAAGGCGGGCGCGCAAATAATAGCCGTTGAGAGGCTGACCGAAGCTACTCAAAAATTTCAAAAAAAACGAAATTGCAAAACTTAGTAATGCTTTGCGTGTTTAAGTTTGCAGTACCAAAACATAAAGATCAAAAAATGGCCAGAAAAGTACTTATAACTTGCAAAAGTTAGTACTTTTCTCCAAAAGACCTGTATCAACTTTGAAATAGGTCAATTCAAAACTGACCAATCAAAAAAATTCGAAAAAACAGAAGAACTCCTAAAAAAGATCTTTTAACCTTAAATTACGGCCTTCCTATTAGCTTTACCACTCTAAGCACTTGTAGGACTACTAAACGGGGCTAGAGTCCTCTAATAAAACCCGATGCCCACTGAGTTTTATCCCGTTTTGAAAGCCCAAAGTCATGAAAAAAGGTGTGAAAACATCTTACAAAAACATAGCCAGCAGATTGCCGGAAAATAGCCGCGATAGACGCTTGTGGCCTTGCATGAATTGAAACAACTATAGAAATAAAATAGACAGATCGACCACAAGTCATTTAATAGACCACTAGATTTTTTGGTTAGCTTCGGACTGTCATTTCTATGAGAAACATACGCTCCATAAGGAAAAAGCCTTAATGAAGCGTCTTCAAAATTAATATTTGAAATCAAAAACTCAAAACTCTAATACTCAACAATATGGGCATATACGTTTGGCACTTCTTAAATACACACTATTGACCTTTAACTAATAAATGTTCATAATAATTATTATTATATCGGTTTAAGCACCATTTAAAATCTCAACAGTGCAGGAAAATTAAAACAGATAAGTTTTGAATTTTCGCCTGACTAAAATTTCAGATGGTATAAATTTCGGCTCAAAAGAGAGTATTCCACTCAACAGCGACGGCATGCGAGAACGAACGTCTTCCAAAATTAGAGCGAAATTTGGGAACATGTAAATTGTAAAAATAATGAGACCTTGTAACCATCGTGTTTTGTTCCATTAAATCCGATAAATATAGTGGGAGTTCGCCAGCCTGATGTACAAAGCGATGCGCATACAATAGGATTTTGAAGATAATGCGTTGCCTAATTGGCAACCAGTATAGCTGCTTCAGTTATGACGAGGTTAGAGTTGAAGGTGACAATCGAAAAATCAAACGCGCGGTAGAGTTCATTATTCGCTGAAGCTTTGCTAATAAAAAGTTCGCAAGACCATAGAAAAGCGAATTTTAGTAGTCAACACGTGATAACACTAAAACTTTTAATAACTCAATTAGGACTAATGTTTTAACTTGATCTCGAATTGACCATACTTAGATAAAAAAACGAATTCGAACAAACAAAGTTAATCTGTCGTTGCAGAGTAAGTTGACAATCAATATAACAACCTAGAACTTTTACCTGTTCAGTGTAGTTACCATCTTCTGGCAGACGTAAGAGACCATGTTTAACAATTTTACATTTCCGAATAATGATATACTCACTCTTAACCGCATTCAATTTCAATTTTGCATTGCTGAACCAACGCTGAATCGAGGTCAAAATATTATCAAACATGCATTGACTGAGGGTCGAACCGAATACAAAATAAAGAACGGTATCATCTGCGTAGAAATGGTAGTATGCGAGTTAAAAATTAGAGTTAAGCGAGTTCAGAAGTCATTTTTTTTAGTAAGGTAAGTCACGCAATTGACCTAGAAGCAGAGCAAATGACGTCACGCATACAAATTTTAACTGAAAAGCAGTAGAAATCACTGAAACTGTCAATTCCACGAAGTCAGGTGGCAAGAATAATCGATAGAGACGACGAATTAAAGAAGCAAAGCAGGACAAGTCCTGAAATGCAATTCAAAGAATTGAATGAAAAACTTAGAATACTCTGCCTGGCCAGCAGATCAGTTGAACAATGCCAGCCAAAACACAAACAAAATTATCTCAAAAAATTGAGAAACAAACAAACTAAACAAAAATATAATCATTGGTAAAAGTTTGAAGCGTTTACCCTAGGGCAAAATTTGATCTCTTTAAATATATCTATTTCAACGATATGTTTGAAACCAATTTTTTCTCTAAATTGCAGCACTATTATATCTGCAAGGCCTGAAAAAAATCATTGGCCCTTGAAGACCGATTAACTCAAAAAGGACTAAATTTTTTTTTAAAAAATGAAATCAATTACAACTTTTAGTGAAATTTTGCTTAAAAATGTGACTATTATCTTACGAATCATTTCTGTGTCTTCAGAGGATATCCAGTAACCCAATTCCAAGCCTTAAAAAATTAATGGGTTCAAAGATTGATTGGCAAAAAATATATAGATATTTATAAATATTTATAAATATAAATATTTTATAGATTTCAAATTTCAAAAATTCGTTCTATTAAAATGTTGAAAACTATTCAATTGCCCCCTTGCAACTATTTACTAACATACTATCAAACTCTGTATGAAGTTATTTGGCTACTTAGGCAAGAAAAACTGAAAAATGTTTAAAATTCGAAAAGTGAAATTGTTGAACACAAATCCATTGAAACTAACAACCATGCAGTAACTTATTTCAGACCATACAATAGGTTCCCTGGCTCTTGAGAATGAACAAATTTCAAAAATTGACAAAGACTTTAGGAGACCTTAAAAGAAATTGCAGATTTTATCAAAAAAGCTTAAAATCGAGACATTAAAATGTTGAAAACCAATCCATTGTTACTAGAAACTATACAGTGTTCTATTATCAAGTCCTTGATCAACTTTTAAAAACTTCAACCTAAGACTAAACAAAAAACTAAAAAAAATACAAAATACATGAATAATTGCACCATTTTGAGCCCAAAAACTCAAAACTCCTAAAAATGACTTTTTAACCTTAAATTGAGGCCATCCCAGCAGCTGCACCACTCTATGCACTTGAAGGACAACTAACGTCCACTTTGGGCCTCTAACGAAACTTAATGCCCGCTGGGCTTTACCTGTTTATCCTGTTTTGAAAGATCGAAGTCATTGAAAAATGTGTGAATACATCTTAAAAAAAACACAGCGCCCCAATGCAATTCAAATTCTTTGAATAGTAAAAAAACACGATTTCCCCAATAATAGCCGCCATCGCTTCGCGACTATTAAAAAAGACAGCACCAATAAAATCCAATTCTTGGATTGTAAAAATAGGAGCGCTTTAATACCCGTCTGAGAAGCTTTAATACCCGGGGTCTTTACAAAAAACAAAGAAGACGAATTATTGAACATACGAAGTCCTGAAGTAGAAATCAAAGAATTGTATGAAACACTAAGAAATCCCTCACCCGACAACCAGACAATAAAGCAGCAAAAAAGTTTTAAAAAATTCAGAAATTTTGAGACAAATTATCAAAATAAGCAATTAAACTTTTGGCGATACGATATTGAAAACCAGTATTTCCTTTCCAAACTCAAAAACAAGAAAAGAAAACAAAAAGCAACAAAACCGCCATCAATTAAAATTAGCAAAAATTTTGGAAAATTCTTAATAAAAGGTTGGCGTTAATGTCTTCAAAAGCAAAGCTTCATAATAAAATGCACGCAATAATGCAGCTAAAAGCTGAAAAAAGATTAATCATATATTTGAAAAACGAAAACCAAAACTTTCAGACCATTTATAAAACCAATTCAAGGCAATCTTACCTGATGAAACGCTTACTTAATGTCTCAAAACAACAGACCTCAAGCAGGCGGAGACCTCAAGCAAAATCCACCCCGTAAACTAATTGTAGGCAATACAGAACTTTTTTGAGCCCCCAAATGTCAAATACTCCTACAGCAGGGCTCAGAAACTGTCAATTTCATCTTTAACCTTTAATTCAGGCCTGCCTAGCAACTTAAGGCACTTAGCACGTACAAAAGCCAGCTTAACGACTCTACAGCAACCTATCGTCACTCGGGCTTTACTTGTTTTTTTCCATTTCGAAAGTTCGAAGTCATCGTAAAATGAAATGTGTAAAAATATTTTCCGAAAACAGTACCAATACAATCCAAAACCGCGAAACCATTAAAAGCCTTCGGCTAAAAACACGAAACCATTAAAAGCTTCCAGTAGCGCCAAAATTTAAGGCTCCATTTATGTGCGTTATGCTTATAACTTTTAATCCTGTTTTGATAATATATATTTGTTTGCACTTTCAACCTTTTATTAACTTAATGAAAAGCTGAAGCTTACCTGTAATTGAACAGAACCATAGTATCGCCATCTTTGAATGTACCCTCTTCGTAATCTGGCCCTACTACAATCGGCTTCATGAACTCATCAGTCTGTTTCTCATCTCCCTCTTTTATATACCTCTCCTCCATCAGTTTGACAGCCGCCTCTGCATCTGCAACCTTCTCTCCCTTCCGCTGAGTCAACATCTCGTACGCAATCTACCACAACGTATTCATTGACATGGAGAGAGGCTATTCAGTAGAACAAATATAATCTTCGAAAAATTTCATAGGCTGAAAGATAAATAAACTAGGAACATGACAAATTTTTCCAAATATATGAAAAGAAGGCATATTTTATCAAAAGATTGCAACAATTCGTGTTACTTAAATGCTGAACATTTTATTGCCCCTAGTAACAATACAGTATCAAAAATCAAACCGTAGAGGATGTTACCTGGCCACTGAGACGAAACAATGGAGAAGGCAAATTAAAGAAAATTGCAAACGTCATTTCAAAAGCTGCTAAAGTTCTTGATATCAAAAACAATTCAATGTCACTTAAAACTGTGCAGTAAGATGTCATCACACCGTAGGGGAGGCTTTGTCACGCCTCAGGCAAGAAAAACAACAAAATCACAAAAACTTGAAAATTGGAAAGTTTTATCAAAAAAGTGCTAAAGTTCTCAAAAATTAAATATTGAAAACAATTCTATTGCCGCTAAAAATTATGCAGTAACCTAATATCAGATTCTAAAGGAGATTTTCGGGCCCCTATGACCAGAAAAACTCAAAAAATGACAAAAAAATTCAGAAAAACTTCAAAACGTAGCCGGCAAAGTGCCGGAAAATAGCCGCCGTTGACACGCTTGAGGCACATTGGGATTAAAACAGAAAAATATAATTAAAAGATAGAAATTTACAGAAATTTTCTAAGTTTCGAAATTTTTTATTTGAAAAATCTGCATATTTGGCTGGACTCTAAAATTACAGTTAAATCAGCTCTTAAACTGCACGCTATTAGGCATAATACCAATGCGCGCTAGCAATCGCTTTAATGAACTTTGATAACCTAATGCACTATGACATAATGATCGGTCATTATATTTATCCCGTTTCTTCTAATTTTGCTGCTGACTCTGACTGTATTCACTACATTACGACATTCAATACAGGAAAGAAATAAAAATCCATTCAGTTGAAACGGTGATTGAAGTCAGAATTCGCGCGTCAAAATCGTGAATTATGTAAAGCGAAAAACGTGATCAAAAAGTTTTGCGATAGAAAAAAGGCGGGCGCGCAAATAATAGCCGTTGAGAGGCTGACCGAAGCTACTCAAAAATTTCAAAAAAACGAAATTGCAAAACTTAGTAATGCTTTGCGTGTTTAAGTTTGCAGTACCAAAACATAAAGATCAAAAAATGGCCAGAAAAGTACTTATAACTTGCAAAAGTTAGTACTTTTCTCCAAAAGACCTGTATCAACTTTGAAATAGGTCAATTCAAAACTGACCAATCAAAAAAATTCGAAAAAACAGAAGAACTCCTAAAAAAGATCTTTTAACCTTAAATTACGGCCTTCCTATTAGCTTTACCACTCTAAGCACTTGTAGGACTACTAAACGGGGCTAGAGTCCTCTAATAAAACCCGATGCCCACTGAGTTTTATCCCGTTTTGAAAGCCCAAAGTCATGAAAAAAGGTGTGAAAACATCTTACAAAAACATAGCCAGCAGATTGCCGGAAAATAGCCGCGATAGACGCTTGTGGCCTTGCATGAATTGAAACAACTATAGAAATAAAATAGACAGATCGACCACAAGTCATTTAATAGACCACTAGATTTTTTGGTTAGCTTCGGACTGTCATTTCTATGAGAAACATACGCTCCATAAGGAAAAAGCCTTAATGAAGCGTCTTCAAAATTAATATTTGAAATCAAAAACTCAAAACTCTAATACTCAACAATATGGGCATATACGTTTGGCACTTCTTAAATACACACTATTGACCTTTAACTAATAAATGTTCATAATAATTATTATTATATCGGTTTAAGCACCATTTAAAATCTCAACAGTGCAGGAAAATTAAAACAGATAAGTTTTGAATTTTCGCCTGACTAAAATTTCAGATGGTATAAATTTCGGCTCAAAAGAGAGTATTCCACTCAACAGCGACGGCATGCGAGAACGAACGTCTTCCAAAATTAGAGCGAAATTTGGGAACATGTAAATTGTAAAAATAATGAGACCTTGTAACCATCGTGTTTTGTTCCATTAAATCCGATAAATATAGTGGGAGTTCGCCAGCCTGATGTACAAAGCGATGCGCATACAATAGGATTTTGAAGATAATGCGTTGCCTAATTGGCAACCAGTATAGCTGCTTCAGTTATGACGAGGTTAGAGTTGAAGGTGACAATCGAAAAATCAAACGCGCGGTAGAGTTCATTATTCGCTGAAGCTTTGCTAATAAAAAGTTCGCAAGACCATAGAAAAGCGAATTTTAGTAGTCAACACGTGATAACACTAAAACTTTTAATAACTCAATTAGGACTAATGTTTTAACTTGATCTCGAATTGACCATACTTAGATAAAAAAACGAATTCGAACAAACAAAGTTAATCTGTCGTTGCAGAGTAAGTTGACAATCAATATAACAACCTAGAACTTTTACCTGTTCAGTGTAGTTACCATCTTCTGGCAGACGTAAGAGACCATGTTTAACAATTTTACATTTCCGAATAATGATATACTCACTCTTAACCGCATTCAATTTCAATTTTGCATTGCTGAACCAACGCTGAATCGAGGTCAAAATATTATCAAACATGCATTGACTGAGGGTCGAACCGAATACAAAATAAAGAACGGTATCATCTGCGTAGAAATGGTAGTATGCGAGTTAAAAATTAGAGTTAAGCGAGTTCAGAAGTCATTTTTTTTAGTAAGGTAAGTCACGCAATTGACCTAGAAGCAGAGCAAATGACGTCACGCATACAAATTTTAACTGAAAAGCAGTAGAAATCACTGAAACTGTCAATTCCACGAAGTCAGGTGGCAAGAATAATCGATAGAGACGACGAATTAAAGAAGCAAAGCAGGACAAGTCCTGAAATGCAATTCAAAGAATTGAATGAAAAACTTAGAATACTCTGCCTGGCCAGCAGATCAGTTGAACAATGCCAGCCAAAACACAAACAAAATTATCTCAAAAAATTGAGAAACAAACAAACTAAACAAAAATATAATCATTGGTAAAAGTTTGAAGCGTTTACCCTAGGGCAAAATTTGATCTCTTTAAATATATCTATTTCAACGATATGTTTGAAACCAATTTTTTCTCTAAATTGCAGCACTATTATATCTGCAAGGCCTGAAAAAAATCATTGGCCCTTGAAGACCGATTAACTCAAAAAGGACTAAATTTTTTTTTAAAAAATGAAATCAATTACAACTTTTAGTGAAATTTTGCTTAAAAATGTGACTATTATCTTACGAATCATTTCTGTGTCTTCAGAGGATATCCAGTAACCCAATTCCAAGCCTTAAAAAATTAATGGGTTCAAAGATTGATTGGCAAAAAATATATAGATATTTATAAATATTTATAAATATAAATATTTTATAGATTTCAAATTTCAAAAATTCGTTCTATTAAAATGTTGAAAACTATTCAATTGCCCCCTTGCAACTATTTACTAACATACTATCAAAC
This sequence comes from Convolutriloba macropyga, assembly GCF_964194025.1. Classification (NCBI taxonomy): domain Eukaryota; kingdom Metazoa; phylum Xenacoelomorpha; order Acoela; family Convolutidae; genus Convolutriloba; species Convolutriloba macropyga. Next base: position 15,959,763 of record NC_134475.1, read on the forward strand.
TCTGTATGAAGTTATTTGGCTACTTAGGCAAGAAAAACTGAAAAATGTTTAAAATTCGAAAAGTGAAATTGTTGAACACAAATCCATTGAAACTAACAACCATGCAGTAACTTATTTCAGACCATACAATAGGTTCCCTGGCTCTTGAGAATGAACAAATTTCAAAAATTGACAAAGACTTTAGGAGACCTTAAAAGAAATTGCAGATTTTATCAAAAAAGCTTAAAATCGAGACATTAAAATGTTGAAAACCAATCCATTGTTACTAGAAACTATACAGTGTTCTATTATCAAGTCCTTGATCAACTTTTAAAAACTTCAACCTAAGACTAAACAAAAAACTAAAAAAAAATACAAAATACATGAATAATTGCACCATTTTGAGCCCAAAAACTCAAAACTCCTAAAAATGACTTTTTAACCTTAAATTGAGGCCATCCCAGCAGCTGCACCACTCTATGCACTTGAAGGACAACTAACGTCCACTTTGGGCCTCTAACGAAACTTAATGCCCGCTGGGCTTTACCTGTTTATCCTGTTTTGAAAGATCGAAGTCATTGAAAAATGTGTGAATACATCTTAAAAAAAACACAGCGCCCCAATGCAATTCAAATTCTTTGAATAGTAAAAAAACACGATTTCCCCAATAATAGCCGCCATCGCTTCGCGACTATTAAAAAAGACAGCACCAATAAAATCCAATTCTTGGATTGTAAAAATAGGAGCGCTTTAATACCCGTCTGAGAAGCTTTAATACCCGGGGTCGTTACAAAAAACAAAGAAGACGAATTATTGAACATACGAAGTCCTGAAGTAGAAATCAAAGAATTGTATGAAACACTAAGAAATCCCTCACCCGACAACCAGACAATAAAGCAGCAAAAAAGTTTTAAAAAATTCAGAAATTTTGAGACAAATTATCAAAATAAGCAATTAAACTTTTGGCGATACGATATTGAAAACCAGTATTTCCTTTCCAAACTCAAAAACAAGAAAAGAAAACAAAAAGCAACAAAACCGCCATCAATTAAAATTAGCAAAAATTTTGGAAAATTCTTAATAAAAGGTTGGCGTTAATGTCTTCAAAAGCAAAGCTTCATAATAAAATGCACGCAATAATGCAGCTAAAAGCTGAAAAAAGATTAATCATATATTTGAAAAACGAAAACCAAAACTTTCAGACCATTTATAAAACCAATTCAAGGCAATCTTACCTGATGAAACGCTTACTTAATGTCTCAAAACAACAGACCTCAAGCAGGCGGAGACCTCAAGCAAAATCCACCCCGTAAACTAATTGTAGGCAATACAGAACTTTTTTGAGCCCCCAAATGTCAAATACTCCTACAGCAGGGCTCAGAAACTGTCAATTTCATCTTTAACCTTTAATTCAGGCCTGCCTAGCAACTTAAGGCACTTAGCACGTACAAAAGCCAGCTTAACGACTCTAAAGCAACCTATCGTCACTCGGGCTTTACTTGTTTTTTTCCATTTCGAAAGTTCGAAGTCATCGTAAAATGAAATGTGTAAAAATATTTTCCGAAAACAGTACCAATACAATCCAAAACCGCGAAACCATTAAAAGCCTTCGGCTAAAAACACGAAACCATTAAAAGCTTCCAGTAGCGCCAAAATTTAAGGCTCCATTTATGTGCGTTATGCTTATAACTTTTAATCCTGTTTTGATAATATATATTTGTTTGCACTTTCAACCTTTTATTAACTTAATGAAAAGCTGAAGCTTACCTGTAATTGAACAGAACCATAGTATCGCCATCTTTGAATGTACCCTCTTCGTAATCTGGCCCTACTACAATCGGCTTCATGAACTCATCAGTCTGTTTCTCATCTCCCTCTTTTATATACCTCTCCTCCATCAGTTTGACAGCCGCCTCTGCATCTGCAACCTTCTCTCCCTTCCGCTGAGTCAACATCTCGTACGCAATCTACCACAACGTATTCATTGACATGGAAGCACTCAAATTGTTCCATATTTTACAGTAGTACTATCTGAGAATAAAAAGTACTAAACAAGTTAAACTTGCGGGGTTTTGGGGAAATCTGGTTTCATTGACTCAAGCAAAAGGACATCTACAGAGTGTATTGAACTTCTCTTTACAATTTGCATTACCTTAATCAGAAATTCCAGATGACAAATACGTCTTATTCAAAACCTGAGTACAAATTTAATTTCTCACTCAGCTTCTTAGTGCTTCCACAGATCTCTTCGACTTATTTTTTTAATTACCTGAATTCGCTCCCATCTCTTGTCACGGTCCATGGCATAGTACCTGCCTATGACATCTACCAACTTTCCATATCCAGTATTTTTAAAATGCTCCAGGGCTGTCTTCAGATAACCGCTGCCAGTTGTAGGCCTGGTATCTCGACCATCGCCAATAAAGTGCAAAAAGGCGTCTTTCACGCCTTCTCTCTTGGCCGCATCAAACAGTGCCATCATGTGGTTTATATGTCCATGAACTCCTCCATCGGAAACCAGACCCATAAAATGGATCCGACCATTTGTACTTCTTGCACGCTGAAAAGCTGCTTTTAAATTTACATTATTATATAATCCTTTCTTCGGGTCCTCGCGATGGTCGACGGCAAGATTGATTCGAACTAGATCCTGATACAAAGCGCGACCGGAACCGATTGTCAAGTGACCCACTTCACTGTTGCCCATAAGACCTTCGGGTAGCCCGACAGCCAGGCCAGATGCATCTATTGTGGTGGCACGAGGTGTATCGTCTCCTAGGGCGTCCATAACTGGAGTGTAAGCATTCTTGATAGCGTTGCCCTCTGTGTGCTCGGCGATGCCCCAGCCGTCGATGACAATCAGACACACTTTGTTGTCAGTTGCGACCATTCTTATCTTAAGCATCCAATCCAATTAATTCCTTTATTGGATCTACTCAGGTGAAATAGAATTTATCCTAAGAGAGTTTCAAGAATCTAATAAACGAGGAGTTGGAACGAACGAAGACAGAGATTCCGGAGACCGTCAGGAAAGATTTATCATTTAGTGAAAAACAATCCAAGCTAAGAAAACTTTCCGAAGCTGAAGAATTGGTGGCCTACAACAAAAGAGAGAGCGTCACAATTTATGGTGTAGCTGAAAGTACAAGATTAGACAGCACTGATAGAAAAAAATCGAGAGTAATGATGAAACAATGGAAAAAGTTATCAATGTTGCAAGCCAAATTGGCTCTGATGTAGAACTAAGATCTATCAGTAGCGCATCCTCTTCCTAGAACAAGGGCTTTATCCACAAGTCCAATCATTGTAAGTTTTGCTCGGATAGTGAGCAAAATAAATCTCTTAGAGAAAAAGAAGCATTTGAAAGATTGGAAGCATGCAGAAATAGTGAGGATAACCCAAAAACTAGGATATCCCAAAAGCTATTGGAGCAATGAGACGTGATGGCAGAATTAGCTCATTTTGGACAAGAGAAGGAGTGATCTGGAAAGAGGATATAAATAAAACGACAACGTGCCTTGACGTGCCTTGCTTATTACGATATGCTGTTCTGAAGTTCTCTCGAGGACAAACACACCTTTTTCAGGAATCTTAATAGGCTTATACGTAAACAGAAACCAAAACAGTTACTTCAAAATTTAACTTAGGCGGAGAAGAGATAGAGGGCGATTCGGAATTTAGTTAAGCTTTTAATATTTTTTTCTGTCAACAGCTGATATCGCACTGGGCCAAAGAGTGATAACTGAAGAGGAGCCTCTGAATTTATATTAAGTAAAATTTTCCATGTATCTGATACCTACAGATTGCACTGAAGTTCAGGAAGCTGTATTTATCCTTGAAAACCACAAATCTGAGCATCTCGATGGAATTTCAGGAGATGTATTAAAGTTTTCATGTGAAATAGTAGCTCCTATACTCACTACCTTTATGAACAAATCTTGTAGTCGTGGTAAATTTCCCGATTGTCTCAAAATTACCAAGGTTTTACCCATTCATAAATCTGGCGCTAGGGATCAAGTTAACAACTATCGGCTGATCCCTATATTTCCAGTTATTTCCAAAGTTTTTGAAAAGATCACGCATCAAAGGATTTATTCTTATTACCAAACTTTTGAACTTCTATTACAATCCCAATTTGGCTTCAGAAGCAGGAGATATAAAGTTGACGCCATCACTGAGATTTTGGAGAAATTACAGTGCACTGAGAAAAGTGCATTGGTTTAGATTGAGAAAGGCATTTGATATAATCGATGATAATCCCCTGCTTCGGAAGCTAAATGTTTATGGAATTAGAGGAGTTGCTCATGACGGTTTAGATCGTATGTAACAAATAGGCAACAGTGCGTCAAGAAAGTGAAACTCTGTCGGAAAGTAAAATGGTTAGGACAGGGGTACCGCAAGGCTCCATACTTTGCTCAGTACTTTTTCTATTATATATATATATATATATATATATATATATACATACATACACGCACACACACACACACACACACACACACACACACACACACACACACATATATATATATATATATATATATATATATATATATATATATATCTGGAAACTGTAAGTCAGAATGCTCAACCAGCATTTTTGTCAAGCAGTAAAGTTATCCGGAAATGTTGCGCAGAAAGGATATAAAAAGTGTTTAGCTGTTTATATCGACAATACTCGAGAAAAAAATTTCGAGGAACACAAAAAAATCTCTGTTGCCCAGCTTGATGTGTATCATCTTGATAAATTCGCTCTTAGAAGCGTGCGAGGAGACATTTGCTCGAGCTATTTGAATAGCCGTATCATCAAGTGAATCCTCAACAATCAAAAAGAAGCATGAAGAATTGGGTTTATTTAAGCTTCTACAAATGAAAAAAAAATTGGGAGAAAGTTTCGTTGAAATACCGAGGAACTAAAGCCTTAAATTTTTCGATTTCACTAGAAATTTATCTGAAGAACATAGCTGCCTTGTCTTCGCAGCAGTTGGAGAATGAAATGCACAGATTGAAAGAGTAAATTGTTTGTTCCAGACACTTTTGGACAAACTTTTTCACCTAGTCAGTTTACTGTGTAAAAAATAAATGCTAGGAAATTTTTAAAGATAAAATCATTTAATGAAAATCGCAGGGCCCAAGTTTCATTTCGTTCATCACTTTCCAATTTTTAAAGTTAATTTTTTTTAATCCTATTAGTAAAAGTGATACTTGTGAGAACGTGACACAAAAGTAAAAATCTATCTCAAACATTAATCATTCAAGTGATTCACGATTTTTCATTTCAACCAACATTTAGGCCATATTTTTTTAGTTTAATTTTTATGATAGCTCATCTTGGATCAGACCTGCCTGGAACCCAGTGAGCTGTTTCGGATCCTCTCTGGTCATTATTTGCTGCTCCGAAACTGGTGCTCAAGTGTATTTTAATAGTAATTGTAGTTTAAAACAGAAATAAATAAATAGACCCAATTTTTTGAAAAAATTGTTTTCATTAAAGCTGCCTTCGGATAACCTTCAATTTAAGCTACCTTAACTTCTCCTATTAAAGTATGCGCAAATCAATTTCAGAGTGAGGAAAAGTTATTTTGGGGGTGAGGTAAGAGATGTGTGGCCAAAAATTAATTCACTATCACGAACAAATATTAACTCTGCTCAGATCGACAATTGCCTAAGCTGATAATAAGGTATGAATTTGTGACACAAAAACAATGTAGATTTATCCCACAGAGAAAAATAGCCGCTCGCTATTTCACTGCATATTACTATATGCAGTCAAAGTCACTTTACATCAAAGAAAAACCAATTTGCGGAAAAAACCTTTGATTGAAACCAGAAGATCGGAAAAATTGACAAAGGGGCGTTCGATGTTATTGTAGCTTTTTTCATTCTTGGGGAGCGGGTTAACTTGAAGGGAAAAAGTGCATAAGGTTTATCAAGGTGCTTCAGATTACGTTATTAGAAGTTATTATAGACCACTGGTGGGGCGTTGGAGTAAGAGGGGATACGAGAACTGCTTAGGAACTTAACTTCTTCAACATTTTATCCCGTTTCTGAACACCAAAAGTTACAAAAATTAAAGAAGGTGACGAGAAATTTTTCGGTCGAAAAATGCACAGAAGGATGAGCAGTAAAATAATGAATCAAAATCTTCGTTGAGCAATTAAATACGGTCAGGCATAATATTTGAATAAAGACACTAGAGTACAAAGGTAGCTTCAAACCTCGTTTGACTGCTCTTCAATTCACAAAAATACGACATCCAATTTGAAATAGAATATCTGATTAGCAAAAGACCAAGATTAATAAGCTTTTAGAAGTTTAGTTGATTACACTTAGCATTCTCGCACGCTATAAAATCAATACCACAACAAAACACCTTTCACGAGAACAGTTGGAATATTGCCAGAAAGCAGCTGCGCTAGCATCGTAAACCTGAATTCTAAAAACATTAAAGAAAGAATTAATAAAAAGTGATTGATCTAAAAGTTTTTGTGGTCTTTGATTGCACTACAATTACGGATTGAAATATCTTTCAACTTCAAAGGAATATCCTTATTTGATTTTGACTCCTCAGAGAAAAAACAATCGACATTTTGATCGAAATTTTGAGAAAAGACAAATTGAGAGTTCGGCAAGTTACGTGTAACCGTTAAATCATACACAAGAATGAACAACTCATTCCAACAAGTTTGAAAAATAACGTCACGCAAGAGACGCAGAAAATTGCGGGAGCCTTAAAAACGAAATAAATATTCAAAAGTCATTCAGAAACCCCACAAAAGAGGATATCTCAAAACCTTTTTCAAAAACCAAAAAAACTTCAATAATACTATTATTAGACACTTTTTTTTGTTTTTTGAAAAATTTTTTCAGGTATGCAGGTTTTTGAGCAGCATTTGACAATTTAATTCAATGGAGTGGATTAGGCATCTACACCTTATAAACAAACAGGTCACATCATAAGCTGAGTAACGAAATGATAGATCTAAACATAAACCGACTAACGTCGAATGAATTGCTCTCGAACGACACGCGGGGGCAATTTAATGATGGGGGTTGCACCCGCCAGCCACCTCTAGGACAGGAGTCAGTCATCTTCTCCACTATGCTACAACCACGTTGTTACTTAACAGCTAGGACTCGCTTTTATATTAGCCAACAAATTTCATTTCAGAATGCGAGCAATTGAAATCACTCAAAATGAAGAAGTAAAGCTCGAAAAAGTCAGAATGTTTGAGAACAAAAGCGTAAAAATAGTCAAGCAAAAATTTTGCATAAAAAGACCAATATGTTACAATAATAGCTTGAAAATTCGTTTGAGAGCAATTAATAAAGCTTTTATCATATGTACTGACTGCAACACATAACCGATTAATATCGAAGAATTGCTCTCGAACAACTAATGGGAACTCAAATCTATTGCAGCTTACTTGAGTTGGGGTGGAGGAGTAACTGAGTTCACAGAGGGGGCTTCAATTGAAATCATTGGAGAGCATTACATACCCCCATGACCACTAATAAAAGTTAAAGTGAAAGAAATGAGCAAATGAGTCACAGTCTTATTTTGCCTTTAGGTCAAAAACGTTAAACATAACCAACTGACCACCGAAAAATTGCTCTCTAACACAACTAGTGCGAGCACGAATCTATTGCAACTAGCTTTTGTAGTGTTGAAGGGGGTAACCAATATCAGTAAGCGGACTTCAAATACAGTAATTAGAGGTTCTTATATACCAATAACCACTAAAACAAAAAAAACAGCAATTTAAAAAGTGCGCTCAAAAACACAACAACAAATCTAACTGACTACAAACGGGCATGATGCTGTTGAAAAGAAGGCGATGAGGTGGCTTTGGTTTTAGCTAACTTGAGCGCACAGAGTTCGAAGATAAAAGCGGCGTGGGTTTAAATTGGGGAATGGTAAAATGGAGGTAGGGCCCGGTCCACGATCGCCCTTTAAGACATAAAATCTGTTTCTCAGGCGTTCTTCACCAAGCAATGAGCAAAAACAGAGGTTAATGTTCAAAACGAAGTAAGCCGACATTCAAGACATGAACAAACTTGCTTCAACTTGAAAACCCGTAATACCAATACTCCTATTGGAGTCCTAAAAACATAGTAGAAACATAAACCGACAAATGTCGGAAGAATTGCTCTTAAACGACAGGCGAGGCAATTTAATTCAGGGGCTGTAGCCTAGATCAATTTTTCTTTATGGGTGCAAAAACCTTTCCCCCACCGGGATTCGAACCCTTGACCTCCCGATCCACAACCACGCACACTAACCATTGAATCACTTACCACGAATCACTTAACTCTTTTGTGTGGCAACCGATTTTATATTAGCAACGAGCTTTACTTCGGAGCAACACAGATCACTCAAAACTGAAGAACGAAAGCGTGAAAAAGTCACTTGAGAAGTCAAAGAATATTTTAGAAAAGCGCAAAATTGTCAAGCAAAAAATTTGCAAAAAAAGACACATAGGTTTACAATAATTGCTATGAACTTAGTTCAAGAGCAATTAATAACGAAAACCTAAGCTTAACAATAAGCTAACAAAAAATAACCACAAATTAATTGCCTAATAACACTACAAAACAGAAACAATATGCAGGCACGTTATTAGTTCGGGGTTTACATAGTGAGGGGATTTTACAGTGAGGGGATTTTACAACAGACGACAATGCTCGCAAAGAAATAAGTCATTGTGCAACTCATGAAAAAACTTGCTAAATCCCGAAAAAAACCTGCACCATAACAATACTCCTCTTCCAATCGTAAGAACTCATAAAATACCAAAACTCTTCTTCGAGTTGTGAAAAGATAAACATAAACCGATCAACGTCGGAAAAACTGCTTTCGAATGACAGGCGAGGCAATTTAATTTAGGGGCTGTAGCCTAGATAAAATTTTCTTTATGGGAGCAAAAATATCAGACAGGTAGAGTTCGAACCCAGACCTCCTGAGTTAGATTCCGTCACCTCGTAAGAGGCATTACAAACGCGGCTGTCAGAGCCTAGTCATCGGCTTTCTAAGAATCGGTTTGGTTTGAACAACAAAACTTCATTTTGGAGTTCGAGCAATTGAATCACTCTACAATCAGTAAGATATTGCCTAAAAAAAGTCATTTGAGAAGTCAAAGATTATTCTAGAAGAAAAGCGCAAAAACGGCCAAACAAAAAATCTGCATGAAAAGACAAAAACGTTTACAATTATTGCTTCTCATTCGTGATCAATTAAACACGTTTACACTAATTGTTTCTATTCGAGAGCAATTTAAAAAATTACTGACATAAAATAACTAAAATTGGTAGTAGTTACCCTTCAAACACCTTATTGAGATCTCAAAAACCGTGGAATCTAAACCACAGAGCGTTAAATATTTTAGCAGCTTCCAGCCTTCTACTAAACCTAACTACCAGCAAATCGAATAGCCAAATGAACGAAGAAACGGTTCAAAAAGGCTCCAACGTGATCTTCAAAACAAGACGATGAGAGTTATGACGGATCCAACGAATCAATTTTTTCTCCGTACTAAAGCGAAGCTATAAAAAAAGTGGCTAAAAATTTCGAATCTAAATAGTGGTTGATTCTTGTTCTTAACTGTTCTTTGTGATTGAACTGACTTTCTTGCTTAACCACGTTGAGTAATCTAATTGAAATAAACAATGTAAAGCCCATTCACTCAACGCAGAGCATGATCAAAACACTTCTGTCACTCAGCAAAGATTAGTTCACACGGCGATTTAACTCATTTTCACTTAATTCAAATCGCGGCCGATTAAAGTACTTCACAATTAAGTACTTCAGGTAAAAAATTTTGTAGAAAATCAATACTCCGCTTCGAGTCGTAATAAAATCAAACACAGGGCATTAATAGCTGCACTCAGCTAGCGCTATTGCATCTAATTAAAACCAGTTTCCACATGAATTAAATTTAAAAAAAATTGTTCCTAAAAACGAAAATAACCGACTAACGTCGGGCGAATCGCTCTCAAACGACCGGTTGGCTTCGTCAGTAGCTAGCCACGGTATAGTAAGGCTAGCTTTAGCTTAATTGAAGTGGCGTGAGGTGAGCGCAGCGGGGTGGGGGTGCATCGGGGACTGATGATGGAAGGGGCAACAGCATGGATGGGGTGGGGGCAACAGCAGGGGGGTGGTATTTGCAACAGTGGGGGGGGGGGGTGGTGCACGGGCTCTTAGGGCCTGAACGATGTGCAGGGGTGGGGATTGGGGTGAAGTGAGAGGGGGCTGATGTGTGTGTGTGTGTGTGTGGGGGGGGGGATGGGTCAACCTGTAGGAACCGCCGTCCACGCCATAATTATAAGTCTCCAAAACGGTTTCTGTGAATCGCATACGTGCAGACAAGTGAGCTTAAAGGCTCTAAGAGCACTTACTGCCCGCTGGGCGCTAACTGTTTATCCCGCTTTTGAGGACGAAAAGTCAAATGGGTTGGACGAAAAAACGGTCAAGCGAAAAATCGCAAAAAAAAGACCGACAGGACCAATATAATTGCTAAAAACTTCGTTTGAGAGCAATTAATAATTATATTAGATACTCTAAAATTATTGGCTCAGGAAGCCAACAAATGCAGGGTATTTCGAGGCGCAAAAGAAACATTACACTTCTCATATCATCCATTTTTTATACCAATCTCAGAAAAGAAGGCGTCACACATATATTGCAACAAAATCAAAAAGCATAGTAAAAATTAACTCTGCTTCGAAAGCGCTTTTTTCTTGCCCTTCTTTTTAGATACACCGCCATTTTGTGGAGATTTAGTGAATTTATTCCGTTTTCGGCTGAATTTTGTCGTCTTTTCTTGTCCTGGTGTTAAGTTTGCTGCCGCCTTATTCTTAGCTTCGATTTCTATAAATCTTCGATAAAATTTTGAGATCGGCGACTTGTTTTCGTTCTTCATATTTTCTTCCCACTTTTTAATTTGGTCAGCATCGTGAACTGAAAAAGTGACCTTTTCTCTTTCGGTTGCAATAAATTGCGCATTCTCTTCCATTTTCTCCACAAGCTGTTTAAACTTCTGTAAATAATCGCGGTTTTCACACGCTTTCAAGAACTTCCTTATATGGACAATAGGCATCAAAAACAATTCTGGTGATGCAATACTGTAAGCATGCATATTCATAACTTCAAGTAATAATCGATACATTCGCTCAGTTATACAGTCCAGAAAACCCTTTTCATTGAGATCATTTTCTGAGAAGCGAACAGTTCCTGAGAGGTTGAAAGGTCGCACACTGAGTTTCTTTGGGCGTGCGTTGAAGTCAGTTTGTGAGAAAATGTCGAGAATATGCTGGAATATTGGGATGAACTTTCCAGTACTCTTCGCCAGCATTATCAACATATCAACACAGTGAAACCTGCAAGAAGATCAATCAAACAAGAGTAGATTAGATTTCTATGGCTAAATGTCACAATTTTAATATTATATAGCTTTTAATACTTTTGATCAATCATAGTAGTGCGAGCCATCAGGCAGAAAAATGGGATGTAACCCGCATAATCGTGAGTTCAGTTTTCTTTCAGATGAATCCAAAATTTTGGGTGCCTAATCAAATTGATGAAATCCGAAACAGGGTTTGACCGATGATCAGTGTTCAGTAAAGAATTTCATCATTTTCAACTCGAGTCTAACTAACATGTAAAAAGAATCGCGAAAACTGAAGCAAACTTATTCCGTTGCTCGGACAAGGAGTTTGAAATTGTCGTGAAATTATCACATGAAATGCAACGGTGAAAAGTGGTTCAAAGTGCTTCTAAACCAAAATCAATCTTTATTTGGTAATGTCTCCACAACTTCATAAAGCAACAATTTCAGGAACTGCTTTCAACTCACGTAAAATGGTTGCCTAAGAGTAATGAAATGCTTAATGATACGGACACAGGAAGCCTAAAATTTTGATTTATATAAAGACTTCGACATACAGATTATTACGTTAATTATCTTGTTTAGACCATTTACTCTTACAAATGTATTACTTCTAATACTAGGTGATATGCATACATGAAAGGCATGAGATTCTAACTTTGAAATTCATACCTTAAAGGATAGTATCTCGGCCCTGAGGCATAGTTGACAATCTCTTTAATCGTCTCCACTAATGGATATACGAGCGAACTCAGAATTCCATAATTCTTCATAGATCCATACATCGATGCCCATAGGTACAACGTATGGACCGTTTTCCAAGAACACAACTCAGGTTGAGCTTCTTTCTTTTTATCAATAGTAACCGCTTTCACTAATAGCACAATCGCTTTGACCGAATCAAACGCTTGCTTGTAGGTGAAGTTCAGATCTAACGCAAACAGCTGCACTAAACACTGTTGCATAAATGCGATTTTTGGCAAAGTTTCCAGCGATGAAGCTGATGACTTTTTGATATAAGATGAGAAGGCTTTGCGGGCAATTTCTTGATGATACTGTTCCAAGTCCATCTTCGCAATCCGTTCAAGGAGCAAAAATGAGCTCAATTCAACTTCGTGGTTCGTTTGATCAGCCCAGCAATCGGAAACCACTTTGATAACTTGACTTATGGTCTTGGGGTAACACCTAAAATAGCCAAACTTTTATCGTAAATCTTGTTGAAAAACATGACCAAGGCCCACCAATTGCTCTCAAGCGACGGTTTGTGCCGGCTTATAGTCTGATAAAGCAATATGATCTTGAAAAGGGGCACAGACAAAGGTATTCGGGTTCTTAGACTATTTAAAAGACTCAAATTCAATAGTGTAACGGGTGCTTGGCTACTAATTGACCAGTGTAACAGACAGAGTTGAGAAGAGGCGAAGCCGAGTTGAAATGACGCCCGACACCAGTCAACGAGGCATCAAAAGTAGTTTTTTTTTATTGTCTTAGACCACCTATCCAAATGGTTAAAACAGAGCGACTTTCTCTAGGAAGCAATTTTTGGTTAACTTCCGAGGAAACTAAGAAGTTCAACACAGCAAATAAAACAAAGTGATTTCAAAATCTGTTTTTATCAAGGAAGATGATGCAAACAATGAGCAAGAGCAACGTGTAAACAATTAAAAAGATAGTGCAAAGACAAACATATTGATGCAAAAAATTGTTTAGATTCTACTTTTGCTACTTTTGTACAATATCATGGGAATTGCGTTTCGTTCCGGAAAAATAGTTCTTCAAAACCAGTATTTATGGACCGGTAAAATACATAAGAATTGACTAACTAATCTAAAGCCACTTAAAACTTTAAAAAAACTATTTTATTGCTTTTGTTTTTAGCAAGCACGGTACTCCGTCAAAAGATACCACATGCAAGGAAAAGCTTTCAAGTGGCTAAATTGACTGTGGAATCACAATAAAGCGAGATGAAAAGCTTTTTATAGTTTATCGAATTTGAACAAAAAATTGGAATAACAACAAAATTTATGGATACGTTCAGTTCTCACTGAGTTATGCAAACCCGATCCCCTATTGATCTTCCCGAAAATCACTCCAAAAAAGGTCAAAGTTGACAGTCGAGAATTTTCCTTTTAACGAAAGTAACCAAGTTTATGAAGTAAAGATTTTCAGTCTTTTTATACTCCTCTCAGAGTACTCTTCTTAAAGTAAGCCAAACTTATTGGAGTTCCATTAGAGCTTTGCACTGTTTTGCAACAGAGCTGACAAATTTTATGTATAGGTGGACTAAAAGTTAAGAACTTCAGAGAAAAACCAAGCAGAAAAAGACCACTTGACTAATATAATTGCCGATAATAAGATGTACCATGCTTTGATTTCAATAATATAGAACCAACCATTGGCTACAGAAAAATTTGAGGATGAACGAGAGGATCATTGCATTGACATATGACCTTAAACCACATGATGCAACGCTTCATATTTGAAATAAAAATTTGAATTGTGGATTTGAGCCAATTTCTTAAGGATAAAAATGTTACTTGTTCACGCAGCCGACTACATTTAAGCGTTTTCATGCGTTCTCTAAATCTTCAAAAAAGTAAAAATTTATGCCTACTGGCTGCAGATATTTGCTTTGCTTAGTCGAGCTTTCGACTAATGCCCTATACCCCAGTGTGTATTTTACCGCCGTTTAGTGCAATTCAGACAATAGGCCACAATTATCAATGAGATCATTTCTAAACAGACAAGCAGGCCTAAAAAATTGCTGCAAACTTAAATTGAGAGCAAAAAAAGTTGCATAGGCCCATCGTCCGTTTCATTTTCGCACTCAAAGAAAATTACCATTTCCTTTTCGTTCTTATATTTTAAACCCATCTTCTGGCATAAATGAATGGCAATGGTCACTGCCAGCTCTCATTGGCTACTGGTTGTACTCACTGGTTGTGCAAACAATTATGAACGCAAAAAATTGTTCATACAGGTTTTAGAGAACATTTTTTAAAGAGGGGCAAGGAAGCAAAATACAAAATATTTGACCAATTCCAAAAAATAAAAATCGTGAAAACATGCTTATAGTCTAGACATGACTCAGTTTCAAATTATTGATCTGAAATACAATTTGCATCAACTGACAAACCCAGTGGCTGGGTAATTGATCGAAAGGAGAGTTTTGATCACTCCGTTTATACGTGTTATATAGCAAAGTTTTGAAAAACTACTTTTATGTCAATAACTTGCACATTATGCAAGCATTAATCCAAAACGCTAAATTGTTGTTTTTCGGTGCTATTGGCTACATGCATGGTTCTATTTCTTGAGCACTTTATATCAAACTTCCCCTATTTTAACAAACACGTACACTTAAGAGCTTAGTAAAGCCTCGAGGAGCTGCTCAGCGACTTAAGGCCCCCTCAAAACTTAAATTACGCTCCAGTCAACCACCAACTAAACTAGCAAAATTATTTACTTCATCTTACCACCACTCAATTTGAAAAAGAAAACAGATGAAACAAATTAGGAAGGAAAAGAAAAAACGCGAAAATACTCTTGGAAAATTTTCAAATAACGATTGCAAAAACAATTTTTGATAACAGATTGTCAAATAAACTTAATTCTTGTTCAATAAAACTGCATATGTTAGAAAAACGCAGAAAAAGTGAGCGCAAAAAGAAAAAAAATAGGACAAAATCTAAGAAACCCCTTTTTATATTCTCTAAAAATAGCAAACTCTCACCATATGTTCTCAACATACTTTAAGACACAGTCCTGATTACTCATTCGGCACTCCCACGATACCCAAACACACTGCAAAGCACTTAAAACAAGCGAAAGATAAAAAAACAAAAATACAGAATTGATTAAATCATTTTATTTGAAAAATGTGCTATCAAACCATTAATTGTTCCCACTCATTAACAAAAACCCAATAAGCAACTCCCATTGAACATGAAAAAATACTGTGAAAGTCAAAAACAAAAGAAATAGGCAGAAAAAAATCTTTAAAAACAGAAAAATCTTCGAAAACAGAAAATAGCCTGTTTTGTTGAACTTAAAATGAAAAAAACGTAATCAAAAGGCTACGAAAACCAACATAAAAA
The DNA here is from genome assembly GCF_964194025.1 of Convolutriloba macropyga. Lineage (NCBI taxonomy): Eukaryota > Metazoa > Xenacoelomorpha > Acoela > Convolutidae > Convolutriloba > Convolutriloba macropyga. Next base: position 15,975,223 of record NC_134475.1, read on the forward strand.
CTAATTTCATCCCAAAAAATACCCCAGACACCAAAACAATGATACATTACCGAATACCTTAGGGCGAATTGCTCTCAAACGACCAGCGAGCGGTTGGCTTTGTCAGCAGCTAGCTACGGTTTATTGAGGCTAGCTTCATCTTAATTGAAGGGACGCGAGATGAGCGCAGCAAAGGTGAACGGTGGGAGTAAGGTCTTTGGCTGCACGGGCCCCTTAATACATGAATGATGTACAGGGATAGGGATGGGGGTAAAGTGAGGGGGGCTGTTCTGGGGGAGTGTTGTGGGTCAACTTCTAGCAACCGTCCTTCACATCATAAACAAAGTCTCCAAAACAGTATCTGTGAATTGCATACTTGGAGAATAATGAGCTGAAAGTCTCTAAACTAACTTAATACCCTCTGGGCTCTACCTGTTTATCCCGTTTGGGAGGACGAAAAGTGAATGGGTCGGACAAAAAATCGGTAAAGCGAAACATCGCATTCAAAAAAGACCAACAGGACTAATATAATTGCTAAAAACTTCATTTGAGAGCAATTAAATAGAGTAAAAAAACCGTTGAAAAAGCGTCCAACACAGCAATATCACAGCAATAGCTCAAGATTGCATTCAAAACTCTATATAATTGAGATGATCAAACATGCTCCAAATATACAATTCCTTGTTAATATAGTTTAGAACAATCACATTACCTGACAAAGTAAAGAAAGAAGCCAAAAAACCTCTTCAAAACAGCCGCACTTGATCAAAATATTTAGCTCGCTTATCGAAAATTTATTCACATCTACTTTTCTCACTCTCAAAAACTCGGCATAAACATAGAATCACTATCTCCTCTCTGCTCTTCAATTCTTTCAGTAGTTTGGCCTAAACACTTAGTATTCACTCGCGCAATTGATTACATTCTGTTTTAAAAGCAAACCAAAACATTATCGACCAAAAGACGCTCCACCAATAGTCGTAAATATAGCTAGCAAATAGCCACAATAGCTTTGCAGATCTGAAGTCCCAAGAAGATTTAAAAAGACAGACTATCAAAATTTAGCCTTTTCATTAAGAACTGAGATGTTAAAAATTGATTAAGAATCTGTATAACTTATTGCTGCTTCTATGAGCTGCTCTTAATTCACCTTCAATTAGAGTGATATGCACTCACCTGACCTTATCTCTTTGAATTAAAGTAAACAACAGTTAATTTAAGAGAGTAAGTCATTTTTGAGAGTGAGGTAAGTCACATGTGACCAAAAATTTAATCACGCGGATGAACAAAACTCTAGCTCCACTTAGAGTGAAAAACGACGTCACGCAAGCAACTCAATTGCACGCCCGAATGAACAAAAAGCTGCTTTGAAGTAATTGTGACGTCATGTGGTCGCATAGACGTCATAATAAAAATGTTGACAAAATAAAAAACTAAGAGCAGGCCAATAATAGCCTCAGCTATCGCTTCGCGGCTATTAAAAAAGCCAGCGCCCCAATACAATTCAAATTCTTTGAATTGTAAAAAAGAGCACCGCACTACAGCAGGACAATTCCTGACGTACAATTCAAAGAATTTTCATTGACTAAACAAAAACTAGACCTAGGACGGACAGAGTGAATTAGGAAAACCATTTCTAAAAAAAATCAGATCTAAAAAACAAAAAAAACAGAAAATCGATGTCAAAATGCCGCATGTGAACAAAAACCACTAGCGAGAAATAAAAATTTGGTTCAAACAAAAACTAGGCCTAAAATGAACTATGAATGGATTGGGAAAACGCTTTACAAAAAAATCAAAAAAAAAACAGTAAATATCAGAGCGAAATTGCCGCATGTGAACAAAAAACCACTAGCGAGAAATAAAAATTTGGTTCAAACAAAAACTAGGCCTAGAATGAACTATGAATGGATTGGAAAAACGCTTTCCAAAAAAATCGAAAAAAAAAACAGTAAATATCAGAGTGAAATTGCCGCATGTGTACAAAAAACCACTAGCGAGAAAGCGAATTTTTCTGCAAACACCGTTTTCTCACTCTACTTTAAATTTAGAGCAAGAAAATTTCACGCCGCAAAACCACTCCCGCTTTTTCGCTCCACTTCCTCTTTCGGCGTGACCAAAATCATAACTCCAAATTTACTTCAAAAATCATGAAAATGTGTGAACAGATCTTAAAGACAGCGCTCCAATACAATTCAAATTCTTTGAATTGTAAAAAACCAAGAGAAGGCCAATAGTAGCCTCAGCTATCGCTTCGCGGCTATTAAAAAAGCCAGCGCCCCAATACAATTCAAATTCTTTGAATTGTAAAAATGAGCACCACACTACAGCTACGCTCAACTTAAAGCTTCGCAGCTATAAACACTTACTTGAGGAAGTTTCTCATGACCAGAAGATGCTTCAGAATCTTATACGTGATTTTCTGCTGAACTGCACCTTCGATCAGTTTAATACAAGAAGTGAAATATTTCTGCAACGGATTCACAATATTTATCCACTTGGGCAGATCACTGTAAGGCATGTCACGTTTGTCCGCTACTTTAGTTCCCAGAAATTTGCACAAAGTTGGTTTTAAGTAAACAGAGGCCAAATTCATAATAGAATCCAACAGAACATCGTCGGCTTCTGTAGTTTGTCTTGGGTCGAAATTGATCTTGTTCCTCTTTGATGAGCCAAACGCAGCAACCATCGGGTTGGATACCTGAACAGTAGAAACACCATGCAGATCTTTCTCGTTCTCCCCACATTTTTAGGACAGTTTAAACCCCTCCCCTACCAACGCTCTATATTTATGCAGGACAATATTCTACCTAAAACGCAAAAATTTCAGTGCTGATCCTAAACGACTCGGGGAGATTGGTGGCAGATTCAGTATTTCTTTGAAATTTCAGTCCGATAAAATCTGGTTCTATTAAAATCAAAAAATCCAATTTCGAGATTTCTTTTACTGACAAAAATCTGAAGCAATCGAATCTGAGCGTTCAACGTATTTCACGACATTTACAGTTTAAACCTACCTGAACAAATGATCGCATGAGACTTCTGCATGTTGACAAATTTGCAGCGTTGCCTTCGAAAAGTTTCGTCCATTTTTTCACACCATTCACGAGAGATCTGTTCACAACATCTTCAGGTTCATCGTGCTCTTCGATTTCCTCGGCATCATTTTCATCTGCTACAAATTCTGACTGCTTGTTGTCTTCCAGATCGGATTCCGCACCATCGCTATCTTGTAAATCTTCATCTTTGAAATCGAGCAGTTCTGGATCCTCCTCCTTGAGAAACTTGGCAAACGCTTCGTCTTCTCCGTCAAGCATTTTGCCCACTTTGGCCATTTTCGAAGCAGGTGGTACAATTTCACTGAAGTCCAATTCTATAAATACAGTAGATACATTATAATACAGTAGCTTCAATTAATGATATACGGTGAACGAATGATCAATGAGATGCGTGGACCAATAAATAATTTTTGTTTCTGCGTAATCGCAGCGGCGCAGCATTAGGCTGTTTATTCTGCGTCAACAGCAGCCTGTTCCCAGCTGTCCTTTTTCTATTATTCCCCACATCTCAGCTGTTCATTTTCTTTTTTAGTGACGATGGCCACTTTTTTGCGTCTGAGACTTTCACGTGGTACCATTTGCAGCCAAGATTGGTCAGGCTTTGGTCAACCTGAAGCTATTGTTAAGTAAGGGCTCATACTCACACAGACCGCTTCACGGATGCAGGGGCGCGAACTATCGATCATTGGTGCTTGAATCACTCAACTTACCTCTCGGCTATTACGCCACGAATAGAATAAAACAGACCCAAATTACTACAGGGTTAGGGAAACAACAAAACCGACATTAAGAGAACGGACAAAAATCTGACAACTCAGCAGGTAGCCTTGAAAAAATAGGCATACAGATTGTATTTAAAAACCTGAAATGACCTTTGGATTAAAACTGAAATCTCATGCTATGTATTGCGTATGCATTTGATTCTAATGTGACCAACTTCAACCGGCAGAGGGGTTCATGGCAGTTTTATTCAGTGGTGAGGGAAAACTTCTCTAACAGGCTTCAAATAATGTTCGACATATAATAGATCCCTTACAGATATTGAAAAAAAAATTGGCTAACTTTTGATGTGTTTTAGCAACCGTAGCTAATTGAGCTAACTGCTGAAATCTCTAAAGGGGATAACGACTTAGAACCCGCAAAATGCAAGAAATCAAGAGCGAAAAGTCAAACCTATCACGCAAAAACTTTGCGTAAAAAAGACTCAGACGACTGTAATAATTGCTTCAAACTTCATTCGAGAGCAATAAATAAGGGAAGAGGCATATTTGAAAAATACGGTTTTTTGGGAGAAATTGGCATCTATATTTTCGGTAGAATTTCAGCTCAAGTTTTAGATATTGAAATTTTTGTCGAGAGGTAAATAATAAATAATATTATTAAATTTACTCGTGAATATGATATTGAAAAGGTTGACCGAGCAGGCAAAAAATTGCACCAAAAGGCTTACAAAACCAAAAAATTAGCTACAAACTGAAAAAAATTCCCTTTGAAAATTCGCTTAGAACACAGTGGACCACTTTTGCTATAACCCCCCCCCCCCCCCCCCCACATGGAAATTGCTTCATCGACATGTGAAAAATAACCAACTCTAATTGACAGCATCAAAACTTTATTATGCTATCTATTTGTAATGTAAATCTACCCTCAGCCAGGGTTAGTCGGGGGGGGGGGGGGCAAAGCTTAAGACGCCCCTCGCACCAAGAATCAGAACAGTTTCGGAGAATCGCATACACAGAGTCTAGAAAACCGAGAAATCAAAAGACTCGGACCAAAACAAAATATTGGTCCAGCAAAAATCCCACAAAAAAAGACAGCAGGATTAATATAGTTCCTACAAACTTCATTTCAGAGCAATCAAACATACCAGAAAAACGTTATTAGACATATCCCTCATAAATTCGCTTGGCGGATTGAAAGCGAACCAAAATTTTCACTATGAAACTTGATTAGAATTTAAAATCTAAATCGTAGACAACTTTAAACATAACAGACTAGCGTCGGGCGAAAAGCTGAAGCCACTGGCGAGCTTTGGCTCCGCCTGTAGCTAGCTATGGTTTAGAATTACAAATTTTAGCTTAATTGAAGGGGCATGCTGTGAGATTGAGGGGTGCGAGCACGGGGGAGTTCAAAGTTTCTTGGTTACCGGTGGCCCGATGAGCAGAGGTGGGGGATTAGGCGTAAAAAGGGGCGGGGGGCTAATGTTGTGGGTGGTGGCGAAAAGAGGGTTTTCTGAATAGCGTGTCAAAACTCTTACGGACCACACCTCACACCAGGACACCATGAATTAATCTCCAAAAATTTTCGGTGAATCGAACACTTAAACGTGTAGAACCGAAAAGTTCTAACATCCTAATTCCCTCCTGGCGTTACCTGTTTATCCCTTTTCAGGGCGAAACAATAAAATCGTCAAAAACATAGTTCAAACAAAAATGGCATAAAAAGACAACAGGACTGACATAATTGCAACAACTTTGTTTGAGAGCAATTAAACATACTAGAAAGAAGTCGACATAACCCTGGTAAATAAGTTTAGCAAATTTAAAGACCAGAAATTTTTACCGAAAACTTGGATTACCAAAATCTAAAACGTTAATCACTTTAAACATAACCGACAAAGGTCGGGCGAATTGCTCTCAAGTGAACGGCAAGCAGTTGGCTTCAGTAGTAGCCAGCTGTAGCTCAGGAATACTAGCATTTAAGTGTGAGCGAAGCGGGGGGGGGGGGGGCAAGCGTTCAGGGTGATCAATTGATGGTGACGTAGCAGGGTAGGGAGTGCTGAACGGGTGAGGGTAAAAATCGCCAGAGGGAGGACGGTTTACGTGGGAGTGTTGGGGTTGCCAGTGATTGGGGGGCTTGACGAGGGGGATGAGCGGTTTTTAAAAACGGAGTCAAACTTTTCAGATAAAGAACCGCCCTTAACACTAAGAAATTGCCTCCTCAAAACAGTTTCGGTAAACCGCATACTTGGAAACTAGTGAGAAGTAAGGCTCTAAAAGAGCTGATCGATTTCCGGCTTTGGCCTGCCTATTCCGTTCTTCAGGATCGAAACTTAAAGGGTCAGTCAAAAAATCGATCAAGCAAAAAATTGCATAAGAAGAACACAGTACTTTGTTTTAAGAGCATTAAATATAATTGACTAACAACGGGCGAATTGCTCTCAAGCGACTGGCGAGAAGTTGGTTCCATCAGTAGCTAGCTACAGCTTAGATGGGCTACATTTAGTTTATTTGAAGGGACGTGGGAAGCATCTGTGTGAGTGTGTGTGTGTGTGGGGGGGAGGGGGGTTGGCTTTGCTGGACAATGGGTGGATCGATGTCCTGGGGTGGAGATTAGGCGTTAAGTGGTGGGGGGGGGGGGGCTAATAATAGCGGAAGCGGTGGTGGGAATCGCGAATACGGATCAAACCCTAAGAACCACCCTTAACGCCCTGAAGTTATGGCTCCAAAACCGTTTCGATGGATCGCACAATTCGAACCTAGAAAACCAAAAGGCTCTATTATTAACAAACTCCCAAGCGTAAAAAAAAAATCGGTCACACGGAAAAAAAGCAACAAAAAAGCAACAGGACTAATATAATTGCTAGGAAATTCTTTTTATAGCAATTAAATATACCAGAAAGACGTTAGGCATGTCCCTCGTAAGTACGTTTGGCGGAGTGAAAGCAACCAGAAACTTTCACCGAGAAATTTGATTAGCACAATATAAAATCTAAAAGGTACAGTACATAACAGACAAACGTCAAGCTATTTGCTCTCAAACAACCGGCAAGCGGTTGGCTTCGGGATACTAGCATTAGTGGGTCAAGCGTTGGTAATGGGGAGAGGGGTAGGTTTGGAAGTGCTGAACGAGAGGGTGTCTAAATCACCAGGTCGAAGAGTGTTGACTGGGGGAGTGTTGGGGGTGAGAATGAATTGGTGGGGGAGGTTGACTAAGTGGGTGGTTTTTACTAAGGGAGGTCAAACTTTGAAGATTAAGAACCACTCTTCACGCCATGAAATTCCTCCGCAAAACATTTTTGGTGAATCGCATACTTGAGACTTATGAGGCGTAAGGCTCTAAAAGAGCTAATCAGCCCCTTAATGCCCTCCCGAGTTTCGAAGAATCTCAAAGAATATATTGAGCAGAAAGGCTCCAAGAGAATCTTATTCCCTCCAGACGCCAGATGTTACCTGTAACTCAAAATTGTTCAGTTCAAAAAATCAAAAGGTTCAGATGATAAATCGGTCAAGCGAAAAATTGCATAAAAAGACCCGCAGTAATAAAATAATTCCTTAAAATATGTTTTGAGAGAAATTTAAAAAAAGAATTGTCTGCTTCATCTCATCCCAAATAGCCAGTCCAAAAACTTAAGGTATAACCGGAAGCCAGAGGTACCTCGCAAATGTAATTTACTTGTCCTAAAATCACTTTAAGACCGGCCATTAACTAACTGATTTTGAGAAAATTTTATTAGTTGAGACTATAAGAGCCTTCGGCGAAGTGCACGTCGTCAGCTAATTCTACAAACAAACACTGTCTGCAAATGTTCTAAAGAAATAAAGGTGAAATAAATACGTTCAGAAACGCAAAACTGATGTAAAATATAATGATCGTTGAGTTTCATCATTATCAAAGAGACAATAGATTCTAGCTTTCATCGCGCTGTTATCTAGTCTCATATTATAAGGTTTGATTGTTGTTGGGAACCCACTATTTATAATAGAAGTGACTTTTTACTGAGTTGAATCACCGAAAACGGAACATTCTAATTCTTGTGATGAAGAGTAAAAGTAAATATCGGAATTGAGATCACGACTAAAGGGCGACATACGCTCCAAGGCCGATAATCTCAATTCAAATATTTAAAATGGTTATAGAAATGATAATTATATTAGTAATGGTATATATTGGAATTGAGAACATCGGCTATAGGGCGTGTTTCGCCCTTTGGTCGTGGTCTCAATTTCTATATTAACCATTACTGTGAACTGCTGCGAACTGGTGACCGAACTGATCTCAGCCACATAGACGTCACAATGGCCGCAATTGTGATCATACAATAATCGAACAGCCTGTACTTGCAAAAGACCATTAAAGAAGTTAAAGCGTTCCTCGATATTTTCACAAATAAGATCTATTCTGTGCTAAAAACAAGTTCTTTGGGAAACGTTTCAGATTGCAAATACAACTGACCTATCAACAGACCGGTCAAAATCAAGTGGAAAATTGCTCAACCATGAACCTCAGAAATCTTCACGATGATATTATTAGCCTTTGGGGCGGATGAAAATAAGTATCAGGTTTAAAAAAGCGAAAAACTTCATTCACGAACTCCTTGATTTGGAAGCAGATATATTGCTTTAAATTGCTAAAGAATTTTGAACTGAAGTAGCGACAAGAAAAATTGAGCAAATAAGCAAAATGAGAGTAAAGATTTTGGATTATCTGAGTTCCGAAATGGAAAGTTCCAAATTTCGATCCACCAGTCGAAAGAAAACTAGATCACACCCGAGCCATAGTTGGGCCAATTTCATATTCTTCGTTTGAATTCAGGGAGATAGAATGATCCGAACAACGTTTTCAAATCCTTCAACAAGTAAACAAGATAACAGGACCAAGGAGCCTTGGTAATGTACGTTTAAACAATGTTTCCACGCCACTACATTTTGACTTAATTGTCCACCAAACGAGGATGGGAGAAAAAAATTCGAAAATTCACACAGTGTTCGAAAACATTTGGTGCATGAGTTAGAAAAACTATAAACTTCAACCACTTAATGAATTAAAAAAACGCCATATTAGAGGACCGATGAGCAAAAAAAGCAAAGAGATTTTTAAAAGACAGCGTCTCAATGCAATCCGAACCGATTTTGATTGTAAATCTGTTAAATTCGACAGGAACCCATATGCAACTTACCATTTTCAGCAGCAAGTGGCTTGTTCTTCATTTTTTGTTTCTTTTTCTTTCCATTATTCACTTTCATGGAGTTGGAGCGTGCCTCAAACTCTTTAAAGAAATCGTCAATTGATTGCATCAGGATCTGAAAAACTAATTTTGTGCAATTATGCAGTTAGATTTAATTGGACGAATGCTAGAACCAAGTTAAAATGTTTCTGCTTTAAAAGTTTGAATATTAGAAAATAACTCTTACATTATTTTTATTTTTTGAGACCTATAATCTAGATGAAAAGTTCTGCAATTATAATTACAACATTCGGTTCTTTCTAATTAGGATCTATTGTTTCCGCCACTCGTGTTATTTATGCTCCCACTTACAAATAAAAGATTGTTATATAACAAGTTATTATGTTAAAAGCACGTGCACCTAGGGAGCGTAAAAGTTATGTGCCAACTACGTTTGAGGGAGGATCAGATCAGAAGAGAATAGATCCTCCATTTATAGCCTGTAATTTATGACATGTTTAAGCTGATTGCCTTGAGGTTTACATGACGACTGCGCTGGGGCTTTAATCCTCTGAGACCAAAAAACCCCAGTTTCATCAATATCCATGCAGTGCTGATATCAAACTATGAAATAGTGCCAAATATCAAACTAGGATGTCAAAACAAACATCAAAGTTGAATGAATGAATGAACTGCAGTGCTTTTGTTGGAGTTTTCTCAAGAACGCACTCCTCTTGTCGTTTAAGGGATTTAATTCAGAGACGCTTTTTCCAAACGGTTTATCTCAGGAAAATGAATTTGTTTATACAATTGTTTTGAAATTTAGCAGCCAGGTTAGATTGAGAATTTCATCAGCTCATTATTTTGCGATATTGTTAGAAAGCGAGACCAAGCACAGAAAAAAAACAAATCGTTTGGAAGAGCCATTTTATAGCCTGCAAACACGATTCAACAGTCTTCGTCACAAATGTTTTCTGATTTTTTCATACAATCCCAAAAAATTGCCCTCAAAAGGCCGTGACGCAATCGCAATTCATTGCAGCAATTTTTAGCTTCACTGTTATTTAGCAGATTGACATAAAAGCGAAAAAATGGTTCCGAGAGTTTAGTAAAAACTGTTTTAACATCTGCAGCATGTTACAAAAATAATCTCGATACAATTCAAAATCTCAATTGAGAAAGCATCAAGTTTACACATCCAGTTTTCTCCTCTCAGTCATATACCAATTAATTCATCAAATTTACTGATTTATCATTGAAGATGCATAATAATTTTCCCCGACTAGTGCTTTTTAGAAAGCGATCCATTCACTCTGCATTGTAGCACTTAAATTGCATGGGCTCGCACGCACGAAAATTTACCAAACTCTCATTATCTGATAGTTTTAATACCAGAAACGGGATTTGAGAAAGCCGTTTAAACAATAATTAGAGAGTACCAAAAAGCAGACTGTGGTTATATTCTTTAACTTTGAAATATGATTACAGATCTATATGCATGTTGTTGGAGCGTATCAACAATTTCTGATATGCTTTTACAAATCGAAATATAATGTTTTTCACATACACCCATTAAATAAAAGATGAAATCATAATGGGGAGATAAAATCTCAGTCATCAAAAGATAATTTACTTTTGAGGACAAACCTAATGTTTACAACCTTCTGCTTGAAACATTTCAAATATTGCATCGATTCAAAAAAAAATAACGTAAAATTATCCCAACGATATTTTTAATTGTTTGCCAATCAATTCTTTGGCCATCATTTGGTCAAGGAGCAACATAGATTCGCGAAAAACAGATTAGTGCGGACAAACAGGCTCTCGTTTCTGCAGAGTACCCACTTTGCAATGGATAGTAACTCGCAAGATGATGTGGCTTTCTACACCGACTTTTCTAAAGCGTTGGACCGTGTCCCACACTTTGAACTCAAGAAGATTGCGAGAATGGGAGTTGGAGGTTGCATGTTGGTGATTCTGTCTGATTACTTGGAGCATCGATCTCAAGTTGTACGTGTTGTTAAAAAAAATCTTGGCAGTGAACAGGTCTCAGCTTAAGATACAGACGGACCGGACAGCCCTCGATAGATGTGCTACGGAAAACAAAATGTCATTTGCTATTTACAAAATATCAAAAGCGCAGAACTACAAGTGCGCGGCAAAAACATGAACCACTCACTCGAAAACTCCACTCTATCTAGCGTGAAAAACATCAAAGATCTTGGAGTAAACTTTAAAGCTTACCTAACTTGGAATAGTCTTTTCGAACAACGACTCAAAAAAGCTAACAAAGTTTTGTACTTTCTGAAACGAAATATCGAACATAAAGACAGAACTTTCCTGAAATTAGGGCTCTATAAATCACTAATCCTCCCAGTTCTGCTCTTAGGCTTATTCTGTGCCGATGTCTCAAGAGGAATAATGAGAATTCTAGAGTCTTTTCAGAAGCGAGCAGTGAAGTGGATTATTGGTTCTTCTTATGAGTCCCATGGAAACAGCCTACGGCTACTCAAAATATTACCAATAACGATGTTCTTACAAGGGAACGATATACTTCTCTCCGAAATCCTTCAGCGCACATACAACCAGTACCTTAAACTACCTCCAGAAACTACACTCACCACTCAGAACAGAGAAACCACCTAATCTAGAAATGAAAATTCATTGGGGGTGAATTCATTTTCAAGACGTGCGCACCAGTGAACAACAAAAGAAACATCTTCGATATCTCAAATCAAACTGGACTGAAGAGACGAGTTTTGTCGCTCATGCAGAAAATATATCGAAGGAAACTATTCGGATATCAATCTTTGTACCTGGCTATTGGCATGTGAATGTCCTACATGCAGAAACAAAGTTGCACAATGCACAAATAAAGGGACAATGTCTAAGGACTAAACCCGGAAGAAAATCCAATCAGCAAAAGCTGAGAAATCAAACAACAACAACAACGATAGCTATGGAGTACGTGCTATTGGAAAATATGGTCTATTGTAGACTCCAGGGCAGTATAAATGTCTTACAGTAGTAGTCTGCAATTTTCATCAACGGTTCATTTCGATTCATCAACAATTGCGTCACGTCGAAGAGAGCGAGATCACCGTATGCAGATTATGCAGCATCGCAGCAGGGCAAAGCTGATCTTGGTTCTTCTGTTAGTTATGATGTCGCGTAGGAGTCGCCTTTTTTCTTATAAAACTTACCCGCTATCTTTGTGGATTGAAAGTTGCGTTCTTGAGGTCTCGGATCCGTTTTTCAGCTTTCAGTTCAAGATCTTTTTTAATCCATTGTTCAAGTTTTAATTTAATCTGCTCGTAATATTTATAAGCCTCTGGTAGATTTTGGGCATCTTTTTGCGTAGCTGGTCAAGATTTTCACATCAAAACACACAGCTTTAAAAAATTTGTTCCCGTATTCTGTTTGCTCCCAAAATCTGTTTTCCTATAGTTATGTTGTCAAGTCGGGTAATGTTTTTGGTTATTGTATTTCGCTGTGCAAAGGTTTCACCTGGCGAAGTCTGAAGACATTTCTACATCGCGTGCGTGATCAAGTAGATTGGCGATAGAGTTCGCGCATGATGGATTCGCGGATGTAATTGCGTCTCATAGTGTTTAAAAAAACCTTCAGACAATGTAGAGCGCGCGCTACTGTAAAAATTTCTCCGCAAGCACACTTCGAGGGTAGCTGGTTCCTATTCAGACCTAAGTACAATTCCTTCTCAAATTTCAAATGTTTAGATTGGAATTGTATTCCTTCAGTCGCAATGCATCTATCTGGAGGCCGGCTTATGTTTCACAGCATTGGTAAACGCTTTGCAGAAATATTGAGACGTTTGAATGATTACTTTTTTTCAGCAAATAGTTTAATACTTTTTTCTTGAAAATGAGAGCAGTAACTGGTTTTTATAACCAGGTCAAGGACTTGGTGTCCCTCTGACAGTTCTACTATGCTTTTAACGAGTGAATTTGTTGGCTTTATCAAGGTGCTTTGGTTTAGCGATGAAGTGGCCCTCTGCAGCATTGTATCCGAAGTCTCGTCAAATATCAGATAATTTCCGAAATAGAAACCTCAGCAAGTTGATTGAAACTGCTGCGTTTCCAAAGTCTGCATATCATGTCTAGAGTATGTTTGGGACGTCAACTTGGCGGATGGGAGACAGAACTCATATTCAATACAAGGACATCGCAAGCGGGTCACCCTAAGTGTTGCCTTTCTCAATTTATAATGTCAATTTGTTAATAAAACGTTAATATGCTTTTATAAGGACTTCATGGGGGCTGCGTAGAGAAAAGGGCACAGTTTCTGTACATTCTTGAAAGCAATTTAATGTTCAGATTGTTGAAAGCTTTTTTCGATCAATAAGAAGGATGGCTTCTTTTTTTGAACTCTCGCGTACAGACTGCTAAGAATAATGTGCATGTTTTATATATACCCCATCTCTGCCATAATCATAACTATTTTTACGCAACCTGCATGAGATCTTGTTTAACTCAATTAAGTATGCTCCGCCTTATGATTCTTCACGGTTCATCGTCAAATCGGATATGCCGTACATCAGTGCACTTATCAAAGGCAACGATTCTGCATGCTTTATAGAAGTCAAAGAAAAATTGGTGGCTATCCTAATGGCTAATTTTGAAATCGCTTTGCAGACAGCGGTAGACGAACTTTTAAGCATGTTGCAAACTGCGCCTGTCTTGAGCGCAATTACTGATGGCTCGTCTCTTCTACTGCTTTTCATGGAAGCTCATAAAATGACAGAGCCATTTATTCTCGGGTGATATGCCAAAAAAAATTAGAACCATCGGAAACTATATATTCGGGCCTAGGGGGATTCCCTTTAGGATATTTTCCCTCTAAAATTGAAAGCAAACAGTTTTGTTTCTTCCAAAAAGGGTGCCACCTTTATCTCCGTAAGAAACCAGGTGGTACTGGATGACATTCATAGAGTCATTCGCTCATAAAATTCATTGAAATCGTTAAGTTCGCTTTTGGAGTTAGATTTCGGCAGTCGATGTTGCGGCGCTTTTGCTTCAATGAAAAGTTCATCAATTTCTCCAGAGACCTAGAGTTCAAGTCTACTAATCAATGTTGTCATCAATGACCCGTCGCTGTTTTCTATGGTTTGTGGGAGGATCAAATGCGGCAGAACGAATGCACAAATTATTGTAATTTCAGATCTTTATTTATATAGAAATATATCTATATATTTATGTCTTTTTTATACCCCACCGTCAGTCGATCTTTAGTTGTCAGAATTTTGTTCGCGGTGTCAGTCAATTTGAAGCCTAGAGCCTACCCGTATATTGCCTCTTGTGAAGAACACACTTTTCCAATTCACTACTTCGTCGTATATCTTCCACTATATGAGGACTGTTAGAGGTGGTTAACAACAAAAGAGAAAAGAACTGCGATTCGGCGAAAAGAAATGGCACGAGGGGTACTGAATTGAGGTACCTGCTGACGGGGCTGCCTCGGAAGAGCACCATAAGTGAGAAAACACTCAAATCTCTACAAAAACTAACAGAAAGCAAGCACGATAGAGGAGAACATAAGGAGCACGACAAAACTGAGCAGTGTCTGCTATGCTAACTGAGTTGCCTTGTTAGAGCACTACGAGTCAGGAAAGACTCGCATCTCTTCTATAGCCAACACAAAGTGATTAAGTAAAACGATTAAGTCTGATCAGCCGAATCACAGAGTTCAGTTTCCGCTCCAGGAGGATCATGAGCAGAAAAGGATCTATTACAAATATAATTGGTCTTGTTTCTCTTCTGATGTTTTTAGTGACATAACTGATGCTTTTTACAAACTCAATGCTTTTTAATGTGCTATTAACCAGGGTTCACGGTCCCTATAGATGATCATTTGGGAACATTAGTTTAGGACAGCTTTTTCCAGTTGTGACAGGAAATCATCCGAATATTCGCGCGAATTACCACATTAGTTCAGTGCATTGCAAATCGATCTGACTGACAAGACCAGTTCTGATTTTGATTTAACTGCTACCGTTATCTCGATAACATGTGGAGTCAATCCAATTGTTGCGTCATTTGTATGTTGAATTTTACAGCTTTAGCAGAACTATTGAAACTAATTTAGTACTTTTTTATTAAAAAATTACGTTCTTTCATACATTTTTTTTAGTTTTTGGAAAAGAAAGAGGTGCCTTCTTGTTTTTGGCCTAGCTTTGATTCATAAGCTGACAAAGACAATCTTTTGCAGAACTCTAAGCTAAGATCCGATTTAACCATTAATCAGTTCCAATCTTCGAATCATCAAATCACAAAAAAAAGAAACGTTTTTTTTAGTGAAACCGTCCCCTATTTCATCGGAAGGTCACACCAATGGATATTTTGCTTACGTTTTAGAATTGACACATGCTGCTGTTATGCTTTCAACAGATTGTACGTTTCTGTCAATATTGACTACTCATCAGGCTTCCTTTCAGCCATGTGTTTCAAGTGCAACCTCCCAGCTCATAAAAAATATGGACATTGAAAAGCGAAGGAAGGAAAGTGCTTCCGAGCGTTATCAAGTCAAACAAAATGGAGAGATACAAACCAATTTCGATTGAAACTGATCTAAAAAACTTTAAAATTGACTTCTTTAAAGATAACACCGACTGTAACAAGGAAACACAGTATCAACCAGAACACCGAAAGATGCCCTCTCTTCAACAATTACTACGTCAGCGTGTTTGGAGCCTTTGTAGCGAACAAAATGCAAACCTAAGGAAAGAGAAATTTGAATCAAATATAATGTAACTCAAGAGTGCAAATGCAAAAACTCAAAAATCTAGTCAAAAAGAGACGATGAGATCGAAAACCTGATTATCAGATCTTGTAATGTGACTCTCAGTGTCTCACTCAAAACAATCTTCCAAATATGTCTGAAGAAAGGTATGTACATAAGCGTATGGAAAATCTGCATGTAAATTACCATATTCAAGAATGACAACCAAGCCGACGTAAGCTGCTACCGACCCATAAGACTACTATGCTACTGCTCCAAAGCTTTCGCAAAAGTGAACTTTTATAACTTGTAAAATCATGTCAAAAAGGTCACCAGTCAAAAAAGTTTCCGCAAGTGAAGACCTGCTACAGTACAACTTTTTCCGCCAGGAAAACTGCAAGAGCTTAACTATGATCAAAACACAGAAGCACTCTTTTAAAGATGGCGGAAAACTAATTAACATAATTTGTCCATAATTTTCTGACAGAAACTTAAGTATGTAACAAGCGGAGTACCTCACGGCTCAATACTGGGGCCTCTGCTGTTCCTCGGCTATATACCAGAAAACTTGTCAAACGTTTTGTGCCTCGTTTTGAAAACTTTTCAAACGTTTTGTGTCAGAATTCTAACTGACCAGGAAACTCTCAGCTCACCACTGCCAAAATCAGAGATTGGCTTACTCGAAACAAAATGCAATATGAAAAGGAGTAAAAAGCGTAAAAGGAGAACTCGAAGCAACAAAACATAAACAAAACATTTGGAACAGTGAGAGCCCAAAAAAACTTGGGTCTCATAATTGTAGAAAATCTGAAAAGAAACTGCTCAGTTTACAATAAACTAAATGAAAAAACAGGATATGTTTTGCCTATAGTAGTCTTTGCTTAGCAATGTTGGAATCCCAGCAAAAGCAATATGACGGACGTCGAAAAGGTACAGAAGCAAGCATCAAATAAACTTCTCAGAACAGAAATACAGAAATGGGATCTATTGTTTCGCCCCCCCCCCCCCCCAGCTTAGCATAGCAGCCGCCCGTGCGCAATATGTATTATCTTTTGTAATTGAGCGTGGTACTTGTTTAAAATACAAGGATTGGAGTTTAATTAATAAGTAGATAAAATCAGAAGAGAATGGTTTCAAATAAATGAAGATCTAATTGAGTGATTAACACTGAATGTAGGTTTATTGTTCAATGAATGAGTTTTATCCTGTTTTGTCCGTACCCAATATCGGTTCTATCACCGTGGTAAATTAACCAAGTAAATACTGATATGTCACAATTGTTAGTATTGCTCGAAGCCCGAGCTTTGTCTATTCAAATCTGTCGAAGCCTATCAAGATTGTGTCAGTCATTAATCAAGTCATAATTTAAAATTTTAACTAAATCTTTGACCTTGAAACCCAAGGTTTTTAGTACACATTTTATATACGTGTGACACTCACACTGCCCCCCTCTCAGTAAGAATAGAGTGTGCCACTCACTCACATAAAATCAAACAAATTTTACAGCTCTTGATGCATGAACGTTTTAAAAAACAAAAATTTGTACTTTTCATATAAAAAATTTAGGTATCAGTTTTCGTCATTCATGACTTTCTCTGCCTCGTCCAGCCCGCAATTGCTGTACGCTTCTCGCGCCCCATCGTTCATCAGGATTTGGTATGCTCGATGAATGGTCTTGAAAAACTTTTCATCTCCACCAGCATCAGGGTGCGTCAACAAGCTCATTTTGTGGCAGTGTTTTTTGATCTGATCTTTTGAAGCAGAACTTTTTACCAACAAAATCTCGTACAATGTCGCAGGCCGATTCAATACATTTTTATTCCGAATCTCGAATAAACACTTTTCTGTGGCCTTTGTTTTGGCTTTCTCGTTCTTCAAAGAATGCTTTTGTCTATCAATTATAGTGTCTTTCCTTCGGCACTCACTCGCCAAGTACTGGTCTTAGTTTTCTAACTGCTGAAGTTCTGACCTCAATTGGTCATTCTCTTTCTCCATTTTCTCCATGGCTTCGCGCCTTTTATTAGTATTGACTTTTAGATCGGCCAACTCCTGCTTAAGTAGGTCGATTGACTGCTCTTGTTTGGCATTTCTAGCTGCCGCCGCCTTTAGGTTATCTCTTAGCCCCTCACACTCGGCGCTAAGTTTTCCCAATGTTTTCTCTTGTTGCTTTTTTGGCTTTGTCGCAATGTTTGTCTAGTTTTTGTTGAAGCTCGACAAGATCATTTTGGAGTAAAGAGTTTGTACTCTTCAATTTCTCTAACTGCGCGCACTGGTTTTGCAGTTTCACTGCGGTCTGCAGAGCTCGGGACCGAATATTGGCGGGTGCCAGAAGTTCTAGTGTAGACACCTTCCGAGTACGTGACAGACAAGATTCCACTCGGTACACTCCCGGGGAAATCTCCGAAATAACTTTCCACAACTCTGGCATATAGTACACATATTCACCAATGTGTGGGGTCTCACTGCCTGCTATGTTTAACAGAAACCATTTTTGCTTCTATACTTTCTCAAAATTTTCAGTCTTGATCTCAAGACTTTTCCCTTATTTTTATTAGTCTTGACCACAAGAACACTCGTTTTCATTTTTTTTGTGGTCTTGAACTCAAGACAACTCATTTTATTTTTTTTTCGGTCTTGAACTCAAGACAAGGCATTTTCGTTTTTTTTCGTCCTGAACTCAAGACAAGCCATTTTCATTCATTTTTTTGGTCCTGAATTCAAGATAAGTCATTTTCATTTTTTTTACACAACTGACTCTTTCAAGGACTCTTTCTCTTCAGTCATTTTCTTTTGTTCTCGGCGCTCATTAATTAATTTGAGTAGTTGATTATACATACGTGTTCCCGATACAGGGTCGAGATTCCGCAACAGTTGTTGCCAGGAGGCTCCATTAATGACTAATCGATCCAAAATAGATGAACAATTTAGGAAAATTTTTCACAACTTGGAATATGAGGTAGACTGTTAAGACTGACACAGCAATGTCCTTAGCTTTTAACCAAACGTATAAGTTTTCAGTTTTTAAGTTATTAAAAACTGTTATTTCATTTGTTTGAAAAAATTGCGTTCCAATGAATAAAATTTTCATGACTGTATTTTCCATCCGAATCTCGGAATAATTCCCGACTGATAACTCCTTTACTATTTTGGCCAATTGTTCGAGCAATTTCACTCTGTTTTACGTCTGATATGGAGAAAAGGTTGCGAAGCAGGTTTTTATCACATACATTTAAGTTATTATTCATCCACCACTGACATATCTCACGATTGAATTTCTTCAGCGTTTCTCCATATTGTTGAAAACTGCCGTCTTCTAATTTTACAACATTTAGGTACAGCGGGTTGCATGCAGCGATAGTATAATTATAATACAAAACTTGTAATAGGGTCGATATATCTAATAGAAGAAAAATTCTGACCCTCTTTTAACACGGGAACTTCTTCTGTGCAAAAAGGAAGTTTAGTTATTGTTGCTACCATCTTTGCACATTTATGAATGAACATATAACACAGAGTCTGCTCTTTCGACGTGAGTTCCCTTCTCGAAGAGCGTTACCGATGGACTAACAATGTTTTTTGATATATCAATCAGAGTTTGAGTTTTTAGTCGTTGGATCTCGCATTGAAGCGTTCTAATTTTCATTAAAAAATTCTCTCTCCTTGAGAAGTTCGAAATTTAAGGTGTCAACAACGCTCGAAAGAAACATTTCCATGGTTATTTTAAGATTACCACTTTTCAGTTCTGAATTTTCCTCGGAGTGAAAAACAACTGGAATTCCGGTTGTTTTCACCTGCTGTCCATACAAACTATTTTGTTTTTACTCTAAGATTTCTAACGCAAAATATTCATATTTGTATTTGTGTAAAATTTGTACGCTGATAAAAGTGGTCTTGTTGTTACCAAAAATTTTTACAGGGTCCTCCTTATTAAAGTGTTTGATCGTTTCACATGTTTGCTCACTTTGATTTAAAAAAAAATAGTTTTTTAAGTTGTCTTCAAAATATATGGTTTGATAAAAACAGTTTTCGAGAAAGCTAGGGGATCCTTAAAGCTTAAGAGGTTTCTTTGTATCACCTTTCCCCAAATTGTTCCGATGTAAGGTTTTGCATTGATCATCATTTCCAATAAATTTTACTCCTGCTGGTGAAACCCACTCTACAGGCTCAGCATACATAGCACCTTCACGGTTATTTTTTTTCATGAAGCTCTGGCTATGCTCCTCGGCATAAGTAGTTTCACTTGCTCGTTGTAAAATCTTTTCCGTTACTGATTTGCTGACTTTAAAGGTTTTTTCTCCAAAACCTGGTAAAGGAAAATTTCTGTTTTGCCAAACGCTCCTACAGGTTCCCTCGTTTAATGGATATATGGATTTTAGGAGTCTTGAGTTTTTGGTAATAAAGACAACATCGTCATATCCCTTGCTCTTTTTAAGTGCAGACACAGTATATGCCGCTTCATACATGCAAAATCGTAATTTTATCTCGGGCTAAACCTCAGCATATATCAAACTACCTTCTTCTATTGTTTTCGATACTCGAATTTTGTTATCACAGTTTGTACAGTGATCCAGAGAATATATTTTTGTTGATACGATATTGTCAAAATCATAGCCGTATAATTTAATAAAAAGTGAAGGAGAAGCAAAAATGGCTAGCAATGCCAGATACAAACATAGTGATATTCCATCACACGATGCTCCAAACGAACTCGTCTTTCTTTTCGATTCCATTATTTCTTTCTGGATTTTCCTGAAACAAAAACGTCATCAGTTTCCTGGCTGCTAAATTACTCCTCATTTTGTTCAGTAAAGTAATTTTTTAATCTCTCAGGCACCGATTTTAATCGACTGCTAGACCTTGTAGCCATTTGTTGGTGCCTTGGGATTACTATTGATCTTCTCTTCAGTACTCTTTGTTTTACTACTAGATTCCTGATGCTTTTTTTCTTGTTTTTTAATTTTTGTTTCTGCTGGTTTTTTTTCAGTGTACTCTGCAGCTTTTGATGAAGTTGCCGCTCCTCCCTTGGGAACATTTTGTGCCTTCTCTTGCCCTTTAGAGGTTTCTTGCTCTGATTCTTTAGCTTTATTCTCAGACGTTTCATTTGTAACATTTAGTGAATCGTTAGCATCCTCAGCTTCGGATTGATTTTCTGTGTTTAGATTGCTTTCACTGCCTGTTGATGATTCTATTTCAATTATATCGCCATCGTCTGAACTGTTCAAATCGCTATTCTTCTGCTCCCTAATGGTTGTTTTTCGCTTCGCCTGAGGCTCAGGCGTGAATGGTTTTTCTCGTGTTTTATATTTCTTCAGTCGCTCATAATGGACCTTGATAGCTTTCCTCGTCTTTTTTTCTTCTACCTTGAAACTCAAATCGTTTATAATTTCAACAATTATGTATGGTCCCCTATAGAAAGAAGTAAAATTTCTTGTTTCTCCTTTTTTAGCCGTTGGGTTGAAAACTAACACTTCGTCGCCAACTTTATAGCTCGGCCCATACTTACTGCGATCATAATACGACTTCTGGCGTTCTTGTTCGATATCCATATACTCTCGCATCAACTGGTGCGTTTCCTGTAGTTTCTGTTCCATCGTGAAAACATAGTCACTTGGTGTTGCATATATTGTGGTCTGTGGTGTGCTATAGTTGCAGTCTATAGGTAGCGACAGTGTAAAACCCAGTACCACAAACGCTGGACTGTATCTTGTCACACTATGAATTGATGATCGATATGCCATCATCGCTAACGGTAGAAAATTAGTCCATTAGTGTTGGTATTGTCCTATATATTTGGAGAGGCACTCTTCTATTGTTCGATTTCTTCGTTCAATCATCGCGTTCCCTTGTGGGTGGTAGGATGTGGTTGATGTCATCTGAATTCCTAGTTCACTGCAAAGACTACGAAACAATTTAGACATAAAATTTGACCCTTGGTCACTGTGCAGGTTGACTGGACAGCCGAAGTGTTCAACAAACGCCTTTGCCACAGTTATTGCCTCTTGATTGAGTAACGCTACGGCTTCGTACCACTTACTGAATTGATCACCAATAAGCAAAATGTACTTGTTTCCCTGAGAATCGGGAAGTGGACCCTTAATATCAAGAGATACTTGCCAAAACGGATGACTAGGTTTTCATTTTGTGAGTGAATGCCGATGTTTCTGATTGTTGCCTTTCCTTTTAGGCAAACGTCACAGCTTTCTATCCAGTTTCTTACGTCCCTTCTCATGCACGGCCAATAAAATCTTTCGCAAGCTCTTTTGTACGTTTTCTCTATACCAAAGTGTCCTGCGCTAGGCGAATCATGCAACAGCTCAAGAACGGTGGACACTCTACCCCAGGGTACCAGCATTTGGTAAACAGTTTCAAAGTTAGGTTCTGTTTGGTGTTTAAGAAACAAAATCACGTCTATGAGAAAAAGATTTTTATACTGAACCCAGTATTTCCATAACTACTTTGAAGCTCCGTTTCTCACTTGCCGTTGTTCGTGTCTTTTTTTGTTTATGACCCATGAATATACCTCTTTGAGTATATTGTCACTTTGCTGCGAATCTCGCAGTTTTACTCTCTGTAGTTTTTGTAACTGCCAACCTCGACTACTATAGTCGGTATCGTCTTGCTCTACATCTAGCGCAATAGCGTTAACGAAAGCTGTTTGTTCCTCATCTTCTGTGTTTATGCGCGAAAGACAGTCAGCGTGTGGGATTTTCTTTCCTGCTCTATGCTTGATGTCAAAACTAAATTGCCCAAGTTTCTCTATCCATCTTGCGACCATACCGTCTGGTTCTTTAAAACTATAGTTCCACACGAGAGCCCTGTGGTTCGTTATAATTAACGATGCTGACCAAGTAAATAGTTTTTAAAATAATGGGTAAAATGAACTATTGCGAATAATTCGCGCTTAGTTGCTGAGTAGTTTCGTTGACTTTTACTCAAATTTTGCTAGCATATGCAATAACTCTATCCTCAGTTCTTTGTTGTTGTGTAAAAATTGTTCCAATGCCTGTCAACGATGCATCGGTAGTTAATGTATATCGATCCCTATCGTTTGGATATCCTAAAACTGGGGCTTCCAAAAGCTTTTTCTTCAACTCTGCAACCGCACTTGTGCACTCCGTACTCCATTCAAAATTATTTGATTTATTTAGTAACCTGTAAGGAGGTTCTGCTGTTTTTCCGAAACCCGGAAAGAATTTTCGATGATAGCCCACAAGGCCCAGAAAAGACCTGACGTCTTTTAGGGATGATGGTTCTTTCATTTTTTCTACCGACCTTACTTTCTCTGGGCCGACCTCGACACCACTCTCAGATATAATATGTCCTAAAAAGCTGACGCGCTTTTGGAAAAAATTGCATTTTGATCCTTTAATCTTTAATCCATTCTACGATAAACGTTGGAAAACCAGCTCTAACCGTTTAAGATGTTCTTCGAAATTTCTTCCGAAAACGATAACGTCGTCTAGATAAATTAAAACTACCTCGTAAGAGAGACCAGCAAAAAGTAATTCCATTAGGTTTTGAAAAGCTCCTGGTGCATAAGCTAGTCCCATAGGGAGCCTTTTCCACTTATATAGGCCCAAAGGTGTTATAAAAGCTGTTACATTTTGACTCTCTTCTTCCAGCGCCATTTGAAAGTATCCCGACAGAAGATCAATGTTTGAGAAGTACATGTTTCCCTCCAGTGAATCAATAACCTCATGAAATCGTGGTAAAGGCCAACATGTTTTCTCTAATTGTTTGTTTAGACCACGGTAGTCTACAACTAAGCGGTAGGTTCCGTTTTTTTTTGGTACTAGTAATGATGGTGCTGCCCAATCAGAGTGTGTTGGTTCGACTAAGTCATCTCGTTCCAAATCTTTAACAATTTTCTTCATGGCTTTTCTTTTCTTAAAGCTCATTCTGCCGTATGTACGTCTGAATGGCACAGCATCCTTTTTTAATTTCATTTTGCGATAAACTCGGTCGCATAATCCCATATCATTTGAGTTTCGCGAAAATATCACTTCATATTTTGTGCAAAGTGACCTCACTTTTGTCGTTTCCTCACAAGACAAGCTCATTGAACTTGAGTTCACGTGTTTCTCAAAATCAAATTCATCCCTATGTTTTTTATTATTGTCAGGGTTATTTTGTTGTACGCTTGAAATTTTTTCAATGATTTCCGCACATGCGATTTTCGCATTTTTGTAAACTTTCTATGGTTCTAATGTAGGGTTCAGAAGTCGAACCCATACGACATCATCAACCATGTCATTCAGCGATCTCGCTATTAATAAGTGTGATTTGTCTTCAAACTCTTTCATGGGTTCGACTATAATTTCTGTTTGCTGTGTTATGTTACCTTCTTCATCGATAATTTTGCATTTAGTGAAACCCTCGCAGCGACCAGGTAATTCGTGATCCTCAGCAGCAATTAAAAACAGATTCTTATTACTTCGTGGGGATGGGGACAGTTGTAATGTTTTTCCAATTGCCCCGCAAAAAAGTTCGTTCTTTCTGAGATTTAAAATACAGTCAAAATTGTACAAGAATTCCATGCCTAATAAACAAAGCGTTATCTCAATTCTGGTCACTAAAAATTAAACTGTTATTTCACATGTAAATTTCTGAAGTTGAAATTGAATATCTGCTGACCCCATTATAGGCATTTTCCCGTTGTTGGCAGCTATTAAATTTTTATTGCACATTCTGATCTGGCTCTGTTCCCCCAATTGCGTGTAGAGTGTGTCGCTTATAATATTAACACCACTTCCACTATCAATTAAGGCCGTTATCAATTTGTCTTCTATCATTATTTTTGCAAACAACGCCTCCACTGGGCTGTTTACGCCACGTAAGATTTTTACGTAGCAGGTTGAAAATGAAGCCCTGCCATTTCCAGCTAGTTCTCGTTTAAATACGGACAATTTCGTTTGAAGTGATTTGGGCTCCCACATTCGAAACAATTTTTGCATTTCCTAGATGCATGGTTTCACTGACCGCAACGGCAACATTTTTTTTCCCGAAACTCACCACTGCCTTCGACTGCTTGGCACAACTCTCGTGCGATCGATCTCGGCTTCTCTTCTCACCTCCCGGTGTTAGCGAACGCGCTCTACTTTCGTAATTGTTTCGGCTATGCTCAGCGCTGGTTCTGGTATAGCTATTAGTACTTCTATTTCTATCTCCGTTCTCTCTTGAACTTCGCTCACTACCGCGCAGAAACTCTTTTTGCCTTGCTCCTTGCGATGAAAACTTTTGATTCTCTTGCCTATTAGGTTGATTAATCTGCAGTGATCGCACTAAATCGTTAATCCAAATAATTAGATGTGTGTTTTTATTCGACTGGATGGCAGAAACCCGCGGCTCATTATCCTCCTCCTCAATTCTCGTGACTGCTTCAATGTGTAGTGCTCTTTCTAAAGCTTTGTCTGAAGTCATATCCAAGTTCCTTCTCAGGTGGAGCCGCACCTGACTATATTCTATGCCTTCGAGGAATCCCCTCAAAATGAGATGTTCTTTTATCTCGTTAGACTCCTGAGGGTATGCTTTCAAGGCAAAAGTTTGCAGACCACCGAGAAAATCTGTTGATTTTTCACCGGGCTGCTGGACTCTCCTAGCTAGCCTCCCCCGGAACACTACTGGTTTCTCATTATATTGTTGTCTGAAAGCCTTTACGGTCTCGTCATAACTCTTTCTAGTGTCATCCGAAAGTGTACGATAGAAATCAATAGCCGACTTTTGTAACCTTAACGCGAAATAAGGCGGGCGTTTATCAATTTCGGTCTCGGCGCCGTTTAATGTTTCTTTCCTTTGCCACTTTTGAGGTTGTGACAAGAGCTCAAAATGTGTAACATAACTTTCAAAATCAATTGATCCAGTAAACGGTTTCGGTAACAGCGTTTTTGAGGGGTGCGGCGCCATCCTTGTTTTATTTAAAAGCTGTTGTTATTCAAAATATTTCACTAATTCTGTTCGAAACTCGAATTATTTTTCCGACACTCTAGTTAACAGCTTTTAAATATGATTGAAAATCTAATTCTCTCTTCAATAAAGGCAAAAAAACTCGAGGCTTGATGCCTGAGTTTAAGTCAAATTAAGTCAAATTAAAATACTGATGTTTCTGAACGCTATTTTATTATCAAAAAAACATGTACGCCCTTATATGCTATTCGAATTTTTAGGGAGTACTCACATGAAAGTTCCAAGATGGCAGTTAATCTTGTCGAATCCCGGGAGCAGTCCACAATTCCTCTTCCGGGTCGTGATGTTAAGATGTCGAATTCGAGTTTAAAAGTTGGTTTTCAAACAAGAAATAGATTTCTTTTGGAAATTAGTACAACGCTCAATATTATTGGATGGTGGTTTTCTATTTACTTTTAATCTCTGTCGCCACTATAGCAGCCGCCCGTGCGTAATATGTTTTATTTTTTGTAATTGAGCGTGGTACTGGCTTAAAATACAAGGATTGAAGTTTAATTAATAATTAGATAAAGCAGAAGAGAATGGTTTCAATTAAATGAAGATCTAATTGTGTGATTAACTCTGAAGGTAGGTTTTTTGTTCAATGAATGAGTTTTATCCTGTTTTGTCCGTACCCAATATCGGTTCTATCACCGTGGTAAATTAACCAAGTAAATACTGATATGTCACAATTGTTAGTATTGCTCGAAGCCCGAGCTTTGTCTATTCAAATCTGTCGAAGCCTATCAAGATTGTGTCAGTCATTAATCAAGTCATAATTTAAAATTTTAACTAAATCTTTGACCTTGAAACCCAAGGTTTTTAGTACACATTTTATATACGTGTGACACTCACACTGCCCCCCTCTCAGTAAGAATAGAGTGTGCCACTCACTCACATAAAATCAAACAAATTTTACAGCTCTTGATGCATGAACGTTTTAAAAAACAAAAATTTGTACTTTTCATATAAAAAATTTAGGTATCAGTTTTCGTCATTCATGACTTTCTCTGCCTCGTCCAGCCCGCAATTGCTGTACGCTTCTCGCGCCCCATCGTTCATCAGGATTTGGTATGCTCGATGAATGGTCTTGAAAAACTTTTCATCTCCACCAGCATCAGGGTGCGTCAACAAGCTCATTTTGTGGCAGTGTTTTTTGATCTGATCTTTTGAAGCAGAACTTTTTACCAACAAAATCTCGTACAATGTCGCAGGCCGATTCAATACATTTTTATTCCGAATCTCGAATAAACACTTTTCTGTGGCCTTTGTTTTGGCTTTCTCGTTCTTCAAAGAATGCTTTTGTCTATCAATTATAGTGTCTTTCCTTCGGCACTCACTCGCCAAGTACTGGTCTTAGTTTTCGATAAACATAGACCAATTAGTCTTCCATTAATTTATCAGAAAACATCAAGAGACACTTCTCTTTTTATCTTTGATAAGGTATATAAAAAATAGACCTGCCAATCTCCAAATGTTTATCTGTCTTGATAAGATTTATAAACTGTACGATCAGAATCAACCACAGACTCTGCGACATTGTCCACAGAAATCTCAAAGACTTTTGACAAAATAACTCCCTCTATATTGATATAGAAAGCTAAATTAAGGAAACATCACTCAAAATTTTGCAACTAGATTGAAAAAATTGTGTGATATTCAAAACATTATCACAGGAAAACCAAGAGCATGCTTGCCCACACCGAAACCATCTTTTGATAAGAATCCCAAGTGGTATATAAAGTTACATGTAATGAAAGCAGGCCAAACTAGCCGACATGTTACCATAAGAAATTTCGTAAACCTTCGTTTTTTTTAATCAATTTAAGTTTTAATTGACAATTTCTTCTTCTCCAAGTCGTAATTTAAGAAATACCCCCCCCCCAAACACAGGGTAAATATTGGCAGATCGAGGCCCTCTCAGCATAACATCTTCATAAAGCATTTTATTTTGTTTAAATTTACCTTAAAAAAAAACAAAATACAAAAAGCATAAGAAAGCAAAAAACCAATGCCGAAATTAGATGAGTAAAACTAATATAACAGCCCCCATCTTCAACCATAGCTCCCATTGAAGCAGCAAAAGTATTGCGCCACCTACTTGTCCCTGACTCTCGAAAGCAGGTAATAGCAATCCTTTGTTAAATCCCTAATATTTTTCCTTGGACAATATACGATGTCAGCGTAACTGTCCATTTTTTGCGCTGAGAGCATTAATGCGCTGTTTCAGCGCCACCAGTGCATACAAAGAGAACTGGACAATATGTTGCTTTCTCAACATCAATTAATCTTTATTCATATTTGTTCTTTTTAAAAGATTCCTGAAACCTGTAGGTTTCGCTACTGAATTCAGGCCAACTTATTTCCAGCGGGTTGAAAATTTTCATATCAAGATATGTTTTGTTGGAACTCGATTCCCAAAGTCCCTTGGCCTTGACATCTAATATTACATCATCATCATTTGTTGTTGATTTAAGAGCAAAAGTTTCCCCTTGAAATAGCTGAAGATGAGGTTTGATTTCGACATCATGACGGACATCACGGAAATCCAAGTTCCAATGTCTCATGTGGATATACCCCCCTTTCGGAAAGTGGAGGGCATGTGCTACAAAGAATAGTGAACTGTGCAACATAGTGAATGCTTCTACACTGGGTCCCAACCATAGCGAAGGTCAATGTCACCACTAAACTCGCTTTTCGTTATGTTAAAATGATATCGCTTCAATGTCAAAGCGATCAACCAGCTTGATGCTTTCTTTTCACCAGATATGTCATAAGCGCGAATCTCGATCTTATTCTTTTTGCTCTTAATTCTCGGCTTTTTCGATTTGGTACCAAGCTCTTTCTCCTTTTAATTTGATGTATGATTTGCTTTTGTTTTAGGTCGGCTTCGGCCAGAGATATAGATAAGGACTTGACTGTTGAAAGTCCTTAAACAGACTTCAGATTTAAAGATGTTTAGTTCACACTCTTGCAAGAAAAATATTTTCCATTAATTTTTATTGTAGGCGGTATTTTTTTATAGGATAGTTAACAGCTCATCGTTGATTGATTTCTCATATGCTTTTAACATCTCTTCAAACTTAGGTTATGTACAAGCTAAGTAGGTCAATTTACGCTGAACCGATGAAGTGTACGATATATGAACATTTTGATGTGAAACGTTGGCATGAACGGTCAACTCTTTAAATGATTTCTGCTGTTTTTCTGATCTTTCTACAAACTTCTTGTCAGCAATATTAGAATCTATTATACTACCGAGTACTCTACAACTATTTCTACTTCGTCGTGAAAAAAGATCTGCTGTGTATTTTTTAAATAAAAATCTTTGAGATGATATACCACTTGGTAAGATGGTAATCGAAATTAGGACCATTTTTTAATGAGTCAAAAAATTTTTTTAAGTTTTCAAAAGAATTTTTTAAGTTTTCAAGGAGGTCGCCCAGGGTTTATCTTCCAGAGAAGACAGGTTCTTCTTTTTTTTTAAAAAAAAAACAAATTTGTTGGCTCAAAAAAACAAATTTGTTGATTTTCATATGAATTGATAGTGAGAAAGGCAAAATTTTTCAAAGTTTCGTAGGGCCAGGTCACTTTTGAGACCATTGAAAACTTTTTTTGCGTCGATGACCAAGATCGCCTGCGAATCTGTTTTTCTTAAAACAGCTCTTATTAAATGAAAGAATCAAAATGTGAATTATAATGAAAACCTATAGAGAAAGCATCATCTCTCTATTTTTCGTAAGGTAAGATCACTGTTGAGACTATAAAGCGTTTTTTGCGTCGATTGCCAAAATCGCCTCCGAATTTTTCTAAAGGCAGCTCTCAACGAATGAATGGCACTCATTGCTGATAGCGATTGTGAAAGAAAATAGTATGGATGGCAAACCGCTAGGTCCAAAACGCTCATACCTCGTCAAACGTTCAGTTTGTTGAATTAAATTACTATAAATTAAAGGAGATGCTCGTTAGTAGTCGTCCAACTCTTTGACCTATTCTCTACCTTGTAATCATCATCGTTAAATTAAAATTAGCCTTAATTTGAAGATGTTGCCATACTCCTGATACTCACTGCCTATTATAACTGGCTAATGATATGCTCTTCCTTATCTTGCGCTATGTCTGCATCTTCGTTTGTTAGTCCATACACATTAACTTTCTCCAAGGATTGCAATTACCACATCTACATAAAATACGCCATGTTCACTTGTCATTGTCGAAGGAGGTTACGAAAGAGTGCCAGTAAGTCTTTGATATTGTATTTCTGCAGAGGTTGTCGCCAGCTTTCAGATTTTCAGTTATGATGTTATGAATTACTTTTGAACGGTAGAAAAAGTTGTCATCTGATGATCGCAATCTGATTTTTCCATTTTGAAGTCATCGCGGGACTGCTGTCTTGTTATTTTAAAGTTGTGCAAAAAATTCAGGAAGGCACTCAGTTTTTGCAGTAAACTTGGCTTTGATTTTTGGCTCAGGACATCAACAAGTCATGCTTTTCTATGTACAAGCACAAAAGTAGTATCTCGAGTTCCTTTAGTCCTTTAGTTGATAAAGAAGATTCTTTAATGCAAAATCAATTTTCTTGCCCTATTTTGCAACATTTTAAGAATTTGCACACCACATTGCTTTGGATTTTTGACCGGAACCGTATGTGAAAAATGATACCATATAGTTTTCATGCGCATTTAGTTTGCTTAATTTGACGCGTATTTTTGACACAGTTCTTTTAATGATGTAGAAAGCTTTAGTGGGTTTGCTGACTCGCAATTCATAGTTCTTTTTCCAATTTAATTTTGCATATTTCAAATTTCCCATGTCGCTTTGGTTTGCTATAGAACTAAGCAATTCTCCAATTAAATAGCATTGCAGGTTGCCAAGGATATTCAAAAGTTGCACTTTGTTAAATTAAGTTTCATGCTTTTTTGTTTTACGCCATTCTTTAATCTGGTTGAAAGCACAATCGAGTCTTTCGTAATTCTCTAAAACCACTTTAAAGTTGTCCGCAAATCCATAGCACTCAATGCCTGGGAGCAGATTTGGCAAGTCGTTAATATATATAAAGAAACAGCAGAGGCCCGAGGATTGAGCCCTGCGGTACGCTACTTGTAACATTTGACAATTCTGAATCAGTATCATTTAAACTCTCTTTTTTTTCCAATCAGTCAAGTAGGACAACAGTTTCAGCAAACATCTGCCTAATGAAAACTTTTTCTTTATCTTTGATAGTGTAGAATGCCTTAGCAAAGTCCAAAACAAGAACTTTTTATGAATAGTGTTCAGGGTAGCGTTTATCGAGTTGACATTAAAAAGAGTTGAGAAACAGGAGTAATTGGAGCGTAACAGCCCGAGCTTTTCTGAATCGGTATTGATCCTTAAGAAATCGGTAATGACATTAATTGTAACTGCGGTCAAAAAAAATTTCTCAATTATTTTTGAGGAGCAACATCAAAGACTGATTGACCTATAACATGTTACGTCAACTCTGTTCCCATCTTTATAAATCGGACTGACTTGATTAATTTTCCAAAAGCTATGATAAGTGTTTTTAATTATGATAGCTTGAAAAATAAATTTCAGCGACCTACTCAATGTTTTCGGACAAAACTTCAGAATTTGTTACCAAAAGAGTCTGGACCCGTATATTTATTCAACGCCACCAAGTCATGCGTTTCGATTATTTGCTTTTCATCCAAACGAATATAATTGAGACTCTCACTTTCAAAGGTTGCCAATTATTGTGATTTGTTTCCAAGAACACTAGAAAAAAACTAGTTAAATGCTTTGGCTTTTGATACCGCGTCTACAGCAACAAAATTATCCAGGAACTTTTTGTGTGGTACGCCAAAATTTTTTGAGAGCGGGACACATATACTTCAAGGTTGCTGAATCGGCGAATTGGAAAATTTTCGGCCGCAAAACATCTGAGATGGTTGTCCATAGCTCTAGCAACTGCTTTCTTTTTTTTCTTTGTCTTCAGCATACGTGAAAGTATTTTGTTTTGGTCGCTGAACTTTCTTTATTTTTCAACTTTTCAGTTCAACCAGCTGTACTACTGATTGTACAGGACATCAAAGTTGCTGTAACAGTAAGGAATGAAAGGTGCCTCAACATTGGAAAAAATCAATCCATCCCAGTCGGCTTGCCTAAATGCAAATTCACGTTCATCTCCAATTGGTGTTTGATTGTTGTGCACAGTTCAGCTGCGTTACTATGGGGTTACGATCGGAACAATTTCTTTTTCATGAAATTTGTAATGCCTGCCTAGAATGGATTCTTGACTGCAGTTCGGGATAACTTCAGGATTATTACAAAGAACAACTTATATTATATTGGTGAGTAGAAAGCATGACCGATTAAATTTTCTTGCAAAATGACCAAAAAAACTGAGGGAACGAGAGCACATATTGGGAATAAAGAACCGAACATTAAATGAATCAACTCACAATCCAACAAACCGACATTAACAAAACAAGAGACAGTTTCTTCTCTGAAGCCGCAACGTTAATGAATCAGTTACTACGCACCATCAATGCCGGCAACCAAAAGATACCAACTAAAAAGTAAACTGCAATGAGACTCTGGATCTTCTTTACATTCAGATGCTAACCTAATCGCTGTACACGGATTCTCATGGGCAGACATGAAAAAAACAATCTCTCATCGGAAATCAGTAAAACAGTAGAGACTGAAAAAGAGACTCAAAGTCAAAAGGGATGGGAAACATTTGTACTCGTCTCAGAAACCTAACTTACTACTACTGATACACATGAGAGATGTTGAGTTCTCTCATCTAAAACCACTGAGTTACTAATTAACATTATGATAGTTACTACAAGTAACCAATGAATCTTGCTTTTTTGAAATGGCCACTGCATTGTCTAAAACTGAACTCTGTTGGCTGTTGTTTGAAAAACGCTATTTTTATCCCGACCAAAGACCGACCATCAACTTCCGCATTTACATAATGTAAGGGAAATAAATGATGTCGACATAAATCTCATTGCGAGTTTCAATGGTACTCTTGTAATTATTGAGCCCATAATTTGCTCTAAACTTCAAAAGCGTGTTTTGCTGTCACATAAACAGAACGTAAACTGCCTGTAGAGATCTAAGTGCGTTGTCTAACTTTTCACAGTAAAATCGGCTAATTTTGCTGAGACAAATTAAAAAGAGACATCCCATTTAGAATTTTACAGGCGGTTGACGTTCTCTTTGGCTTACCCTTCCCTACGGACAAGAACATTAAGAAAAGCGTTTCTTCGTACAAGCACAAAAGTAATACCTCAATTTTTTGTATTTGCCCTCATGTGCAGCCTTTCAAATTTAAGAGTCCCATTGAAACTCGCAACGAGATTTACGTTTCACAAAGGAGGGATTGCATTGGCCATAGCTGAGCTCGCAAAAGGTTCTCTAAAGTAGGAAATATAGATGAGTCACGCTACTTTTTGCTGATGATGAGAAGCATTAAGAAAAACCAAAAATTTAGGTATGAAAAAAGTGAATTTGTACCATAGTTAAGACTGTTTGGGATCACTCTACGAAGGGCAGTCTCCTTTTGTGATCCAAAGGATAACAGCAGTAAAATTATTTAAAAGCAGACAGAGTTCCTTTCTAGATCTTCAACTGGCGCGATACGTTTCTTCCAGCACTTTTAACACCGGTGAAAACAATACCAGGTAGAAAACCAACATCAGTTCCCGGGTTGAAATTTCTTTGATTTCATACAAGGATCATATATGATTTCATACTGTCCATACTCGATTTCTTAGTACGATCCTTCTATGAAATCCAAGAAATCATATATGATCCTTGAATGAAATCCAAGAAGTCATATATGATCCAGCATGAAGTCAAAGTATTCATACATGATCCTTTCATGAAAAGTAAGAATTCATGCTCAAAAAAGTGTATGATTCTATTATGAAAACAAAGAAATCATATATGATCCTAATATGAAATCAAAGAAATCATATATGGACCTAGTATGAAACCAAAGAAGTCATACATGATCCTATTATGAAATCAAAGAATTCATACATGTCTACTTCCATGAAACCCAAGAATTCATTCTAATAGGGTGTATAATCTTAGTTTGAAATCAAAGAAATCATATATGATCCTAATATGAGATCAAAGAAATCATATATGATCCTAATATGAAACCAAAGAAATTGTAAATGATCTGTGTACTAAACCTCAATGAAGCCCCGGAGTTGAATCCAAAGCGCAAGGATCCTCAAGGCGCAAGGTTGGATCCAAGGAAATTATTTGTATTTAAATATATACATAAATATTTATACAGATATATGAACCTAATAAGAAATCAAAGAAATTATAAAGGATCCTAGTATGAAATCAAAGAGCTAATGTTTGATGTAAACGAAATCTAATTATCGCCGTGAGGTTTGCATCTGACACCTAAGAAAACTTAAGAGTCAACATGCAATCTGTCAGCAAACTAACGAGTAAACAAACCTCAATCGCTTCTTCAAATAATAAAAATAATAGTGCTTCTGAACAACGCCTGTATGATACTTAAAACAATTTTCATTGTGTCCCTCTAATTTGAACCTTTCAGTCCTTAAGATACATTTCCTTTAAAACTTATTTCATCAAAATTGGTGGACATCTCAAGAACGAAAAGTTGGATGAATAATATTTTATTTCTTTGGAAAGGTGCAAACAAAACCACAATCGGTTCTTCAACTGACATTATGGTGCCTACTATCAAGTTTCAATATCAAGTCTGTTAAACGTTTGTTTAGATTAGAATGAGATACTATGAATCAAGTGAATCGAATTTGAATCACTATATTCAATCGACAGAACCACAATCGGTTTTTCATATTAATTAAAGAAATGAAACATCTTTACAATATGAAATAAGTTTTCTGATTAGGATTGCACCAAATAAATATTTCGACTGATGACAACAAGTTTGACGAGCTCCAAAGCACTTGATGATTGCAACAAAATGAAGTTCCGATATACAGCTCAGTCATGTTCAAATATATTGAGCATTGGGACAAGATACATAGTTCCCGACATTTTAAAGGAAATAAGTTTTCCAGTAATAAGTTTTTTATGAACAACGATAACTTCGTCGGTTTCTTCAATTTTGTAGAACGAATGGACAGGCACATACGATTTAACAGGCGAACCATAGGAACTAACAATTTTGTACTTTTTGATCACCGCATATTCCTGGTCGTTTTCAACAAAAAATATACGTATCCTTCCACAAATTATACTCTGATTTTCAAAAGCCATAGCAAAGCAGTCCTTTTCGTTAGGAAAGGACTCCAACAAAAAACTATCAAATTTTAAGCGCTGAAAATAATTTCTGCCTGGTTTATTGCAGATTCCTGGAACACGCGAAATCGGAACAGACTTTTCTGTGTGAGACTTCTCATTTCGAATTTTTCTACAGAATGAGGATAATCCATCTTGGCCCCTGATCGGATGTCTAGAGGCTTCTTTGTTTCTATGATATCTTTCTACTGTGAGGGATAGGTGGTTCACAGTTCCTGTAAACTTAGAACTGAGCAAATAGTTTGCCGACTCGAACATCATTCCTGATGTTGTCCACAGCGGCCCAAAGTTTCGAACTTGCCAACCAAGGTGAGTTAGCGCATGAACATTTGCAGAAAAAGCAATATCCGTAAACTCGTCTCTTGTTCTTGAAAGAAAACAATGAATTTGCTTTTCGCCTTTTTTCGCGTAATCAGAGGAAATCATTAGCAGCCTAATGCCATAGCTAAGCAAGCAGAATCTATCAGCAAGATTTTCATTAATTGTCTCCCTAAAGATCGCCGGGCCAATGTAGAGCAGCCAAACCTTGAGCTCGTTTGCTTTAAAAAACTCTAAATCATCTAGTGGGCGCACAGATCGTTTGAATTCACTTGGCAACCTAATTTTGGATATCACTTTTTTGATACACTCGAGTTCGCTAGCAAAAGTTTTCTTTTTTATCACCTGTAACAGAACCTTGGTGACTCCAATGTAAACCTGATGCATGCAGTCTACAGGTGCACTAAGCGGTAAATTATTGATGATCTTGAAAAATTTACTCTGACCTTTTACACCTCTGAAAGACTTCAAGTTTTCATCTTCAACTTTCTTCACGTGAATTTCGTGTAGCCTAGAGGTTCTCATTGGACATTTTTTGTATGGAAAAAAAAGAATTCGGTCTTCGGTTTTTGTATCGATTAAACATAGCGTGCATCCGTACTTAGCACGATGGTGGTTCATGTTTAGCATCGAAGCAGTTGCCGGTATATCTGACACTAGAACTATAACTTTGGCGACAATGGCGAAATTTGTTTTTTTGTACTGAATAATTGGTTGACACGAGAGCTTCTCAGAGATCTCAGAAAAAAGTTTATCCCAATCAGGCTTACCAATTCCTGACCAAAGAGCCGCGAGGACAATATTTTTAAAGGCACAACGCATTTTTGGAGGGAGATTAGCAAGAGCAAGCCAAACAGGCCAAAGATGCTTTGGGCTAGATTTTATAAATCGAACACCATCGGAGTTCATTATCAGTGAAATAGTTAGCGTTCGGGTTTCGAAAGAAAAGCAAGGGCTTAAATCAAAATCTGTAGTTGCATCGTGTGAAGAAGAATATTCCTCGATAACTTTTAGGTTTGTTTTTACAATTTCAACAATTTCAGAAATAAAATTCAACATCCAGTACTCACCTTGACCACAAGGTCTAACAAAGTTTTTATGCAACAACTGAGGGACATGATACTGGTTTTTAATATTGTAAAATGTTGGTATTTGGGCAGAAGGGAAAGCCAATCGCATAAGAGAGATCCAATCCTTCACCTCCTCGTCCGGTGTTGCATGCTTTGCAGCTATCAAATTTACAGCAGTAACAAAGTTTTGTTTCGAAAAAATAACAGAATTAATAGGCTCATGAAATTCAGTTAACGAAGACGAAGAGGCTTCATCATTATTGTCTGTAGGAGGCTCCTCCATTTGTACAGGCAAGGTTGTATCGGTGTAATTGATTTCCAAGATATGGGGTGCAGTAGCCTGCGTTTCATCTTCCCTGTTTTGTACAATATCAATATCATCAGTTTCCATCAGTTCTCCGCCACGAAAATTACCTTGGTCTTCAATGAGCGTGTCGACAAATTCTTCCGACAAAGAGTCGCTAGTTGTGAAGTGCCGCAGCTCAGTGCATCTCCTTTTCTTGGGTGGAGATTGGCGGGTTTTTCTTTTGTACAAATGAACAAAACGCTTTTCAATGTTTGCTGATATGAGCTGCTCTTGACGCATAGAAAAAACTAACGGCCGTTCCGCATGGAGATCTACGTGAGGGCACTTGCAGTCCCAGTTGCCTTCTCCAAAAAAATCGTTGCCATAAAAAACGTGGATCTGATCACCCTTGTGTATACTTTTCAGTAATTTCAACTTAACACATTTGACATTTCCATATTGAGAAGCAACGTATTCAGTGTTAGGCTTGCAGGAATGGTTTGCAAACCTCACGGGTCCCACCATTATTCGGTTTTTTCGGCAAAGATCAGTAGCGGAAAAAATAGAAATTGACTCAAATTCAGACATATCATTATTTTCAACGGTTTGCAGAATTGCATTCAGATCTGGAAGTACAATATCTCTCGACTTGTTCACAATAATCGGATCGTCACGATCATAGACAAGACCATAACCACCATACGTGTCGTGTTCAAAAATGTATTTAGCATTGATGGCATCAGAGTAACATTTCGTTAACAAATCGTGACATTGTTTATAAGTTTTATTTGTAATAAGCGCAATTCTAAAATCATCATCGTTAATTTCCGCCACCATAGATTTTATCCGACGCCCATTTTTCATTAACAGATTGTTTGAAACTACTGTGTCGCACTGTGCGAGAACAATAGATTTGCTGACACTCATCACTGTTTGTGTTTTCTGTCTTCTGTTATAAATTCATGATGTTTAAGTTGGATTTACTAAAAACGTCCAGAAAAACACCGATGCCACATTCGGCATTACTAGTAAAAATCACGAGGATGGTAAAGAGACTACAAGATGATTATCAAGAAGAAACGGCCGACGTAGTACGCTGATTTGACAGTAGTGTTTTGCAAAAGACAATGACAGACAGAAATGTGCCTCAATCAGCACTCCCAAATTTCATATAGACGGAACGATTTTCAGGTACAATATGGAATGTGTTTCGGCTTCGTTTTATTATTCAATAGTCATAGTGTTGATGAAACGACTCCTTTATTATAAGCGATAATGTACGACTGGTTTCAATTTCTGAATGGTTGCATCACAGTTAACATTTAGAATCAATTAATCTGGAAAACAACACTCAGGCAGTTTATTGAGTAATATACCAGGTCCTGTAACCTGACATTGTGATTGAACAAAATACAAGTTGAAGTCCCAAAAAAGGGACTTTTCTAGCTTCGTATGCGTTTTTTTTTCAAATATATAACAAACTAGCCATGCTTAAAAAACATCAAAAATTGCTCTATCTGAGTCTAGGTTTAAAAACTCACCATTAGTTGGCGAAACATACCATTCCATGATTAAACATACCAATCATTGGAACAATTTTTGACCAATTTCCTCGAAAGGTAGTGTTATCAAGAGCAAAACGGACCAAAAGCAACAAAATTTTCTTGAGATTAGGTTGGCTTAAGGTACGCACAAGACGAGCACAGGTTA
Organism: Convolutriloba macropyga; assembly: GCF_964194025.1. Lineage (NCBI taxonomy): Eukaryota > Metazoa > Xenacoelomorpha > Acoela > Convolutidae > Convolutriloba > Convolutriloba macropyga. The sequence goes on from NC_134475.1 coordinate 16,013,518, forward strand.
CGAGGTGATCAGAAAGTTGAATAAAAGAAAATTTGAACAATTTAACAAACTAGTAAATGGACGGTATTAAAGAAGGCTGCCTGAGGAAGAAATGACAGCTGCGACAAACGTGCTAACAAGATTGCGTACATTATTTTATGCAAAGAAACAATCAGAATTGATGATTATAACAATAATATAAATTGATTCAACAATGATCGAGTAACTTCTTCGGCAAAACTTTGAAAAACTAAGTTTTTTTGTCAGCAATGCACATAACACAGAATGTCAACTGCTATCGATATGGCCATTAGATAAACAAGAAAGCAAACTAAAACATAATTTAAAAATAACTGCAGAATAGCACACAAGTTGACTGAGAGAGAACAAAATACTGATGAATAATTATCAAGGTCAATGATTGAAGCAATCCTTTACGAAATGGTTCATTGCTGCCACCAAATTTGAAAAATTCCCAAGCAGTAAAGATACTATGGCTAAAAACACGAAATCAAAACTAAGTAATTTTATGGAAGAGCACAATTGAGCAGTGGGGCTTTTTTTTCGCGATTGTTGACTAATTTTATTCTTTTCTTGCTTTCAACAAACGTTTCAACGAACATGACATTATTTTAGCGGATCAAAAAATTGAACTGTTGCATCTATTAGATTCTCCTATTACCTTACAACATGCCAAGGTCTAAGTTGTTGGAGAAGATAATAGATGCAACAGTTCAAAATTGTAATTGGTTACAATGCTGTCATGTTCGTTGGAGCATTTGTAAAAGCAAAAAAGTAGAGAAGCAGTCCACAGTCGAAATATCTTTGTTTTCAACAACCTTGTTATCATGTTTATGGAAAATGAGCTAAAAAAATTGCTGGGCCACAATCGGCGCAACCGTTATTTTTGATTGAGTGTTCATCAACGTGATAAAACGTTTCTAAGAGAAGTTTTTTGGAAAAAAATTCTTGAACTTAAATGAACAGTCTTGAGATTATATGAGCCACAATCGGCTCTTCCGCTTGTTTTTGAGTGTTGATTTTTTGTACGTTTAGTTAATAGAATTCATCTTCTGTTTCGTCTGCTCGACTTTCCAACACTGCTGCTTTCATCACTTTCTTTTTGTAATCTAACCCCAGCTGATTAGCCGCTACCCGTGCTTCTCGGAGGCAAAACTCTGGCTCTCGTGGATACTTTTTCCTGACCACAGTTGCGAACAACCTTTCAAGTCCAAAATCCACGCGCGGTCTAGAGTTCATTTTACATCGTTCGTTGCCAATCATGTAGTTGATAAGCATGCACTTGTCGTTTTCTCCAAAAATAGCTTTGGCCAGCTCACGACCGAATTGAGATGGATCGGGACCAGCAGCAATAGCCATCAAATTAACGTTGTTATGCATTACTGTTTCATCGGATTCATTATCAGCTCTGACACGTTCCCCAGACAATTCACTTTGTACAACGTTCAAGAACTCTATGTTGTCGGCTTTCATCTCCTGTCGAACTTGCTTCAGCCGAAATTTATGTTGCTTTATGAGAGAGTCCAGACGATTACTTAAGTTCGTTAATTGATCCTGCTGTTTCGGAGTTGACGTACTACCAATGTCCTGTGCACTTTGAATCACATTTGGAGTCTGCGAAGTTTCACCATGTGCATCTTCATTATTGATCTCGGTCACATCAAGATTTTGGTTTCCGTTAAACGTCGTGTCAATGTTGCCATCGTCACCTGTATGATTCAAATTGTTCGCTGCTGAAGAATCCTCCTCAGACTCTGAACTGCTGTCAAGCAGCCTTCTTTTTTGAACACGTGGCATTCTAACTCTCTTAAACCAATCAAAAACTATATTCGTGTCGACTGAACCTGAACGATTATAAAACCAGTACAACAGACGAGAAAATCTTAAACATTTTACTACAGGTTGCTATATCGCTCAAAACTAATTAATTTGTATCTAGGAGCTCAGAAACTGTTAAAAACAATAGATTTTTAGGTAAACAGATTTATTTTCAAAGAAGATAGATATCCGTTACTTGATACTTTTCAAAATATTACTTGGGAAAGTTGTTAAAAGCAGGGAATAAGTAAAACAACAGAAACTAAAATCAAGAAAGCATTTTGAAACATAGGAGTTTATCTAGCATCAGTTTTTCAATCAATGATTATTCAGGCTCTAGCCAAACTAAAAACGCTGTTTAAATTGCATGCTGGTTGGAAACACAGCGCGTTAACTATATACAACAAACAAAGACAACACAATAAAAACCAACACCAAATAAGATATTTTGGTTCAGAAGAAACGGTATCAACAAAGAACGGACAAGATTAGAGCCACATTCGGCTTGACGTAGTTTATCTTTTGACACTAGGATATTGACTTCAAATTCAAAAAAATGAATCATTTTTGCAAAATGAAAAAAGAATTTACATTTTGCAAACGATTGATAGAAAATCGGTATCGAAGTAATCTACTAACATAGAAAATGCGATCATCTAAAGCAAAATCTGTATGGCAATAATCATAAAAAATACGGTGACAATATGATAGATTTCCAATTAATTGAGTACTGCACTTTGAGTTTCTGAATCTCCACATTCGACAACTAAGGGTTATCGAAAGACATTCTCAGGATTATTTGTTTTGAATAGATATTCCTAATTAAATTCGGACAATGTGGTTAACTAGGAACAATGTCAAAACAACAGTAGAAACGAATCTATTGAATTCATAATTGGGTATCTTGTTGAGTATGATTAAAAGGAGCAAAGCTTGAATCTTGATTCAATCTATTAAAAACTACTTTAATTAAAATTAGATTTTAATATAAGCATAAAAGAGAACAAGATAGCGCACAACTACAAACATAACAATAAAATCAAATCTTGAACTAACTTAAATAAATCAAAAGAACCAAATTATCTAAGGGCCTAGAATTGAGAGCTGGATCAATATTGCTCCTAATAATCAAACAATGATAGATATGGATAAATAAGATAGCAACACAATAAAAAAATAGGTTTCAGAAAACAAAATTAAGACACTTTTCATGGCAGCACTCTTATAATTACGCATGGCTTGAACAGTTTCACAGTGAGAAGAATAATTAACGCAATGTTAGTTTTCTTTGAACTCGGTTCGTTTTGATGGGAAACCAACCATTACATTAGCCAGCACTTCATTCAAACGCCAGAAAAAAAGATCAACTGAAGTTCTAAATATGAGCAAGGGAAACATACTAATGAGCCTCACTCGGCTTTACACAGTCGTTCATAGAATAAAAGTTTGCGTTCAGAAGTTGTATGTGCTGAAGAATCGAATTAAACAAAAGTTTTTAAACAAAGTTTTTTCAAACAGCTTTTCAGGCCACAATCGGCCTTTCAATCGCTATCAGCGTTCGGGTCTCTGTTTTCAGCCCCAGTTGGTTGTGCATATTTCGTCTTGAGGTCAGTTCCAAACTGGTTTGCACTGCGAATAGCGTCCTTTAGTGCTCGTTCTGTGCCGTTAGGATAAAAACGAGCAACGCATTCTTTGAATAAGGATTCCTTTTTAGGATCCGCTGGTTTACGGCAATTGTTTTTTGTAATACGGACATCCAATCGTTGATTTATGAGCTCACACTTCTCATCAGCTCCAAACAAAGTCGCGGCTAGTAGTCTTCCGAAGGACATAGCACCCCCCAGTGGTGTAAGTTTCATCAGATCAAAATTACCAAACATGAGAGGATCCGAGGAGTCAATTACAGGCTGCAGCGCGTCTTCACCTTTTTGTTTTTTGAGGAGCTCCGCAAACATCCCTCGCAACCGGCTATTTTCATGCGAAATTTTCCGTGCATGATCCTCTTGTATAGTGATCAGTTGACGAAACTTTCCATCTACGAGCTCAAATAGCTTGTCCGAAACACCGTCGAGGCAACAAGAACCCATCGAACTAGTTTCACTTTTTTGCACAGAATCCTCTAAATGCTCATTCAACGAAATTGATGGCTCTACTAGCGAGCTAAATTTTATTGACTTCTTTGCTTTAGTTGGTTTGACCAACGAATCGCTAGGGCGCTTTAGAACCGACCTAGCTGGCGATGGCGACGGCTGGCTACCGTTATAACTCACGTCGCTGAGCTGCCCGTCAGCGTCTCTCATCTTCTGGTGCACCAACGTTACGGCGTGACTGATAACAGATTTGTGCATTACACAAGTTAGGGAACATTCAATCTCTTTGTTCTCGTACATTAGATTCACCTTTGTTTTAGGAGGAGCCTTTTCTAGATTGACCTTTTGCCTGGTAGTCATATCCGTGGGCCACATTGAATGATTATAAGGTATAACAATAGGGTGCAAGTCCCCTTTCTTGACAAACATCCATTGAAGATCATAGGCACGCTTCATCAAATTATCATCGAAATCATCGAAATTTTGTGAACTTTGTCCTCTGGTTGTTCTAGCTGGTCGCTGCATTTCAGAACTATCGATTATAAATCTGAAAACAAGTTGGAGATAAGAATTGTAAGTTGCGCCAAATTTACGGTAAGGTCTATGAATTGTCCAAAGTTTTAACGAGCAGCAGCTAATTAAAGAAAATTGAAATCAAAATCTTTCTTGTTTCCTAAAAATCGCTTTCGGGTGTCCTGATGTCCTCGCATTCAGCGCAAACTGACAATTCAGAATTGAAGTACGATCGGGGAACGTAGCTTCGACATTTAGAGCACAAGCAAAAACTGCTATCACTAATGTTTTCGTGCACAGCTTGTCGACAAATAGGACAGGTCGGTAACTCGCCAAAAAGTTGACGGAAAAAAGTTTCCAGCCACTCCTTTACACAAACTTGGCAAGCAACGTGCTTGCAAAACGTGTTCTCGTGGAGCACCACCTGCTTGTCGCTTAATAACTCCAGGCAAATGGGACAGTTTGTATTTGCTGATGACATTAGCTAACGAAAAAACCAAAAATTATTTGCAGACATCAGCAATTAAAATGCCTCTCAGTTGACCTAAGTGAACTAACTAAAGATAAACTTGAGCGCAAAATCTGACAACATGTTGAGTACTTTTTTTTCTCACTTTGGATATTCCCACTCCTACGTAGAACCTCAATTGATTTGAATAAGTCCTTCGCTATATTGAAAAACACTTTTTGTTAAACCGTATATAGATAGTTTTTTGGGCGCAAAATCTGACAACGTGTTAAGCACTTTTTTCTCAGACCACCTAGAAAAATAATTCTTTCTGCTGTAGAACCTAATTGTGTAATACCACTCCTACTTAGACCCTCAATCGATTTGAATTATTCCTTCACTATACTGGAAAATACTTTTTGTTAAACTGTGTATAGATAAAATTTTGAGCGCAAAATCTGACAACGTGTTAAGTACTTGTTTCCCAGACCAACTAGAACAATAATTCTTTCTGCAATAGAACCTAATTGGAAAATGCCACTCCTACGTAGAACCTCAATTGATTTGAATAGTTCATTCACTATATTGAAAAACACTTTTTGTTAAACCGTTTATAGATAGTTTTTTGAGCGCAAAGTCTGACAACATGTTAAGTACTTTTTTCTCAGACCACCTAGAACGATATTTCTTTCTGCAATTGAACCTAATTGGGTATTCCCACTCCTACGTAGAACCTCAATTGAATTGAATAAGTCCTTCGCTATATTGAAAAACACTTTTTGTTAAACCGTATATAGATAGTTTTTTGGGCGCAAAATCTGACAACGTGTTAAGCACTTTTTTCTCAGACCACCTAGAAAAATAATTCTTTCTGCTGTAGAACCTAATTGTGTAATACCACTCCTACTTAGACCCTCAATCGATTTGAATTATTCCTTCACTATACTGGAAAATACTTTTTGTTAAACTGTGTATAGATAAAATTTTGAGCGCAAAATCTGACAACGTGTTAAGTACTTGTTTCCCAGACCAACTAGAACAATAATTCTTTCTGCAATAGAACCTAATTGGAAAATGCCACTCCTACGTAGAACCTCAATTGATTTGAATAGGTCATTCACTATATTGAAAAACACTTTTTGTTAAACCGTTTATAGATAGTTTTTTGAGCGCAAAGTCTGACAACATGTTAAGTACTTTTTTCTCAGACCACCTAGAACGATATTTCTTTCTGCAATTGAACCTAATTGGGTATTCCCACTCCTACGTAGAACCTCAATTGAATTGAATAAGTCCTTCGCTATATTGAAAAACACTTTTTGTTAAACCGTATATAGATAGTTTTTTGGGCGCAAAATCTGACAACGTGTTAAGCACTTTTTTCTCAGACCACCTAGAAAAATAATTCTTTCTGCTGTAGAACCTAATTCTGTAATACCACTCCTACTTAGACCCTCAATCGATTTGAATTATTCCTTCACTATACTGGAAAATACTTTTTGTTAAACTGTGTATAGATAAAATTTTGAGCGCAAAATCTGACAACGTGTTAAGTACTTGTTTCCCAGACCAACTAGAACAATAATTCTTTCTGCAATAGAACCTAATTGGAAAATGGCACTCCTACGTAGAACCTCAATTGATTTGAATAGGTCATTCACTATATTGAAAAACACTTTTTGTTGAACCGTTTATAGATAGTTTTTTGAGCGCAAAGTCTGACAACATGTTAAGTACTTTTTTCTCAGACCACCTAGAACGATATTTCTTTCTGCAATTGAACCTAATTGGGTATTCCCACTCCTACGTAGAACCTCAATTGAATTGAATAAGTCCTTCGCTATATTGAAAAACACTTTTTGTTAAACCGTATATAGATAGTTTTTTGGGCGCAAAATCTGACAACGTGTTAAGCACTTTTTTCTCAGACCACCTAGAAAAATAATTCTTTCTGCTGTAGAACCTAATTGTGTATTACCACTCCTACTTAGACCCTCAATCGATTTGAATTATTCCTTCACTATACTAGAAAACACTTTTTGTTAAACTGTGCATAGATAAAATTTTGAGCGCAAAATCTGACAATGTGTTAAGTACTTGTTTCCCAGACCGCCTAGAACAATAATTTTTTCTGCTGTAGAACCTATTTGGATATTCCCACTCCTACGTAGAACCTCAACTGATTTGAATAAGTCCTTCGCTATATTGAAAAACACATTTTGTTAAACCGTATATAGATAGTTTTTTGAGCGCAAAATCTGACAACGTGTTAAGCACTTTTTTCTCAGACCACCTAGAACAATAATTCTTTCTGCTGTAGAACCTAATTGTGTATTACCACTCCTACTTAGACCCTCAATCGATTTGAATTATTCCTTCACTATACTAGAAAACACTTTTTGTTAAACTGTGCATAGATAAAATTTTGAGCGCAAAATCTGACAACGTATTAAGCACTTTTTTCTCAGACCACCTAGAACAAAAATTTTTTCTGCTGTAGAACCTATTTGGGTATTACCATTCCTACTTAGACCCTCAATTGATTTGAATAAGTCCTTCGCTATATTGAAAAACACTTTGTTAAACCGTATATAGATAGTTTTTTGAGCGCAAAATCTGACAACGTGTTAAGCACTTTTTTCTCAGACCACCTAGAACAATAATTCTTTCTGCTGTAGAACCTATTTGTGTATTACCACTCCTACTTAGACCCTCAATTGATTTGAATTATTCCTGCACTATACTAGAAAACACTTTTTGTTAAACTGTGTATAGATAAAATTTTGAGCGCAAAATTTGACAACGTGTTTAAGTACTTGTTTCCCAGACCAACTAGAACAATAATTCTTTCTGCTGTAGAACCTATCTGGATATTCCCACTCCTACGTAGAACCTCAATTGATTTGAATAAGTCATTCACTATATTGAAAAACACTTTTTGTTAAACCGTTTATAGATAGTTTTTTGAGCGCAAAATCTGACAACGTATTCAGCACTTTTTTCTCAGACCACCTAGAACAAAAATTCTTTCTGCTGTAGAACCTATTTGGGTATTACCACTCCTACTTAGACCCTCAATTGATTTGAATAAGTCCTTCGCTATATTGAAAAACACTTTTTGTTAAACCGTATATAGATAGTTTTTTGAGCGCAAAATCTGACAACGTGTTAAGCACTTTTTTCTCAGACCACCTAGAACAATAATTCTTTCTGCTGTAGAACCTAATTGTGTATTACCACTCCTACTTAGACCCTCAATCGATTTGAATTATTCCTTCACTATACTAGAAAACACTTTTTGTTAAACTGTGCATAGATAAAATTTTGAGCGCAAAATCTGACAACGTATTAAGCACTTTTTTCTCAGACCACCTAGAACAATAATTCTTTCTGCTGTAGAACCTATTTGGGTATTACCATTCCTACTTAGACCCTCAATTGATTTGAATAAGTCCTTCGCTATTTTGAAAAACACTTTGTTAAACCGTATATAGATAGTTTTTTGAGCGCAAAATCTGACAACGTGTTAAGCACTTTTTTCTCAGACCACCTAGAACAATAATTCTTTCTGCTGTAGAACCTATTTGTGTATTACCACTCCTACTTAGACCCTCAATTGATTTGAATTATTCCTTCACTATACTAGAAAACACTTTTTGTTAAACTGTGTATAGATAAAATTTTGAGCGCAAAATCTGACAACGTGTTTAAGTACTTGTTTCCCAGACCAACTAGAACAATAATTCTTTCTGCTGTAGAACCTATCTGGATATTCCCACTCCTACGTAGAACCTCAATTGATTTGAATAAGTCATTCACTATATTGAAAAACACTTTTTGTTAAACCGTATATAGATAGTTTTTTGAGCGCAAAATCTGACAACGTGTTAAGCACTTTTTTCTCAGACCACCTAGAACAATAATTCTTTCTGCTGTAGAACCTTTTTGGGTATTACCACTCCTACTTAGACCCTCAATTGATTTGAATAAGTCCTTCGCTATATTGAAAAACACTTTTTGTTAAACCGTATATAGATAGTTTTTTGAGCGCAAAACCTGACAACGTGTTAAGCACTTTTTTCTCAGACCACCTAGAACAATAATTCTTTCTGCTGTAGAACCTATTTCTGTATTACCACTCCTACTTAGACCCTCAATCGATTTGAATTATTCCTTCACTATACTAGAAAACACTCTTTGTTAAACTGTGTATAGATAAAATTTTGAGCGCAAAATCTGACAACGTGTTAAGTACTTGTTGCCCAGACCACCTAGAACAATAATTCTTTCTGCTGTAGAACCTATTTGGATATTCACACTTCTACGTAGAACCTCAATTGATTTGATTTAGTCCTTCACTATATTGAAAAACACATTTTGTTAAACCGTATATAGATAGTTTTTTGAGCGCAAAATCTGACAACGTATTAGGCACTTTTTTCTCAGACCACCTAGAACGATATTTCTTTCTGCAATAGAACCTAATTGGATATTCCCACTCCTACGTAGAACCTCAATTCATTTGAATAAGTCCTTCGCTATATTGAAAAACACTTTTTGTTAAACCGTATAAAGATAGTTTTTTGAGCGCAAAATCTGACAACGTGTTAAGTACTTGTTGCCCAGACCACCTAGAACAATAATTCTTTCTGCTGTAGAACCTATTTGGATATTCACACTTCTACGTAGAACCTCAATTGATTTGATTTAGTCCTTCACTATATTGAAAAACACATTTTGTTAAACCGTATATAGATAGTTTTTTGAGCGCAAAATCTGACAACGTATTAGGCACTTTTTTCTCAGACCACCTAGAACAATAATTCGTTCTGCTGTAGAACCTATTTGGGTATTACCACTCCTACTTAGACCCTCAATTGATTTGATTTAGTCCTTCACTATATTGAAAAACACATTTTGTTAAACCGTATATAGATAGTTTTTTGAGCGCAAAATCTGACAACGTATTAGGCACTTTTTTCTCAGACCACCTAGAACGATATTTCTTTCTGCAATAGAACCTAATTGGATATTCCCACTCCTACGTAGAACCTCAATTGATTTCAATAAGTCATTCACTATATTGAAAAACACTTTTTGTTAAACCGTTTATAGATAGTTTTTTGAGCGCAAAATCTGACAACATGTTAAGTACTTTTTTCTCAGACTACCTAGAACGATATTTCTTCCTGCAATAGAACCTAATTGGATATTCCCACTCCCTCGTAGAACCTCAATTGATTTGAATAAGTCCTTCGCTATATTGAAAAACACTTTTTGTTAAACCGTATAAAGATAGTTTTTTGAGCGCAAAATCTGACAACGTGTTAAGCACTTTTTTTCTCAGACCAACTAGAACAATAATTCTTTCTGCTGTAGAACCTATTTGGACAGTCCCACTCCTACTCAGATCCTCAATTGATTTGAATAAGTCCCGCGCTATATTGGAAAACACTTTGTTAAACCATATATTGATAGTATTTTGAGCGCAAAATCTGACAACGTGTTCAGCACTTTTTTCTCAGACCACCTAGAACAATAATTCTTTCTTCTGTAGAACCTATTTGGTTATCACCACTCCTACTTAGAACCTCAATTGATTTGAATAAGTCATTCACTATATTGAAAAACACTTTTTGTTAAACCGTTTATAGATAGTTTTTTAAGCGCAAAATCTGACAACATGTTAAGTACTTTTTTCTCAGACCACCTAGAACGATATTTCTTCCTGCAATAGAACCTAATTGGATATTCCCACTCCTACGTAGAACCTCAATTCATTTGAATAAGTCCTTCGCTATATTGAAAAACACTTTTTGTTAAACCGTATAAAGATAGTTTTTTGAGCGCAAAATCTGACAACGTGTTATGCACTTTTTTCTCAGACCACCTAGAACAATAATTCTTTCTGCTGTAGAACCTAATTGGACAGTCCCACTCCTACTCAGATCCTCAATTGATTTGAATAAGTCCCGCGCTATATTGGAAAACACTTTTTGTTAAACTATATATTGATAAAATTTTGAGCGCAAAATCTGATAACGTGTTAAGTACTTGTTTCCCAGACCACCTAGAACAATAATTCTTTGTGCTGTAGAACCTATTTGGATATTCACACTCCTACGTAGAACTTCAATTGATTTGAATACGTCCTTCGCTATATTGAAAAACACTTTTTGTTAAACCGTATATAGATAGTTTTTTGAGCGCAGAATCTGACAACGTATTAGGCACTTTTTTCTCAGACCACCTGAAACAATAATTCTTTCTGCTGTAGAATCTGTTTGGGTATTACCACTCCTACTTAGACCCTCAATTGATTTGATTTAGTCCTTCACTATATTGTAAAACACTTTTTGTTAAACCGTTTATAGATAGTTTTTTGAGCGCAAAATCTGACAACGTATTAGGCACTTTTTTCTCAGACCACCTAGAACGATATTTCTTTCTGCAATAGAACCTAATTGGATATTCCCACTCCTACGAAGAACCTCAATTGATTTCAATAAGTCATTCACTATATTGAAAAACACTTCGTTAAACCGTTTATAGATAGTTTTTTGAGCGCAAAATCTGACAACGTGTTAAGCACTTTTTTCTCAGACCACCTAGAACAATAATTCTTTCTGCTGTAGAACCTATTTGGACAGTCCCACTCCTACTCAGATCCTCAATTGATTTGAATAAGTCCAGCGCTATATTGGAAAACACTTTGTTAAACCATATATTGATAGTATTTTGAGCGCAAAATCTGACAACGTGTTCAGCACTTTTTTCTCAGACCACCTAGAACAATAATTCTTTCTGCTGTAGAACCTATTTGGACAGTCCCACTCCTACTCAGATCCTCAATTGATTTGAATAAGTCCCGCGCTATATTGGAAAACACTTTGTTAAACCATATATTGATAGTATTTTGAGCGCAAAATCTGACAACGTGTTCAGCACTTTTTTCTCAGACCACCTAGAACAATAATTCTTTCTTCTGTAGAACCTATTTGGTTATCACCACTCCTAATTAGAACCTCAATTGATTTGAATAAGTCATTCACTATATTGAAAAACACTTTTTTTAAACCGTTTATAGATAGTTTTTTGAGCGCAAAATCTGACAACATGTTAAGTACTTTTTTCTCAGACCACCTAGAACGATATTTCTTCCTGCAATAGAACCTAATTGGATATTCCCACTCCTACGTAGAACCTCAATTCATTTGAATAAGTCCTTCGCTATATTGAAAAACACTTTTTGTTAAACCGTATAAAGATAGTTTTTTGAGCGCAAAATCTGACAACGTGTTATGCACTTTTTTCTCAGACCACCTAGAACAATAATTCTTTCTGCTGTAGAACCTAATTGGACAGTCCCACTCCTACTCAGATCCTCAATTGATTTGAATAAGTCCCGCGCTATATTGGAAAACACTTTTTGTTAAACTATATATTGATAAAATTTTGAGCGCAAAATCTGACAACGTGTTAAGTACTTGTTTCCCAGACCACCTAGAACAATAATTCTTTGTGCTGTAGAACCTATTTGGATATTCACACTCCTACGTACAACTTCAATTGATTTGAATACGTCCTTCGCTATATTGAAAAACACTTTTTGTTAAACCGTATATAGATAGTTTTTTGAGCGCAGAATCTGACAACGTATTAGGCACTTTTTTCTCAGACCACCTAGAACAATAATTCTTTCTGCTGTAGAACCTATTTGGGTATTACCACTCCTACTTAGACCCTCAATTGATTTGATTTAGTCCTTCACTATATTGAAAAACACTTTTTGTTAAACTGTATTTAGATAATATTTTGATCGCAAAATCTGACAACGTGTTAAGTACTTTTTTCCCCGACCACCTAGAACAATAATTCTTTCTGCTGTAGAACCTATTTGGGTATTACCACTCCTACTTAGACCCTCAATTGATTTGAATTAGTCTTTCACTATATTGAAAAACACTCTTTTTTAAACTGTATATAGATAATATTTTGAGCGCAAAATCTGACAACGTGTTAAGTACTTGTTTCCCAGACCACCTAGAACATTAATTCTTTCTGCAATAGAACCTAATTGTGTATTCCCACTCCTACGTAGACTGTCAATTGATATGAATAAGTCCTTCACTATATTGAAAAACACTTTTTGTTAAACCGTATATAGATAACTTTTTGAGCGCAAAATCTGACAACGTGTTAAGTATTTCTTTCTCAGACTACCTAGAACAATAATTTTTTCTGCTATAGAACCTATTTGGATATTACCACTCCTACTCAGACCCTCAATTTATTCGAATAAGTCCTTCGCTATATTGGAAAACACTTTTTGTTAGCCTCTATTTAGATAGTATTTTGAGCGCAAAATCTGACAACGTGTTAAGTACTTTTTTTCTCAGACCACCTAGAACTATTATTCTTTCTGCAATAGAACCTAATTGGGTATTCCCACTCCTACGTAGACCCGCAATTGAATTGAATAAGTCCTTCACTAGATTGAAAAACACTTCTCATGAAACTGTTAATAGATAGTATTTTGAGCGCAAAATCTGACAACGTGTCAAGTACTCGTTTCCCTGACCACCTAGAACAATAATTATTTCTGCTGTAGAACCTATCTGGATATTCCCACTCCTACGTTGAACCTCAATTGATTTGAATAAGTCCTTCGCTATATTGAAAAACACTTTTTGTTAAACTGTATTTAGATAATATTTTGATCAAAAAAAATCTGACAACGTGTGAAGTACTTTTTTCCCAGACCACCTAGAACAATAATTCTTTCTGCTGTAGAACCTATTTGGGTATTATCACTCCTACTTAGACCCTCAATTGATTTGAATTAGTCTTTCACTATATTGAAAAACACTCTTTGTTACACTGTATATAGATAATATTTTGAGCGCAAAATCTGACAACGTGTTAAGTACTTGTTTCCCAGACCACCTAGAACATTAATTCTTTCTGCAATAGAACCTAACTGTGTATTCCCACTCCTACGTAGACTGTCAATTGATTTGAATAAGTCCTTCACTATATTGAAAAACACTTTTTGTTAAACCGTATATAGATAGTTTTTTGAGCGCAAAATCTGACAACGGGTTAAGTATTTCTTTCTCAGACCACCTAGAACAATTATTTTTTCTGCTATAGAACCTATTTGGATATTACCACTCCTACTTAGACCCTCAATTCATTTGAATAAGTCCTTCGCTATATTGGAAAACACTTTTTGTTAGCCTGTATTTAGATAGTATTTTGAGCGCAAAATCAGACAACGTGTTAAGTACTTTTTTCTCAGACCACCTAGAACGATTATTCTTTCTGCAATAGAACCTGATTGGGTATTCCCACTCCTACGTAGACCCGCAATTGATTTGAATAAGTCCTTCACTAGATTGAAAAACACTTCTCATGAAACTGTTAATAGATAGTATTTTGAGCGCAAAATCTGACAACGTGTTAAGTACTTGTTTCCCTGACCACCTAGAACAATAATTATTTCTGCTGTAGAACCTATCTGGATATTCCCACTCCTACGTTGAACCTCAATTGATTTGAATAAGTCCTTCGCTATATTGAAAAACACTTTTTGTTAAACTGTATTTAGATAATATTTTGATCGCAAAATCTGACAACGTGTTAAGTACTTTTTTCCCAGACCACCTAGAACAATAATTCTTTCTGTGTTAGAACCTATTTGGGTATTACCACTCCTACTTAGACCCTCAATTGATTTGAATTAGTCTTTCACTATATTGAAAAACACTCTTTGTTAAACTGTATATAGATAATATTTTGAGCGCAAAATCTGACAACGTGTTAAGTACTTATTTCCCAGACCACCTAGAACATTAATTCTTTCTGCAATAGAACCTAATTGGGTATTCCCACTCCTACGTACACCCGCAATTGATTTGAATAAGTCCTTCACTATATTGAAAAACACTTATCATGAAACTGTAAATAGATAGTATTTTGAGCGCAAAATCTGACAACGGGTTAAGTACTTTTTTCTCAGACCACCTAGAACAATAATTCTTTCTGCAATAGAATTTAATTGGATAATCCCACTCCTATGAAGACCCTCAATTGATTTGAATAAGTCCTTCACTATGTTGAAAAACACTTCTCATGAAACTGTATATAGATAATATTTTGAGCGCAAAATCTGACAACCTGTTAAGTACTTGTTTCCCAGACCACCTAGAACGATAATTCTTTCTGCAATAGAACCTAATTGTGTATTCCCACTCCTACGTAGACCCTCAATTGATTTGAATAAGTCCTTCACTATATTGAAAAACGCTTTTTGTTAAACAGTATATAGATAGTTTTTTGAGCGCAAAATCTGACAAGTACTTTATTCTCAGACCACCTAGAACGATAATTCTTTCTGCAATAGAACCTAATTGTGTATTCCCACTCCTACGTAGACCCTCAATTGATTTGAATAAGTCCTTCACTATATTGAAAAACGCTTTTTGTTAAACAGTATATAGATAGTTTTTTGAGCGCAAAATCTGACAAGTACTTTATTCTCAGACCACCTAGAACGATAATTTTTTCTGCTATAGAACCTATTTGGATATTACCACTCCTACGTAGACCCTCAATTGATTTGAATTAGTCCTTCACTATATTGAAAAACACTTTTTTTTTAACTGTATATAGATAATATTTTGAGCGCAAAATCTGACAACGTGCTAAGTACTTGTTTCCCAGACCACCTAGAACAAGAATTCTTTCTGCTGTAGAACCTATTTGGGTATTATCAGTCCTTCGTAGACCCTCGATTGATTTGAATTAGTCCTTCACTATATTGGAAAACACTTTTGTTTAACTGTATATAGGTAGTATTTTGAGCGCAAAATCTGACAACGTGTTAAGTACTTTTTTCTCAGACCACCAAGAACAATAATTCTTTCTGCAATAGAACCTAATTGCATGTTCCCACTCCTACGTAGACGCTCAATTGATTTGAATAAGTCCTTCATTATATTGGAAAACACTTTTTGTTAAACTGTTTATAGATAGCCTTTTGAGCGCAAAATCTGACAACGTGTTAAGTACTTCTTGCTCAGACCACCTAGAACGATAATTCCTTCTGCTTTAGAACCTACTTGGGTTTTCCCACTCCTACATAGGCGCTCAATTGATTTGAATAAGTCCTTCATTATATTGAAAAACACTTTTTGTTAAACTGTTTATAGATAGCCTTTTGAGCCCAAAATCTGACAACGTGTTAAGTACTTCTTGCTCAGACCACCTAGAACGATAATTCCTTCTGCTTTAGAACCTACTTGGGTTTTCCCACTCCTACATAGGCGCTCAATTGATTTGAATAAGTCCTTCACTATATTTGAAAACACTTTTTGTTAAACTGCGTATAGATAGTGTTTTGAGCGCAAAATCTGACAACGTGTTAAGTACTTCCTGCTCAGACCACCTAGAACGATAATTCCTTCTCCTTTAGAACCTACTTGGGTTTTCCCACTCCTACATAGGCGCTCAATTGATTTGAATAAGTCCTTCATTGTATTGAAAAACACTTTTTGTTAAACTGTATATAGATAGTCTTTTGAGCGCAAAATCTGACAACGTGTTAAGTACTTCTTGCTCAGACCACCTAGAACGATAATTCCTTCTGCTTTTGAACATACTTGGGTTTTGCCACTCCTACATAGGCGCTCAATTGATTTGAATAAGTCCTTCATTATATTGGAAAACACTTTTTGTTAAACTGTTTATAGATAGCCTTTTGAGCGCAAAATCTGACAACGTGTTAAGTACTTCTTGCTCAGACCACCTAGAACGATAATTCCTTCTGCTTTAGAACCTACTTGGGTTTTCCCACTCCTACATAGGCGCTCAATTGATTTGAATAAGTACTTCATTATATTGAAAAACACTTTTTGTTAAACTGTTTATAGATAGCCTTTTGAGCGCAAAATCTGACAACGTGTTAAGTACTTCTTGCTCAGACCACCTAGAACGATAATTCCTTCTGCTTTAGAACCTACTTGGGTTTTCCCACTCCTACATAGGCGCTCAATTGATTTGAATAAGTCCTTCACTATATTGGAAAACACTTTTTGTTAAACTGCGTATAGATAGTCTTTTGAGCGCAAAATCTGACAACGTGTTAAGTACTTCTTGCTCAGACCACCTAGAACGATAATTCCTTCTGCTTTCGAACCTACTTGGGTTTTCCCACTCCTACATAGGCGCTCAATTGATTTGAACAAGTCCTTCACTATATTGGAAAACACTTTTTGTTAAACTGCGTATAGATAGTCTTTTGAGCGCAAAATCTGACAACGTGTTAAGTACTTCTTGCTCAGACCACCTAGAACGATAATTCCTTCTGCTTTAGAACTTACTTGGGTTTCCCACTCCTACATAGGCGCTCAATTGATTTGAATAAGTCCTTCATTGTATTGAAAAACACTTTTTGTTAAACTGTTTATAGATAGCCTTTTGAGCGCAAAATCTGACAACGTGTTAAGTACTTCTTGCTCAGACCACCTAGAACGATAATTCCTTCTGCTTTCGAACCTAATTGGGTTTTTCCACTCCTACATAGGCGCTCAATTGATTTGAACAAGTCCTTCACTATATTGGAAAACACTTTTTGTTAAACTGTATATAGATAGTCTTTTGAGCGCAAAATCTGACAACGTGTTAAGTACTTCTTGCTCAGACCACCTAGAACGATAATTCCTTCTGCTTTTGAACCTACTTGGGTTTTCCCACTCCTACATAGGCGCTCAATTGATTTGAATAAGTCCTTCATTATATTGAAAAACACTTTTTGTTAAACTGTTTATAGATAGCCTTTTGAGCGCAAAATCTGACAACGTGTTAAGTACTTCTTGCTCAGACCACCTAGAACGATAATTCCTTCTGCTTTAGAACCTACTTGGGTTTTCCCACTCCTACATAGGCGCTCAATTGATTTGAATAAGTCCTTCATTATAATGAAAAACACTTTTTGTTAAACTGTATATAGATAGTCTTTTGAGCGCAAAATCTGACAACGTGTTAAGTACTTCTTGCTCAGACCACCTAGAACGATAATTCCTTCTGCTTTTGAACCTACTTGGGTTTTCCCACTCCTACATAGGCGCTCAATTGATTTGAATAAGTCCTTCATTATATTGAAAAACACTTTTTGTTAAACTGTTTATAGATAGCCTTTTGAGCGCAAAATCTGACAACGTGTTAAGTACTTCTTGCTCAGACCACCTAGAACGATAATTCCTTCTGCTTTAGAACCTACTTGGGTTTTCCCACTCCTACATAGGCGCTCAATTGATTTGAATAAGTCCTTCATTATATTGAAAAACACTTTTTGTTAAACTGTATATAGATAGTCTTTTGAGCGCAAAATCTGACAACGTGTTAAGTGCTTCTTGCTCAGACCACCTAGAACGATAATTCCTTCTGCTTTAGAACCTACTTGGGTTTTCCCACTCCTACATAGGCGCTCAATTGATTTGAACAAGTCCTTCACTATATTGGAAAACACTTTTTGTTAAACTGCGTATAGATAGTCTTTTGAGCGCAAAATCTGACAACGTGTTAAGTACTTCTTGCTCAGACCACCTAGAACGATAATTCCTTCTGCTTTAGAACCTACTTGGGTTTTCCCACTCCTACATAGGCGCTCAATTGATTTGAACAAGTCCTTCACTATATTGGAAAACACTTTTTGTTAAACTGCGTATAGATAGTCTTTTGAGCGCAAAATCTGACAACGTGTTAAGTACTTCTTGCTCAGACCACCTAGAACGATAATTCCTTCTGCTTTAGAACCTACTTGGGTTTTCCCACTCCTACATAGGCGTTCAATTGATTTGAACAAGTCCTTCACTATATTGGAAAACACTTTTTGTTAAACTGCGTATAGATAGTCTTTTGAGCGCAAAATCTGACAACGTGTTAAGTACTTCTTGCTCAGACCACCTAGAACGATAGTTCCTTCTGCTTTAGAACCTACTTGGGTTTTCCCACTCCTACATAGGCGGTCAATTGATTTGAATAAGTCCTTCATTGTATTGAAAAACACTTTTTGTTAAACTGTATATAGATAGTCTTTTGAGCGCAAAATCTGACAACGTGTTAAGTGCTTCTTGCTCAGACCACCTAGAACGATAATTCCTTCTGCTTTAGAACCTACTGGGGTTTTACCACTCCTACATAGGCGCTCAATTGATTTGAACAAGTCCTTCGCTATATTGGAAAACACTTTTTGTTAAACTGCGTATAGATAGTCTTTTGAGCGCAAAATCTGACAACGTGTTAAGTACTTCTTGCTCAGACCACCTAGAACGATAATTCCTTCTGCTTTAGAACCTACTTGGGTTTTCCCACTCCTACATAGGCGCTCAATTGATTTGAACAAGTCCTTCACTATATTGGAAAACACTTTTCGTTAAACTGCGTATAGATAGTCTTTTGAGCGCAAAATCTGACAACGTGTTAAGTGCTTCTTGCTCAGACCACCTAGAACGATAATTCCTTCTGCTTTAGAACCTACTTGGGTTTTCCCACTCCTACATAGGCGCTCAATTGATTTGAACAAGTCCTTCACTATATTGGAAAACACTTTTCGTTAAACTGCGTATAGATAGTCTTTTGAGCGCAAAATCTGACAACGTGTTAAGTACTTCTTGCTCAGACCACCTAGAACGATAATTCCTTCTGCTTTAGAACCTACTTGGGTTTTCCCACTCCTACATAGGCGTTCAATTGATTTGAACAAGTCCTTCACTATATTGGAAAACACTTTTTGTTAAACTGCGTATAGATAGTCTTTTGAGCGCAAAATCTGACAACGTGTTAAGTACTTCTTGCTCAGACCACCTAGAACGATAATTCCTTCTGCTTTAGAACCTACTTGGGTTTTCCCACTCCTACATAGGCGCTCAATTGATTTGAATAAGTCCTTCATTGTATTGAAAAACACTTTTTGTTAAACTGTTTATAGATAGCCTTTTGAGCGCAAAATCTGACAACGTGTTAAGTACTTCTTGCTCAGACCACCTAGAACGATAATTCCTTCTGCTTTAGAACCTACTTGGGTTTTCCCACTCCTACATAGGCGCTCAATTGATTTAAACAAGTCCTTCACTATATTGGAAAACACTTTTTGTTAAACTGCGTATAGATAGTCTTTTGAGCGCAAAATCTGACAACGTGTTAAGTACTTCTTGCTCAGACCACCTAGAACGATAATTCCTTCTGCTTTAGAACCTACTTAGGTTTTCCCACTCCTACATAGGCGCTCAATTGATTTGAACAAGTCCTTCACTATATTGGAAAACACTTTTCGTTAAACTGCGTATAGATAGTCTTTTGAGCGCAAAATCTGACAACGTGTTAAGTGCTTCTTGCTCAGACCACCTAGAACGATAATTCCTTCTGCTTTAGAACCTACTTGGGTTTTCCCACTCCTACATAGGCGCTCAATTGATTTGAACAAGTCCTTCACTATATTGGAAAACACTTTTCGTTAAACTGCGTATAGATAGTCTTTTGAGCGCAAAATCTGACAACGTGTTAAGTACTTCTTGCTCAGACCACCTAGAACGATAATTCCTTCTGCTTTAGAACCTACTTGGGTTTTCCCACTCCTACATAGGCGTTCAATTGATTTGAACAAGTCCTTCACTATATTGGAAAACACTTTTTGTTAAACTGCGTATAGATAGTCTTTTGAGCGCAAAATCTGACAACGTGTTAAGTACTTCTTGCTCAGACCACCTAGAACGATAATTCCTTCTGCTTTAGAACCTACTTGGGTTTTCCCACTCCTACATAGGCGCTCAATTGATTTGAATAAGTCCTTCATTGTATTGAAAAACACTTTTTGTTAAACTGTTTATAGATAGCCTTTTGAGCGCAAAATCTGACAACGTGTTAAGTACTTCTTGCTCAGACCACCTAGAACGATAATTCCTTCTGCTTTAGAACCTACTTGGGTTTTCCCACTCCTACATAGGCGCTCAATTGATTTGAACAAGTCCTTCACTATATTGGAAAACACTTTTTGTTAAACTGCGTATAGATAAACTTTTGAGCGCAAAATCTGACAACGTGTTAAGTACTTCTTGCTCAGACCACCTAGAACGATAATTCCTTCTGCTTTAGAACCTAATTGGGTTTTCCCACTCCTACATAGGTGCTCAATTGATTTGAACAAGTCCTTCACTATATTGGAAAACACTTTTTGTTAAACTGTATATAGATAGTCTTTTGAGCGCAAAATCTGACAACGTGTTAAGTACTTCTTGCTCAGACCACCTAGAACGATAATTCCTTCTGCTTTAGAACCTACTTGGGTTTTCCCACTCCTACATAGGCGCTCAATTGATTTGAACAAGTCCTTCACTATATTGGAAAACACTTTTTGTTAAACTGCGTATAGATAAACTTTTGAGCGCAAAATCTGACAACGTGTTAAGTACTTCTTGCTCAGACCACCTAGAACGATAATTCCTTCTGCTTTAGAACCTACTTGGGTTTTCCCACTCCTACATAGGTGCTCAATTGATTTGAACAAGTCCTTCACTATATTGGAAAACACTTTTTGTTAAACTGCGTATAGATAGTCTTTTGAGCGCAAAATCTGACAACGTGTTAAGTACTTCTTTCTCAGACCACCTAGAACGATAATTCCTTCTGCTTTAACATCTATTGGGATTTTCCCACCTCTACGTATTTTGTCAGGCATTCAGCACAAAAAATCACGCAAAACTTTGTTTCAAAGATAGTTGAGAAAATTGTGCCACAGTCGGCACTTCGCAAACACAGATCGTTTTAAATTTCAAAACAGATCAACAAGTTGTTTCAATTAATCAATGAAACAAAACACAAAATTACACAGCAAAAAATTAGCGCGTTAAGGCAAGAGGCCACAATCGGCCGTACAAAGAAGGTACTGCATATTCGTGTCCGGTACTGCAGCAACAAGGTCTTCATAATCGAAATGCATCCCGTATACGGTCGAGGATCTTTGGCTGCATGTACTCCCAAAGATCTGCATAATTTTCAAGGTGGACACCATCGCTAAGCATCTTGAAGGCAAAGTATCTGATTGTAAGATGACGTTTTTTGAATCGCTTCAACAAACGCTTGTTTGAAAGATCTGTGCCAACCAGGTTGGTCTCCCTGGGGATGATATCACAAGTCAGAACTTTCACCCCTTTCGACTGCGCCCAACTACTCAACGCACGCACATCATTGACCATATCTTTTAGCGCTGACTTCCCTGGGGCCCCGTTTTTCCCAGTAATATCGTTCCCTCCAAGGAATATGAGGAGAACATCGAGATCTTGAATCTGTTCCAGG
Organism: Convolutriloba macropyga; assembly: GCF_964194025.1. NCBI lineage: Eukaryota > Metazoa > Xenacoelomorpha > Acoela > Convolutidae > Convolutriloba > Convolutriloba macropyga. Next base: position 16,035,742 of record NC_134475.1, read on the forward strand.
TAACGCTCAAAATTGGACACTCGCTCACCGCCGCGGCCTATTATGCGGATTTCGGGATGCATAAATGTACTCATTCGGATCAAATGGGAATCTCCAATGATCCCTAGCGAGCATCTGCTCAATAGCGTATTCATCATTTCAAACTGAAGTAAAGGCTGTTTAGCTTTTGTGATATCGACAACAGTCATGATGAAGTATTAAATTATCCTAATCCTATCCTACTAATTTGGAGCCCAGTCCGGTCGCCGACCAGACTATTTGGGCGCTGCCTCGACCCGTGCAGCTGAGGTGACACTTACTGCTGAAAGGGAACATAAGCAATTTACAACTCACAGACTTGCCCATGCACGGAAAGCATAAACATAAAGCCGGAGAAAACGCAGCGCATCGTCGTGACCGCACGCCGTACATCCCCAAATACATGAGGTGCACCAAAAAAGACCCGAGGGGGGGGAGCTGACTAACCAGCGTCTCAACGGGACAGGGGGGGTGCACCCCATGGGGCGAAACGCCCTCACCTTAGAATAATAGTATACATATAAGTAATAAGGGGGAGAGAAGATCAACCCCTCAACAAATATGGCTGAAAATTGGAGGACAGTTTCCCTGTAATACGCAGGGACTACGATGCCTATGCTGGTACCCCAAAACAGCAATTTTCCCACCTTCGCAAGGAAATTATAGGATTTTGGGCATATACTCATGGGGGTTGGGGGGGGGGGGGGGGGGTCACGTGCAGAGTGAAAATTGACCCCTAGATCTCGGAAAACCCTATACAAAATATATATGTGAAGTTTCCCCATTACAAATGGAGTTCAACGAGCCTATTCCTGCAGTCAAACTCATTAATTTCAACATTTCACAGGTAGAAACGTGAAACGTACCAGTCACTAAAAGGTAAAAATGACCGTATGTGTCGAGGCCAATTTCTCAAAAACGGCTGAAAGAAACAAAACGCCATTTACAGGGATTCAAGTACTGCTCAAGCTGAGTTCAAATCAACAAACAGCTCAAAAATCGGTTCACTCTGCGAGGAGATATTCCAACATAAAGGTACCGTACCAAATGACCAAAATGACCAATTTCGGTTCCTGTTTCTGTACTATAACCAATAGCCTCATTATAACCAACAGTAAAATATACATGGACAGACTTCCCACTAACAGGGGAATCTAACACACTAAATTTCACCGTGGATTGAACCCACAACAAGGTTTAGTATCGTACTCAAGGTGGTGTTTCTCTCCACAGGAGGTAACACTGGGGTCAAATTCCCTGGCCAATTTCTCGAAAACGGCTGAACAAAAACAAACGCCCTTAGAACCAATTGTAGCACTGCTTGAGACACGCATCATATCAAAAAATGAGCCCAATCGGTGCATTTTTCGAGAAGTTATAGCAAAAATAAGGTACCGTACCAAATGACCCTGTAACAGAGGTACACCACCTTCAGAGCTAAAATTGACCTTCTGAACAACATAAAATGGGGTGTAAGCTATATATGCCTACAATCAGCATTATCAAACGAGTCTAACGAACTAATTATCGAGTCTAAATGAGCTAGTTTTAGTGGTCTAACATGTAGGTACAGCAAAAGTACCAGTCACTAAAAGGTAAAAATGACCGTATGTGTCGAGGCCAATTTCTCAAAAACGGCTGAAAGAAACAAAACGCCATTTACAGGGATTCAAGTACTGCTCAAGCTGAGTTCAAATCAACAAACAGATCAAAAATCGGTTCACTCTACGAGGAGATATTTCAACATAAAGGTACCGTACCAAATGTCAAAATTGACCAAGTACGGCTCATGTAACGCTAAAATTGACCATCTGGACTACATAAAACTGCATACAAAATATATATGGGGAGACTCCCCACTAACTGGGGATTCTAAAACACTAACACTTGTTGGGTAAATCGCGTGTTTTGTTGTACCGAAATTTGGGTCACCCAGAATAGCCCGAAAGTTCGAACTATTTCAACTTTGAACATTAATAACTTTTTGATTAGGCCGATTTGGGAAACCAACCAAATACTGTAAGCAAGAGGGGTTCAGTGCTAACAAAATGCGACCACTCCTGTTTAATTTGGTTCAGTACTGTAGGAGATATTAATAAAATACTGTTCTGTACCCCATTTTATGGGCTAAAATCGATGCCCAAGATCACCGGATCCGACGTAAAACAACGTGAAACAGCGTTCCCGGCGTATTTGTGCGTGTAATTCTGGTCCACTTCAACGTTCTAAGTCACGGCAAACCTTCATGGTGAGGTGGGAAAAAATTTCCCACCTCACCATGAAGGTTATGATGTTTTGTGTGTTTTGACATAAAACAACATCCACAGAAATTTGATGAAATCGTGAAAACAGAAAAATTGTTGAATTTCTAAAAACTATTGATTCAAATAGCTTCATGGACCCGACACTAGCGTAAATAACACAATTTGCAAGTAACAACAACCCTCATTACAAAAAAAACACATAAATTCATAATAACGCTTAAAATGATATTTATTTTTAAGTTTACACCCTAATTGTTTTTTGCACAGGCCGATACAAAAAAAAGACTGCAAAAGACTAACAGGAACAGATTGATAGAAACGAAAAGCCACCTCGTTTATTGAATTTGATTGAAAACATTTGGAGATATCGATAAAACAATAAACTGTAACCTGACTTTCGGCATCTGAAAAGACAAAAAATTAAAAAGAAGCAATGCAAAATGTCCATCAAAAACCTAATAAAACCTGTTCTATGATTGAAATAGCTTCAGAGACTCAACAGATGGGTGAATAACAAAATTTGCAAGTAACAATACCCCAAATTAGAGGAATAACAGCATCAAAACCAAAAAGCGTTCTGAAACATAATTTTTGTTTTTTATGAAACTTACCGCCTGAAAACCTTCTGAGAAGGCCGATTTCAGTAACTTATTAAAAACTGCAAACGAGAAAAACTCATAACAAACAAAACGCGACTATGCCCGTCTGAATTGGCACAGTAGTTTGGGAGAAATCATTAGAAAACTGAAGCGTGTCAAAAATTTTTTCTGCCAATGATTTTTCTGCTAATAAGATATAATTTTGACACGAAACTCAGCAAAGCGACACAAACGTTCCCCTCGAACATGATTCAGGAAGTAAAATACGCGCATTTTCTATCTATCTGGACGCTGAAGACCTCTTCAACAACGTCGGCTGTTTCGTTGTGACGAAATGTTTTCATCCAGATTGGCCTGAAAATTAAAATTTTTTCAAGTTACACATTTGTAACTTTTTGTTTAGGCGGATTTGAGAAACCAACCAAACACTGCATGCAAGAAGAGTATAGTGCCAATAAAACAAAACAATGCCCGTTCAATTTGGTACTGTTGTTTTGGAGAAAACTTCAAACACATGAAATGTACTTTGAATTTTAATACGGCCAAAATTCTAGCAAATTCTTGCAAAACGACTGATATGTGCGTCCAGGGACCAATCTAAGTTCACTGGCTTGTAACTGGACAACGAAGACCTCCACCGCGAATTGGGAAAAATCCCAACTCGACATAAAGGCCAGGGTGTTTTGTGTGTTTTCATGAAAAAACAGGAGCAAGAAATTCCTGAATAGCCGAAAAATGAATTTTTTGAAAAATCGTTATACTGTTGAGAACTTTAGTTTCAAATGGATTTGAATGCTCCCCCTGAAGCTAAGGAGCACAATTAGCAATTGGAAATAACGCCCAAAACTAGTAAGTCATCAAAATCTCAGCATTAAATAGGCAGGATTTAGATTTTTGAAAGTTTACTAAAAAACAAACACTTAAAAAGTTAAAACAAAACAGTTTACAAAACAAAATTTTACAGACAAACAATTAAACACTCTACAACCAAAAGAAACTGTTAAACAGTAAAACAACTCATTAAAAAATCAGTAAAACTCCCAAACTAAACCCAAAATTTTTTTTTGAGAAGACTGTCAATATTCGCAAATTCTTGTAAGACGGCCTCTGAAAATAGTTTTTTCCTTTAACTGAGGGGCTTCCTTCGACTAAGCTCCACACTTATTGAGAAGTTGGGTGCACAGCAACTCACCCGTTTTAATGTACCAGAATATAATGCCCACGATTACGCCAAAGTTCAGAGTTCTTTTTAAGTTTGAACATCTTTGACCTCTTGCCGGGATAGATTTTTGGAAAATAACTACCTAGAGCAGTCAAAAACGATTCGATATCAACAAGTTAAATTTACGTTTAATCTGCTCGGTACATTAGTTTAAGAGAAATCAACAAACAAACGAACTGTTTTCCTATTTTTGATATATTAAGAGAAACATTTTTCTCACAACGTTGAGCAATAAGGCTAGACCCGACTCTTTAAACGTAAATCTGGAAGTTTTTGCGATCCACTATTTATCTTTTGAAAACCAAAGCCGTTATCGTCAGATTGGAAAATTACCAGCTCGCCATGAGTGTTTTTTGGGTGTTTATATTAAAAAAACAACAGGAGCAAGAAATTCCCGTTAAGCCGACAATTGAAAAATTGAGAAAAAAAATGTAAATTGCACACAATTTTGAGTTTGAATGACTTCACCCGCACTCTGGCAGGCCAAATAGCCCGATATGTTTGCAACATTAACACCCAAAATAGTATAACATTTAAGACAATGCATTAAATCGGCGAGATTTAGATTTTTTTGATACTTTAGAAAAAACATCATTTAATGAACCCAATAAACAGAAGAACACATGTGTTCAAGCTAGTTCAACTATTTTGTGACAGAAGAGAACCATGAATGTTCAGTTTGGTCAATTAGTTGCATGGGAATCAGCAGAACTCCCAAAAGAAATCCATTTTTTTCGAGTGGACAGCCATATTTCGCAAATTCATGTAAAACAGTTTTATAAAAAACTCTTCATTCCACTAACTGAGGAGCTTCCTTCGACTAAAATTCACAACTATCGGAAAGGTGCTGGTATAGTAGCTCGCCCGTTTTGTTGTATCAGAAAACTGATGTCCACGAATATGCCAAAAATCAGCAAACTTTTCAAGTTTGAACATTTATAACTTTCTGCCCCGACTGATTTAGGGAGCCCACTGCCTGGAGCATTCAAGTCAAGTTCAGTATCAACCATTAAGACTAGGTTTGATCCGTTGGGAACATTAGTGTAAGAAAAATCAACAAACAAGAACTGTGCTCCTGTTTTTGGGAATTAAGAGACACGATTTTCTCACAAAGTTGCGCAAAATGGCCAGACCCGACTCCTTGAACGTAAATCCTGGCTCAATTACGGTCCATTATTTTTTTCAACACAAAAAAATTTTGGTTTTTTGTGTTGGAAAAAATCCCAGTTTGCCATGAAGGCCAGGATTTTTTAGGTTTTTTAATGTTTTGGCTGTTTCCAAAAAAAACACATCATCAGAAATTCTGTGATTTCACGAAAAATTAAAAATTGTCTATTTTTCAAGAAACAATGTTTGACTTGCATTAAAAAGCTTGGCTGCTTGTTGTAAAGGGCCAATTCGACTCTTAGATTTAAACATATTACCCTTGAACAAAGAAATTTGTGCAAAATATAACTTTGTTTGTTTTTTCGTTAATTATCTATAAGTAATCTGTTGATCAAACCATTTTTGTCAGCGAAGTGGTCAATAGGAGCAAACCCACGACAATATTTGTATCTGAGGACTCTATGAAGCACAAGTATGAGGGCGTATTCTGCTGTTTTCGAGAACCGAAATTTGTGTGACACCAGTTTGACCCATAAATGCGATTATTTTGAAACGTGACCTCGAATATCTTGGATCAAGCAGATATAAGGCAGATTTATTTGTTCAATTGGTGAGTACCAGAGCTGCACAGCTTTATTTGAATTGCACTTCGTGTTTTTAGTTCAATGCAATGATTGGTTTTGTTCTGTATGGTCCTTGTATGAGTACTAAGAAATCATACAAATCATATATGACCTAGTATGATTACAAAGAATTTTTTTTCTTTTTTTTGTTTTTTTACCAAAAAAAGTGCCATATATGGTTTTATTTGTGGGTTGTGAAACTCACTACATTTTTTTAATGTGCGAGGCATCATTTGAAAATTTTTGTATGATCCTTGTATGAGTACTAAGAAATCATACAAATCATATATGACCTAGTATGATTACAAAGAATTTTTTTTCTTTTTTTTTAGTTTTTTTACCGAAAAAAGTGCCATATTTGGTTTTATTTGTGGGTTGTGAAACTCACTACATTTTTTTAATGTGCGAGGCATCATTTGAAAATTTTTGTATGATCCTTGTATGAGTACTAAGAAATCATACAAATCATATATGACCTAGTATGATTACAAAGAAAAAATTTTTTTTTCTACCCTTTATGCATCTTTGATTGTTATTTTTTTCGTATCCGTAACCAAGAGCATAGCGATTGAAGCCTTTTGAGAGTAGATTTTATTTTTTGTATGATCCTTGTATGACTACCAAGAATTCATACAAATCATATATGACCTAGTACGGTTACTAAGAATCATATATGACCTAGTACGAAATCCAAGAAAGTTGTATGATCGATGACCCGGGTTAGTGTAATTATACGGGCAGGTTTCAATGTATTGATCTGAGCTCTACACTCACACAAAACGGAACACATGAAAACATGTGAAGCACCTACCAATGTGCACTGTTAACTAGCAAATGAGCAAACGGGAAATTACCTTATGAACTAATAATTTTTTCAGTACCTGTTGAACTGTTTAAACGGCATTAGTGCATCCCATTATTTGAAGCCGGCAGCTCACAGCAGTTGACTTTGCTTTGAGCACTAAACTCTTATATCAAGCGGTAACCTAACACAGCAAGCAGCGTTATGTGCTATGTGCTATTCGAGAAAAATTTGGGTTTTGGGATAGAAGTGAAGTAGTAGTTTTAGTAGAAGTAAAATGTCTTTTTCATCGCAACATTGGTGATGAAAAAATGTGCAACATTGGTTTCCACAGTAATACTCTTTTTCTTTTACACATTCACACTATTATTTTATTACAGAGTAATACTCAATTACAATTCTTTAAATCATTGAAAGTGTTTTGCTCAACATCTCTTCCAAATCAGTTCAAATTCGGTGCTGTCTTTGGGAAAAATTAAGTTCGCTGTGCGTTTGTTTTTCTTCCTTCTAATTTAAATTCCTGAAATGGCTTAAAATAGGATCAAATACAATTTTAGTTCAGGGTTGTAGTTAATTTAAGTGTTTGTTATGATCACCGCGACAAAGTTAAGAATTTACTAATACGTAATTTAAATAGTCATCTGGTACAAGTCTCAAACTGGCTAACTAGTCTCTCACCAACTGCTATATTATTTGCCTACAGTCCTATGGGAAGATAGTTAGGAACGAAATAAAATACACTAAAATGATTGAAAAGTGATAGCATAAATTTAAGGTGTGTTCCTGTAAATTACTGTGCAGGTGTAACTCCAGTGTTGAGAGTCGTTCATCTTACTGCATGTTGATTTTGAAGCTGTTTTGAGAAATGCGTCTTTAGAGCGCTGCTGATTGAAAAGAAGATTTGCACTTAGCGGAGGGGAGAGATAGTCTTGCTTATAGAAAAGTGACGATAAAGGAAGGCTTGACGCGCAATTGCGTGTCCCTGCTTCTGATATCAACTTTTATTTGTTTTTAAACTGAATCAACAAAACTGCTAGTCACAAGACTGACGACAAGCTCTGAAACTGTGGAGCCTACAAAAATTTGTCTTTTACTCATCTTTTCGGTTTAGTGGTATTACTGTGGCGTATGCTGGCGTAACGTACTGTGACGTAACTGATTATCCTTCACGTAGTTAGCATATTTATAGCAGCCGTGCTTCAGCCCCCATCTTTTACCTAATAGATAATTAAAAAACACGGAAATATTGCCTATGAATTTTGTAGTATTTGCTCCCGGCCAGAGGTTTCACCCTTAATCCACCCCTAATTAGCGGGGATTAGGGTGTAATGCGTATTTCACTCCTATTTATCGGGGAAAAGGATATAAGAGTGTAATGAAAAAATTTACACTGTATTCACATTCTTTTCTCCATTCTTTTTACACTCTTTGCAAAGAGTGCATTTTAGGGTGGACTGACAAAAAATAAAAAATTACACTCTTACACAATTACCATAATAATCGAAAATGAAACGTATGATGATAGTATCAGTTGGCGCAAGGGTTAACGATCAAGTTGAAGGTAACATGTTCGAGAGAGGGAAGAGGGGGGAGCAATCCTCAGTACCTCCTTCTACTTTAATTTTTTTACACTCTTGTAATTACACTCTTCCACCGTTAACTAAGCGGAGAAATAGGGGTGTAATTTTTTTTTGTTTTTACACTCTTAACACTCTTTTCCATGTTATTTTTGGGAATAATCCTCGACCCGGGCTTCTATTGTGTTAGCAGGCTCAGCTCTAATTTTTGAAATTCTTGTCAGTTTCGAATAAGTCTTATATGTTTTCTTAGTCGATGAGTAAAAATTACACTACTTCTGTAGCATCGGTAACTGCGGCTGCCTTTACCGAAAATGCAAAACTACAAAATGGGCATAAGTCAGCTGATTAAGTTAAATTCTTTAATTCAGTGCTTCTAATAGAATCACAAGGAGTATGAAAAGAACCTTTCAACGTCAGTTTGAATTATCTACGGCCAATTTTAGATTCAAAGTCGGTACTAAACTTCATAATATAAAAAACATTCCTTTTGTATCATCCTGGTCTAAATCGCCCATCATGTATCGTTGAAAAGGAGATGACTATCATTGCACCTGATGTATACAAGAGTAATATTCCAGGTAATTAAAGGTCGATCGGAAAAACAACTCATTAACGAGTCAACAGTCGATACATTAAATCAGTGATTTTTTCTCCATCTCTTTTTCCTCTGTCAATTTTCTCTGTTCCCTTGGAGTCGAAGTCCTCCAGTTCAATCGGTAATTTGTTTCTTCTTACAAAAAACTTCTGTTTCTTTTGAATTATATTTTTTGTCTTAAACTAGTAGATTAAGCTCGTTTCTTCCCTAAATTGAAAAACGTCAAAATTATTTTTCATTAGTTTTGAAAAAAAGTCGATATTAAAGAAAACAGGCGCTCCAAGAGTTTTATCATACATTAATATTCAAGATTTTTGAAAAAATAAACGGTACCGGTTTTAGCGAATTTTGTGCTATTTCTTAGGAAAAGTTTTAGAACTGAAAATATTGACAAAAAAGTTTTGTTGTTTGAACAAAATGTGCGCAAGTGAATTGAATAATTTTACCAGATCCAAAAATTTTCAACTTTTTAAAATTATATACTTAATCCTATTATGTTAAGGATAAAAACCAATAACTTTTCAAGATTGTTATTGGTGTTTTTAATTAACTGATCTGATAGGCGCACGCCTGCTTGAAGTATAGAGAAAAATTATTCAATACAAGTGTTAGGTGTGAAGTGTAGATGTACAAAAGCGCTAGGATATTTTGCAACTTCAAGGCCCATGCAAATATTTAGTCTTGTCCAGGATCTGAACTGTTATTCAAAGGTCAATATATTTATAGGTATCTTGTTCTGTCAATTGAAGGAAATTTTTAAAAATTATATTTTATTCGAACTCCTCCATGGGATATGGAATAGTCTGATCCATGAAATGAGTTACTTCGCCGAAACACAAGTATTGCAAATTATTTTTGGTTTATCTTTTGTTATCTTTTCTCAGAAAATCCGTTGTATTTACGCTGTTCTGAATTCTAACAGTTTTTTCCAAAGGAAGTTCCTTTTTTTGTGGTCAGAAATATTTTTAAAAATTTGCCTACACCATTTGACTCTGTTTTCTATAAGGTAAATAATAAAATTTTTAAACAATAACAGTGGTTGAATGATTTAGTTTTTAAATTGAACTATTACGAATCAATGCCAATAATTGAGCCTGAATTTTATGTGATTTTAAAAAAAACTACTGAGCCTAGTGAACATTTAGTCACTTCGGTTTTTTGGACAGTGTGTACCAGTTTTTGGGACACTTTTCAAAAATTTAGATCCAAAAATTGCTCGGTATTTTTGAAATTACATATTATTTCCTATTATGTTAAAGATAAGAACCAATAACTTATCAGGATTGTTTTGACGTTTTTAATGAACTGATGTTATAAACGAACGCCTGCTTGAATTATAGAAAAAATTTCATTCAATACAATTCATAAGTATGAACTTTAGATGTAGAGAAGCACAAGGATATTTTGCGACCTCAAGATCACGCACATATTTAGTCTAGTTCGGAATCTCAACTCATCCAAAAAACCAGTATTTTCCTAGTTAATTTTTTCTGTCAAATGATGGATTTTAATATAAATTGCTGTTATTTGAACTGTGGGATAAGGAATATTCTGAACTCTGAATTGAGTTACTTCGCTAGAACTTTCAAGTGTTGCCAATTGATCTTTTACTTATATTTAGTTAACTTTTCTCAGAAAATCTGTTGTATTTAGGCTGCTCTGAGTTCTACCAGTTTGTTTTATTAAAGTTTCATTTTTTGTTGTCAAATATTTTGAAAAATTTGCCCACAACATTAGACTGTGTTTTCTTTAAGGTAAACAATAAAACTTTTTAAACAATAACAGTGGTTTAAAAGCTTTTTTCTGCTAAAACTTGTTTAAAGCGAATTTTTCAATTGAAAAAATTTAGTTTTTTTGTTGACTTCGGTTATGAACTACAGCTTTAGTGAACGTGCTGAACTGAGCTACTACGGAACAATTTCAAAAATTGAGCGCGAATTTTTTGTAATTCTTCTTAAATTACTATTGAAACCAGTGAACCATTCGTTAATTAGAGCTTTTTTGGATATCATCCACCCGTTTTTGAGATCTGGGACAATATTGAAGTTCTCGTCTTTCATCGCAACTTTTTCATCGCAACAATGTTGTACGGTCTTTTTCATGCTTTTCAGATATTGTATTCATAATCCAAGGTCGTCTTATCTAGTAAAACTATTGTAATTAGTTTTGATTTATATATGCAGCTGTTCCAACATCTATAGTCTCAGAAAGCGTCGCTCGGTATAATTTTTTGCGTAAAAAGGAGATTAACTCCGTTTTTTTTTCAAATAATATCAAATTTTGATACAAATGATTAGTTCAAAGTTTTGATGTTTACCTGCAACGAATTTGGCGCAAAATTGGAGCTTTTAGATCGGGCATACGTCAATGCCTTGCACATTTTCTTACTCGCTCTCTGTAGTCATTAATATATATTAGTTGGAAATAAGAGGTCCTAAAACCGTTCCCCAAAAAAAATAGGTTTAGCTCAGTCCAACTTGACGCAACGCCTTGAACAGAAATTTGTTGTATTCGATCCGTACTAAAATGTTTTATGGTTTTTCATGGAAGCGGTTGAAACTTTAAAAACTAACTTTTTCTATGTGCTGTCGTGGGTTACATGACAATTTACCCAATGTTATTATACCCAATGCCCAAATACCCAATGCCATTATACCCAATGCCATTATACCCAACGTCAATATACTCAATGCCATTATACCCAATTAACATTGATTCTTTCGTTCCATAATCCGAGTACTAATTAGCAGAAAATAGCTCTTACACGTATGGTTTAACAAGCGGATAATTTAATCCCATGTTCGGTTGTGATAGTTTCATATCAAGTCCCACGGGCCGCTGAGGCATGGCCATGGCCATTAGTTATGTTAAAACATAGGGTAATAGCGACTGCTAATTTGTTGTCGGATTATTGAACGAAAATTTCAAAGTACATTGGGTATAATGGCATTGGGTATATTGGCATTGGGTATAATGGCATTGGGTATATTGGCGTTGGGTATAATGGCATTGGGTATTTTGGCATTGGGTATAATGGCATTGGGTATTTTGGCATTGGGTATAATGGCATTGGGTATTTTGGCATTGGGTATAATGGCATTGGGTATTTTGGCATTGGGTATAATGGCATTGGGTATATTGGCATTGGGTTTAATGGCATTGGGTATATTGGCATTGTGTATAATGACATTGGGTATTTTGGCATTGGGTATAATGGCATTGGGTATTTTGGCATTGGGTATATTGGCATTGGGTATAATGGCATTGGGTATTTTGGCATTGGGTATAATGGCATTGGGTATTTTGGCATTGGGTATAATGGCATTGGGTATATTGGCATTGTGTATAATGACATTGGGTATTTTGGCATTGGGTATAATGGCATTGGGTATTTTGGCATTGTGTATAATGACATTGGGTATTTTGGCATTGGGTATAATGGCATTGGGTATTTTGGCATTGGGTATATTGGCATTGGGTATAATGGCATTGGGTATTTTGGCATTGGGTATAATGGCATTGGGTATTTTGGCATTGGGTATAATGGCATTGGGTATATTGGCATTGGGTTTAATGGCATTGGGTATATTGGCATTGTGTATGATGACATTGGGTATTTTGGCATTGGGTATAATGGCATTGGGTATTTTGGCATTGGGTATAATGGCATTGGGTATTTTGGCATTGGGTATAATGGCATTGGGTATTTTGGCATTGGGTATAATGGCATTGGGTATATTGGCATTGGGTTTAATGGCATTGGGTATATTGGCATTGGGTATAATGGCATTGGGTATTTTGGCATTGGGTATAATGGCATTGGGTATTTTGGCATTGGGTATAATGGCATTGGGTATTTTGGCATTGGGTATAATTGCATTGGGTAAATTGTCCTGACACCGCTGTCGTGATACGCCTTTGAAATATAGAGGCTGTCCAGCTGGGCTGTTCATCGCAAACGCAAGCTGAGTAAAGCTGCAAGCAGTAATAAGCAGAACCTAAAAACGAAATAGCCCATAAACAACCTGGGAAAAAAAGGAAAAATTGGATTGAAAAACATCTGATACTAAAAACAATGACAATTGGAATAAATTGCCCGGGAGTTAGAGGTTTGAACCCTCAAGGTAATTTTAAATGCACTTTAAATAATTTCTTTTTCCATCAATTCAAAAACAAGTTTCCATAAATTTGTAAACCCTTTAACTAAGTGTTAGACTGTAGATCTCCTGTAGCACTAGAATTATAAAATCTTTTCATGAGTCGAGGCCTAAAACCTAAGAGACGAAGAATTGAGTGTTAAATTGCTGCAGAAAAACTCAATTCCATTGGGAGTCCAGGCTAGTCAATGACAACAGAATTGAATGTTGCGACCTTAACTGAAATGAAATTAAAAAAACTATATTTCAGGAAGTACCGAAGACTGAACAAATCTAATGACTTTTATTTCAATAAAGATCCTCTAATTGCGGGGCAAATACAATGAGATTGTTTACCCGGGTTGGCTCTTCTTAGAAACCATATCCAAGACCATATATGGTTCCATAGACGAAGCGCATTGATTTCGTGTATGATCTTGCTATGGCATCCAAGAAACCATAAATGGTCTTGGATATGGTTTCTAAGAAACCATTGACACCCGACTCCTCAGCGTCGATTTGGTCATCATCGTTGATATGGTATGAACAAATAATGTATGGTCTTAGATATGGTTTCCAAGAAACCATATATGGTCTTTGATATGGTTTCTAAGAAACCATATATGGTCTTTGATATGGTTTCTAAGAAACCATATATGGTCTTTGATATGGTTTCTAAGAAACCATATATGGTCTTTGATATGGTTTCTAAGAAACCATATATGGTCTTTGATATGAATTCTAAGAAACCATATATGGTCTTTGATATGGTTTCTCGGAAACCATATATAATCTTGGTACAGTTTTCAAAGAGCCATATTTGGTCTTTGATATGGTTTCTTAGAAACCATAAATGATCTTGCTATGGTATTCAATAGTCTATATATGGCCTTTGATATGGTTGCCAAGAAACCATATATGATATTTGTATGGTATCAAGGAAGCCATATAAGGTCTTAGATATTGTTTGAAGGAATTCAAACATGGCACTTGATATAATGACCAGTTTTGCGTGCACGAGCAATAAAAACTAATTCAATTCCTCAACCTTTTACGGTGATGAAGCTTAAGTTACAGTTATTTGGGATAAACGCTGACAACCAAAGCTCCGAAAAAATTAGAGAAATCGGAAAAAAGCAGAGAAATCATTGGAAGAGAAAAAATTAAAAAAAACCTTAAGAAACCTTCCTGACCGGCTTCATAATTCCTCAATAACGTTGCATATTGTGATAAAAATTGGTCAAAACTCATTCGTTGCTAAGAAACCGTATATGATCTTGCTATGGTAACCCAGAAGCCATGTATAGTCTTAGATAATGTTTGCACGCATTCAAAAACGGCACTGGATACAATTACCAGTTAGTTTTGCTTGCGCGAGTAACTAAAACTAATTCAAATCCGCAACCTTTTAGGGTGATGAAGATTAAGTTACAGTTTTTTGGGATAAACGCTGACAACCAAAGCTCCGAAAAAATTAGAGAAATCGGAAAAAAGCAGAGAAATCATTTGAAGAGAAAAAATTAAAAAAAAACCTTAAGAAACCTTCCTTGACCGGCTTCATAATTCCTCAATAACGTTGCATATTGTGATAAAATTTGGTCAAAACTCATTCGTTGCTAAGAAACCGTATATGATCTTGCTATGGTAACCCAGAAGCCATTTATAGTCTTAGATAATGTTTGCACGCATTCAAAAACGGCACTGGATACAATTACCAGTTAGTTTTGCTTGCGCGAGTAACTAAAACTAATTCAAATCCGCAACCTTTTAGGGTGATGAAGATTAAGTTAGTTTTTTGGGATAAACGCTGACAACTACAGCTCCAAAAATTAGAAAAAAGTCGAATAAAACCAAATCGACGAAATCATTTAAAGAAAAGAAGTAAAAAAAAAATTAAAAAACCTTCCTTAACTGGCTTCATAATTCCTCAATAACGTTGCATCTTGAGATAAAATTCGGTCAAAATTCAATTTTCATTGAATTATTATTATAGCACATTCAAAAAACAAAGGGCAAGATCAATTCAATTATATTAACTGAACAAAATCAAGGAAGCACGAGTTTGCGTCAAGAGTTAGTCCTCTTCAGTTTTCAGTTCCTGCAAATCGGAAACAAGAAGCGAGAGCGAATTTCTAATCTCACGGGGAGCACAACAATTTTCACTTACCAACAACAGACGCGATTTAAGTTTGTTTTCGACCAAGCAGTTCTCTGCTATGTAATCCACCAGCACACCTAGACTGTATATGTCGGAGCAGAATCCGCTTTTTGCTTGTTTTACGTTGCGCAGCTCAAATTCAATTTGCTTGTACTTTTTATTATACAGTTTTCGTTCAGCAGCATCAAGACTGTATGTGATTGGAAAATCTGACAACGTCGCTTTTCCAAAGTCCAGGATTTTTGATGTCTCATTATTTGCCATAACGTTACTGGCATGAATATCCAAATGCATAACCTGTTGATTAAAAAACATGTCATAGATGTTAAATCATCTTACTGTATTCTGAGACTGAAGAAAAAAAAACTTACTTGACGAGAATGCAGAAAAGATATGGCCTCGGAAACTTCAAGTAGCCTGTCAATCCACTTATTGTCGATTTTACCCAATGCATGCTGTTTTACCGTTAGGCCAAAAAACCTTTCACAGACAAGACCACCTTCTTTTGCCCAAAAACCATACAGAAAAGGGAAGAACTTTTGTCTCCAGTCGCTAGGATAGTCAAGAATTTTTCTCAGGATTCTTCCCTCTAGCAAAAGTTCCTCGCTAGCGCCCTCCAAAGGAAGTTTTATAACGCATTTTATTTTTCCTTGGAATCCGAAACTGCAGGCGTATACCTGTCCAAAGGACCCAGAACCCAAACATCTGTCCGATCTCAGTTCGAAATTGTTGGCATCGAAGAAGGAAATTGGTGTCAGTGTTTTCAGGGAATGTCGTCTCTGGAGCCGTCCATCGTGATTTTCTCGGCGGTCTGAGCGATCAATAAGGCAAAATCGCTTGGGTCGATTTTGATTGAAAACGCTCTAAACATTGTTTAAGCACATATAATAAAAAAGTTTGTTCGATTTTGACAAGCTGTTTTCGACTTACTCTAAAATTATTTTGACGTTTCTTCGAAGACACCAGATTGTTTGAGCATTCCAATACATTCAATTCAAGTCGTTTCTGAGCCATAGCAAGGTCTTTCTCTAGTGAAGTATTTCTTTGCTTCAGGAAACCCACCTGCCTTTCCGCAAACTTCTTCTTTCGCTTTGCCAAACTTTGAGCGCTTCTTTTGCCACGTTTTTTGTGTTTTGGCAGAACATTGGGATCAATATTTTCAACATTCATACTCTTAAAATATAACACTATAAATAGTTAAGATTGAAATCAATAGACAAAAAACAACAAAACCAGCTGCTCATATATTACTTCAACAAAAAATAGAGGACGAAATTGATTTAATTGCCAAACACTTTTCAAACCAGATAATTAAAATAAGTTACTGGCAGCCACTCAATTAATTCATTAGTCATGTTCAAAACACGGTAAAAGTGGAACAAAATACTTCTTTTCATCTATTTAAAAAAAGATGCATTTTTCTCTAATGTCGCAGTCGGAAATCAAAAACACTTTGTTCGTTTTCTCCACACACAAATAAGACTGAATCTCTGAAGGCAAGTCATCACTATTGCACTTCACAGTTTCCAACACACTATATTGCTCCACTGCAAGTTTTTCTACATCAGAGTTCGTGTAAAATATTTTAATTTGGCCATATCTGGTCTTCTTTTTTGTTGCGAAAGATATATAACTGTTCTTGTGAGAACTATGAGCCTTCGAATCATAAAAAACACCTGCAAATTGCCCCCATCCGTAGAAAGCATCTCCTTCTTTCCTTAAGTCCTCGGGCACATTTGACACGACAGGCCGCCTTTTTAATTTTAAATTACTCTGCCTCAAATTGAGACACCAGTCTTGGAGACAGTCGTCCATCACTTCTACCCGCAAAGATTCTTTGTTTCGTCTGTACCGCTCAACCAGCAAAGACAGATGGTTCACAGTTCCTGTAAATTTTGACTGAAGCAAATAATTAGCCGACTCAAACATCATGGCGGAAGTTGCCCACAGAGGACCAAATTGTCTCACTTGCCAGGCCAGATGTGTCAATGAGTGCACATTTGGCGAGAAGACAACTTCGCCGTAATCTTCGTCTAGCTTTTGAAGATAAATATTGATAAGTTTTCCAGCATCATCAGCGTATTTGGACGAAATCATCAGAAGTCTGATAGCGTAGCTAAGCAACAGAAAACGTTCGTAGAGTCTGTCATTGACTAAAAACCTGAACAACACAGGTCCAATATAGAAAAGCCATAATCGAAACTCGTTTGCCTTGAAAAACTCGAGTTCGGATAGCGGTCGCAGTTTACGTTTAAACTCTTTTGGCAACTAAAACAGAAACGTTGTGCAAAAAAACAACAAATGATTTAACTAAAGGCAAAATTTACTAGTTTTGAAAAAATCAGTTAATAAGGTAAATCTTGCAAAACTTACTTGCAGCGTGCTGACAATTTGATTAAGCCTTTGCTTGTCAGATTTAATAGTTTTTGCATCAATAACGGTCAGCATCACTTTTGTCACGCCTAGATACACTTGATGCATGACGTCAATGGGTGCCGTTAGTGGTAGGTCACTGATGAGGCTGAAGAGCTGGCTCGCTCCTTTAACACCTTTGACAGCTCTGCATTTTTCTTTTCTCAGTATCTGCAAGCATTCCTCGTGAATTTTGCTAGTTCTCATTTGGAATGGTCGATTTTGGTTGTCGTAACGCGGGAAAAATCTTATATCATCTTTAATCTCTGTTTTAACCAGACACAGAGTACAAGCATATTTTGCCAGGTGATGATGCATGTTCAAAATTGCAGCGGTTGCGGGGTTATCAGCAATCAGTAGTACAATATCGAATACCACGCTGTAAGAGATGCCATCAAGAGAGACAGTTACGAGCCGTTGACGAAATTTTTCTTCAATGTCCTACAGAAAACAAAACCTTAAACTTTTTGAAGAACAACAAATTCCTTTTGTTTCATTATTAATCGCCAGAGAGTTCAAGACAAAACGTTTCTACATTTTATTGCGACAAAGAAAACCTTTTCAAAAGTTACACATTTTTTGCGCAAGGAGTGGTTTTCAACTGAAGGCAAGACAAATACCTACTTGAAACAAGCAGTCCCAATCGGGTTTATTGTTCCCAAACCACAGACTTGCAAGAACAATATTTTCAAAGGAAGCTCTCAATCCGGGTGGTAGGTTCGCAATAGCCAACCAAACCGGCCAAATTGACTTCTTGGACGATCGAAGTATTTTCACACCATCAGAATTTAACAGTAGAGAAATGTGCAGCGTTTTTGAGGAGGAATCAAACAATTGTGGAATCTTCAAGTCACTACCATCAACCTTTTTGATATGATATTTGTTAATATGCTTAATATTGCACTGAATTATTTGATGGAGCTCATCTACAAAGTTCAACAAGAACACCTCACCGTCCGCACTTGGTTTCTTCATTTTGTTGCACTGCTTATTAGTGAGATGATACTGCTTTTTTAAAATTTTCATACTTGGCAAATCGTCCCGCCCAGTGACAATTTTCACAAGTTTTATCCATTTAGCTAACTCAGCGTCGGATGTGCCATGTTCAGCTGCAATTGAGTTGACGCAAATGCTGAAATTTGAGGCCGTTGCGCTATTCATATTGTGTGTTTCAAAATCACGCTTAGAATCATCACTGTCTGTAGATGGAACCGGTTCGCAACCAATTTGTGAGAGCTCAGCCGGAATATCAATATCCAAAAAAGCTTCCATAGGCGAAGATATCAATTGATTTGGGGCGTTCTCTACAATGTGATTTTCAGACTCAAGAAAACCGCCAGAGAGATGGGAATGGTTTCCGTCTTCCACAACGTTTGAAAAACTCTGAGGGCTATTACTACTGAGTGATAATTGATCGGAACTATCAGAATCAAAATACCGCATTTCAGTATCCAATTTCAATCGTTTTCTGCTACTGTTACCTCTGAAAAATCTGCGCCTGGCTTGAATGTAGCGCGACCTCATATTAGCGTCAACAAGAGTGCTTCTAGGTTTTAGAAAAAGTAGCTGCGAACTATCATGGGTCAGTTTTCGAGAAGATGACTGCTTGTGTTGATCGCTATGGACACAGAGACACTCACAATTTCCCTCACCGAAATATGAGTCTCCGTAAAATACAGTAATCTCGTCACCTGGGAAAATCTCTCGAACTATTTGTAATTTAACGCACTTTCGCCGCCTCCATTCCGTAATTTGATATCTACAATTAGGAGAGCAAGAATGATTTGCAAAACGCACAGCTCCAATCATTATTCTCGATTTTCTGCATGTTTCTGTTTGCTTGAACACTGAAACAGGAGAAATTTTTGATTCGTTTTCCGCATCGATTTGTTCTATTGCGGCCCAAACGTTCTCTAGATCTTGATCTGGTTTTCCGGGTTTAAGTGACTTCCTTCCGACATAAAATAAACCATAGCCTCCAAAAGAGTCGTGCTTGAACGTAAAATTGGCTTTTTTGGCATCTTCGTAATTTGTTCTAAGCAGTTGGTCAAAGCTTTGATAAAGTGAGTCAGTTTGTAGTAATTCGGAATATTGCTGAACTGGCACTTTTTCAACCATGCTCTCCACTGGAACGCCTTCATACTGAACGAGTGATTCCGTCACGTGTGCATCGCACTGAGCAAGAACTAAACATTTGTCTCTCCTTTTCATTTAATCTAGAAGAACACAAAAGGAAGGTTAAGAGAACAAAACAATGCGTTATCTCTAGCAAAGTCAACAACAATATGAGTTTCAAGAGTTAATTTGTCATACTGGTATTAGTGCAACGCCAAAAACAGAAATTAGAGAACATCTTGAAGGTCTTTTTGAGTCCATCAGTCAACGCATAGAGTATATTGAGGAGAATTACACAGTACCACAGTTTACAAATCACGTTTGCAAACTAACACATTGAAGCAAGTAAAAGAGTGAACAAAAAACAGCAAACAATTTGAATTCTTGGTGTTTCTTTCGACAAGTATTACGAGTCTGTTGATTTTGAGTTCCAAGAACAATTTTACTTTGCCTGCGTATTGTGGTACTTTCGCTTTAAATCGAGTCCCAACTGATTGGCCGAGTTTCGAGCTTCACGGAATGCAATTTGTGGCTGCCTTGGATATTTGTTTTTTATGACTTCTGAAACAAAAAACTAGTAAAAACAATAGAGAAAATGAAACGTAGTTCTGTTAGAGAAAATTGTTTGATGTTGTGAAAACCAAATGAGTCTTGTCTCAGTTAAAAAACATCTCGAGGGTTCAAACGCATAAAACTTCTGTAATTGCTCAAATTTTTCAAAAAGCACCTGGAGAACCGAGACTTTTTAAATGCAAAGCTGAAAATCTAACTCTCGAAAGCCAACTCCAATTCCAGGTCAACTCGAGGTCGCATTTCTATGAGGTTTCTTCCGTGCCCTATCATATGCGAGATCAGTTGACATTTTTCTTCCTCTCCGAAAATTATTTTCGCCAGTTCGCGACCAAATTTTGACGGCTCAACGCCCGCCTGAAGTTCCATGCAATTGAAACCATTCACGACTACTGCATTGGATGAACGAGAATTGTCAACAACAAGTTTCTCCCCAGTCAAGTAATGCTGCATTGTGCTGAGAAATTCGTTATTGCTAGCTTTTTCTTTTCGTCTGATTTCCCTTAGATTTTGCCGGTGTTTGACTATCATTTTGTCCAAGTTGTTCTTTAGATCGGCTAAGCAACCCGGTTCAGCCTCCATGGAACTTCCTTCTGTACTTGGTGTCTCGCGAACCTCTTTGGTCAAAGCAGATCTCATATTTTCAACAAGAGCACCCTCATCCTCGCTTTCTGATATTATCCGGGCTTTTCGTTTGTTTGATTGTTTTTTCTTTGATGATTGTGAAACACAATTTTCCTCATCAGAAAAAATGACGCTTCCGTCAAGCTCACTCATTGATCTGAAAAAGTGAAAAAACTTCGGTTACGTTGTAGAGGAAACACAAGATCAGATGTCCGGTAAACAGCACGCAAGAGACTAATTCCTTTTCATTCAGAAACGAAAAAACTGTAGTCAACTTTTTATAAGTCTAGAAAGGTCCCTCAATTTTAGTATAAAAGATCCCGCGACTTGGCTACAAAAAAGATAAATTTGAAAACTATTGAAAGCAGGAAAATTTTTTGTAACGAGTTCAGAAAAGTTTGCAAATGTTTTTCAGAGACAGAACTTGATGAACAAAACAGCATAGGAAGAAACAAAAGCGATAAATAAAAAGCATTCATAAAGCAGACATCACTTGAGTGGCAAAATAACAGTTGGTCAAACCGACAAAGTTCGTTTTACATCGTGTAACTCTGACCAGCAGAATTGACATTTAACAAATTTTGAACTCAGGTGCTGGTGGTGGCAAATGGTTCTGCGTTTTCATTGTTCGAGCTGAGGCCAACAGTTCTCGAGTCGTCCCTTGCTTTCTTTATTTTCTTTTCAGGAAATCATTTTCTCATTTCGGCGCCGTACTGATTAGCGCCATTCAGTGCTTTTTCCATCGCAAAACTGACGTTGTTTGAGAAGTTTCGGGCAACACAATTCTTGAACTTCTCTTCTAAAGTATGATCGCACGGTTTTCGAGAGTTTTCTTTCAAAAGTTTTGCGCCAACTCGCTCATTGATCAGTGCGCATTGATCGTCGCTTCCAAAAACGGCTGCAGCTAAACAGCGACCAAACTGAGACGGCCCCTGATCTGGAACGAGAGTCATCAAATCAAGGTCTCCAACCCAAATAGGATCAGTATTGTCGCGGTCAACTGAGGCAACAACACATGGATCATTTTCCGTTTTGGAGGGTTTCGCCTGCTTGATTAGTGAAGTCAATTTTGCCCTAAGAGATTGATTCTCCTTGACCAACTTTCTTGCATGCTCCTCCTGAATGTCCAGAACTTCTTGAAACTTTTTCGACACTACATTCGTCACATCAGTTAGAATTGCATCGGGAACCAATTGCGCACCCTAAAACAGAATTATCTGATATAATAAGGTCCGAGAATTTTTTAAAACGCTTGGCTATAAAAAAAAATTGATCAGAGTGTTTAGGAAGCTGACAAAATTACTGCATTGCAGAAAATTTTAGGCCTTTCAAACAGTGCCTGAATTCAATTTTGATCGGTACTTTTTTATCTATTTTCTTTTTTAAATTCCTCTGAAACCGAATTTAAGTCGTAAAATTAAATAAAAACCTTGTCCACTGGTGTAGAAGTTGACCCGAGTACAATGACTGGCTCTTGTAAACTTCTGTCGTTGTCCACCATAGAGTCGTCAAACCTGAGAACTTTTGCCGTCCCAACTTTGGACTCCACTGCTTTCCTTTTCTTGCTACCAACATTCAGCCCTTTTGAATTTTCCTTTCTCTGTGAGACCCTGGCACTGCTGTCTGGCATATCAGTTTGCGACTCACTATAAAAAACAAAACAAATTAGACTATTCTCAGAAAATCATTGGAACCGCTTTCTTACTCTGCTGACTGATTAACAAAACGGACCCGTCTGATCTAATGTGAAAGCTCATTGCTTAGAAGCCAAAAGTTTTGAACAGTGAAATAACTCAACTCAGGTAACGAAATAAGTTCTTACGGTAGATAACTAATATCCGTCAGCGAAGTGTCAGCTTGGGCTACTTTGGATGAAATGGCTTCCTCGGCCGCAAACACCTGGAACTTGTTCACTCTACAGCTGAGCGAAGCTTTAAACTCCTCGTTATTGTACTTGAACTTCAATTTTTCACCTGGAATTAGCCCCATTTTCATTTCCCTACTGTTAGCATATTCTTTCGGCCAATACACACTATTGTAAGTGAGAGAAAAAGGATTTGCATCGCCCTTCTTATAAAAAACCCAGATGTATTTTTGCGCTTCACGCTCTTGCTTTTCGTCATCTACTGTTGTTTGATAGAGCTGTGAATTCACGCCTTTATTCGGTCGCTCAGTTCTGCGTGTAGTTTCCATCACACACTGAAAACAAAAAAAATCAAAAATCCCTGTTGAGAAATCATTTCTACACAATACGAGCTTTAAGGGCGACAAAAAACCGACCAAAATTTTTATTAATTGCAAGTATTAATACAATTTTCCGATTCCACTGGAATTTTTACATGAATTAGATTGCATATAGTTGGTACAACGTAGTTTAGAGCAAAAAATTCCGATGAAACTGATATATCTCATGTCTCGAGCGCCAATTTGCATTTTTACGAACATTGTATTTTCAAAACGTTTTCCAAAAAATCTTAGCCAGACTCATCCACACTGAGAGCAGTTTTCCAGCCGCACAGGTCAGCTTTCAGAAAACCGCATAACAGTAGTTTCAGAATTGTGGATAAAATTTTGAAGAAATCTATATTTGAAAAAATTATTCGGTATCGGTAATTCCGTTTATTCTGATTATTAATCAACTTTTATTTCTAAAACTCATATTCTGATAATCTTTAGCAGTTTCACAAATGGTTGAGCCAGTAAGACTGCGTTTTGCTACAAACACCGATCAAAAACGCACTAACAAATACTGAGAAAAAATTTTGGCCTTTCGAATGGCAATTTGTACGCCCAATTGCAATTTCCGGGACAAAGTCAATTTTACTTTCAAAAATCAATTTCTGTTCAAATTTTTTGCAGATTCACAATTGGTGGAACTGGTATGATTTATCTGCCAAAAACCAACAAAAAGCAAACAGTACCGAAAATAATGAGTTTTTTAGTTTCGAGGCAATTTGCAACTTTACGAACATTGTATTTTCCAGTCGATTTTCAAAAAACTTTATCCAGACTCATCCACACTGAGAGCAGTTTTCCAGCCGCACAGGTCAGCTTTCAGAAAACCGCATTACAGTAGTTTCAGAATTGTGGATAAAATTTTGAAGAAAGATATATTTGAAAAGTTTATTCGTTAATTCCGTTTATTCTGATTATTATCCAGCTTTTTTTTCTAAAACTCACATTCTGATTATATCTTTTGCAATTTCAATATTAGTTGAGCCAGTGAGACTGCGTTTTGCAACAGAAACCAAAAAATACACTAACAAATACTGAGACTAAGTTTTGTCCTTTCGAATGGCAATTTGTACGCCCAATTGGAATCTCCAGGACAAAGTCAATTTTTCTTTCAAAAATCAATTACTGATCAAATTTTTTGGCAGATTCACAAATGATGGAACTGGTATGATTGTGTTTTTGCTAAAAACCAACGAAAAGCAAACAGTAACGAAAATTTGAGACTTCAATTTTGGCGTCTCGTGCGCCAATTTGCATTTTTACGAACATTGTGTTTTCAAAACGTTTTCCAAAAAATCTTATCCAGACTCATCCACACTGAGAGCAGTTTTCAAGCCGCACAGGTCAGCTTTCAGAAAACCGCATAACAGTAGTTTCAGAATTGTGGATAAAATTTTGAAGAAATCTATAATTGAAAAATTTATTCGGTATCGGTAATTCCGTTTATTCTGATTATTATCCAACCTTTTTTTCTAAAACTCATATTCTGATAATCTTTAGCGGTTTCACAAATGGTTGAGCCAGTAAGACTGCGTTTTGCTACAAAAACCGATGAAAAACGCACTAACAGATACTGAGACTAAATTTTGGCCTTTCGAATGGCAATTTGTACGCCCAATTGCAATCTCCGGGACAAAATCAATTTTTCTTTCAAAAATCAATTACTGATCAATTTTTTGCAGATTCACAAATGGTGGAACTGGTATGATTGTGTTCTTTGACAAAAACTAATGAAAAGCAAACAGTAACGAATACATTTAGACTAACTTTCGGCGTCTTGTACGCCCAAACTGCAATTTCTACCACGAACCCAACTTTTCTTCAAAAACTCATATTCTGATCATTTCTTTTGTAGGTCCACAATTGTTGGAACTGGTATGATTTGTCTGCCAAAAATCAACAGAAAGCAAACAGTACCGAAAATAGTGAGTTTTTTAGTTTCGCGGCAATTTGCAACTTTACGAACATTGTATTTTCCATTCGTTTTTCGAAAAACTTTATCCAGACTCATCCACACTGAGAGCAGTTTTCCAGCCGCACAGGTCAGCTTTCAGAAAACCGCATTACAGTAGTTTCAGAATTGTGGATAAAATTTTGAAGAAAGATATATTTGAAAAGTTTATTCGTTAAATCCGTTTATTCTGATTATTATCCAGCTTTTTTTTCTAAAACTCACATTCTGATTATATCTTTTGCAATTTCAAAATTGGTTGAGCCAGTGAGACTGCCTTTTGCAACAAAAACCAAAAAACACACTAATAAATACTGAGACTAAGTTTTGTCCTTTTGAATGGCAATTTGATCCACTTTGAACAGTTTTATGATGTGATGAAAAGACTATGTTTTTCAAAATTCAATTTGCGAAAAAGTGGATATTTCAATACATGACCAACTTTTTTGACGAAAATTAGGCATATTCTTTTTGCAATACAATCTAAATACTTCTGGTAGTCTTGGATATCAATTTGATCCACTTTGAACAACTTTATGATGCGATAAAAAGACTGTTTTTGAAAATTCAATTTGCGAAAAAGTCAAAATTTCCAATTGTCAGACCATCTTTTTTTGTATGAACGTAAAACCGACCAATTATTTTGCAATACAACCTAAATACTGCTGAAAGTCTTGGATATTATTTTGGTCCACTTTGAACAACATGATGATGCGATAAACTTCTACTATTTTTCAAAATTCATTCAAAACTCAATAAGCGAAAAAGTGGATATTTCCAAATATCTGACCATCTTTTTCTGACGAAGATTAGGCGGCACATTCTTTTTGCAAAACAACCTAAATACTTCTGATAGTCTTGAATATCATTTTGATCCACTTTGAACAACTTTATGATGCGATAAAAAGATTATGTTTTTGAAAATTCATTTTGCGAAAAAGTCAAAATTTCCAAGTGTTGGACCAACTTTTTTATATGAACGTAAAACCGACGAATCTTTCTGCAATACAACCTAAATACTGCTGAGAGTCTTGGATATTAATTTGGTCTACTTTGAACAATATTATGAACCGATAAATTTCTACTTTTTCAAAATTCATTCAATATTTAATAAGCGAAAAAGTGGATATCTCCAAATATCTGGCCAACTTTTTTTGACGACCATTAGGCGTCCCATTCTTTTTGCAATACAACTTAAATACTGCTGGTAGTCTGGGATATCAATTTGGTTCACTTTTAACAACTCCTCAACCCAAGATTTTCTATCTTTTTGAAAAATGAATAAAAGAATAATTTGATATTTCCGGTTGAAACACAAACTTTTTTCAAGGAACGTTAGGCTGATCATTTTTTTTGTTTAACAATCTACACAGTACTGGTAGTCTGGAATATCAATTTGATTCTCCTTGAACAACTCCTTGAACCGATAAAACTCAATATTATTTAAAATACAATAATCGAAATAGAGGATATTTCCATATGAAATACGATCTTTTTGCTAGGAATACTATGCAGACCACTTTTTTGCTCTCCAATCTAAACACTACCTGTATTCTAATAATAGGATAGGCTAGATATCAAGTCCGGATATCATTTTTGTTCACTTAAGACAACTCCTTGACCCAATAAAATTTCTTTGTTTTTGGAAAAAAATTGAGCAATAAAGTGGATATTTCAAAATTAAGAAGGAAGTTTTTTTCTAGGATGTTTAGGTTGACCATTCTTTTTGTTTTACAATCTACCTTCTTGTTGTAGTCTGGGATATCAAATTGGTTTACTTTAAACAACCCCTTTAACCGGTAAAATCTATTTTTTTTCGAAATTATAAGAAGCGAAAAAGTTTTCAAAGTTCCAAGAAAACTTTGAAAAGTTTTCAAAGTTTTCTTGGAACTTTTGTCTAAGAAGGCTAGTTGGATTTTTTTAGGCGGACGGTGTGTAAAAATTAATTTGATCAGTGGCATTTTTGATCTGGGTTTGGTCGGATCAGAGATTGTTTCAAGCGGACAATCCTCTGGACAATGGTTTGGGTTTGGTCTGAGCCGTGGTTGCACAATCGTGTGGACAATGGTCTGATTTCTTTGTGATCAGAGGTCATTTCCGTCAGACAAAGTCTGATCAGAGAAAATTTTGAGAGCACTCCAAGCGCACACTCTGAGGTGTTCTGAGATGGTCTGAGATGGTCTGATCAGTGGTTACTTTCGTCTGGCACGGTCTGATCAGAGGTCACTTCCGGATGGCACCTCAACCTGGGTTGTCGTTTCATTGTTACTTGAATTTTTTGAAAACAAAGTCTTATTTTGTGATTGCAATTTTAAAAGTATCAGGACGTTATAAAAGTATCATATTGACGTTTCTGTTTGTGTGTTTTCTTAACGGTGGCGACCAAAACACAGACAAGAATGTGCGCCAGAAACAACAGAAAAATAAAACCTGTCCACAAACAGAGAAGTTTTTGAAATGATAGATTTTGACCGAGAAACACAGACCATAGGAGACAGGCAGAGAGAGCCAAAAATTTGTTTTTGGACAGTTTATTCTCTTTATGTATCGTTCTTTCTTCAATTTTCCTACAATTGATTACAAATCTGAAGAAAATTGCAATTTTAGTGCGCCCTGACGTCCTTTAAACTGTGTCCTTAAACTCAATCCACGTATTTCACTGAGAACTCTAAATTGATAGTTGACAAAACTGTGAGCGGATTTTCTCTAAACTTTTTCACAAAAAATTTGGGGTCTAAAAAAAACAAAAAAAGAAACACACCCACACGAACACAAAATTTTTGAAATTCCATTAAGCGAAAGAGTCGAAATTTCCAAATATCAGACCAACTTTTTCTTTGACGATTATAAGGCGGCTCTTTCTTTTTGCAATACAACCTAAATAATACGGTTAGTCTGGGATATCAATTTGGTTCACTTTAAACAACTCTATGATCCGATAAAATTCTACTATTTTTTAGAATTCATTCAAAATTCAGTAAACGAAAAAGTGGATATATCCAAATATCTGACCAACTTTTTTTGACAATCATTAGACCGCCCATTCTTTTTGCAAAACAACCTAAATACCACTGGTAGTCTTGGATATGAATTTGGTTCGCTTTAAACAACTCTATGATCCGATAAAATTCTCGCATTTTTCAAAATTCAATAAGCGAAAAAGTGAATATTTACAAATATCTAACTAACTTTTTTTTGACGATCATTAGACGACTCATTCTGTTTGCAATATAACTTAAATACCACTGGTAGTCTTGGATATGAATTTGGTTCTCTTTAAACAACTCTATGATCCGATAAATTTCTCCTATTTTTCAAAATTCAATACGCGAAAAAGTGAATATTTCCAAATATCTAACTAACTTTTTTTGACGATCATTAGACGACTCATTCTGTTTGCAATATAACTTAAATACCACTGGTAGTCTTGGATATGAATTTGGTTCTCTTTAAACAACTCTATGATCCGATAAATTTCTCCTATTTTTCAAAATTCAATACGCGAAAAAGTGAATATTTCCAAATATCTAACAAACTTTTTTTTGACGATCATTAGACGACCCATTCTTTTTGCAATACAACCTAATTACTACTGGTAGTCTGGGATATCAATTTCAACTGCTTTAAACAACTCTATGATCCGATAAAATTCTACTATTTTTGAAAATTCATTAAGCGAAAAAGTCGAAATTTTCAATTATCAGACCAACTTTTTTTTGACGATCATAAGGCGGCTCATTCTTTTTGCAATACAACCTAAACACTACTAGTAGTCTTGGATATCAATTTGAATTGCTTTAAATAATTCTATGATCCGATAAAATTCTACTATTTTTGAAAATTCATTAAGCGAAAAAGTCGAAATTTCCAAATATCAGACCAACTTTTTTTTGACCATCATAAAGCGGCTCATTCTTTTTGCAATACAACTTAAACACTACGGGTAGTCTTGGATATCAATTTGAACAGCTTTAAACAACTCTATGATCCGATAAAATTCTACTGTTTTTGAAAATTCATTAAGCGAAAAAGTCGAAATTTCCAAACATCAGACCAACTTTTTTTGACCATCATAAAGCGGCTCATTCTTTTTGCAATACAACCTAAACACTACTGGTAGTCTTGGATATGAATTTGGTTCGCTTTAAACAACTCTATGATCCGATACAAATCTGCTATTTTTCAAAAGTCAATACGCGAAAAGTGGATATTTCCAAATATTTGGCCAACTTTTTTTGACGATCATTGAGCGGCAAAAAAACCCGACTCGGATAGTCACAAAAAGACAGAAGAGAAAATCCATTTAGGATTATAGCAAACAAACAAAATAACCCCGAATGAAATTTATCAGAGAATTTTTACACATTCATCAACTATACTTTGAGAGAAGTCTGTTGCAAGAGGCAACGGCTTTTTGCGAAAATTAGGACACTTTGTTGCACTCAAACTCTCCTTGAAGTCAGCTTGCTGGCATTCGCCCATTTTGCCAACTCTTAGTCCGTTGATAGGGTGATCTTTTGCCAAAGCATACGTTTGAGAGCAACTGTAGGGATCCGAGAAGTTCAGCCAACCACTCAACAGCTCAGAATTTTTTCGCAGATTGAAAAATGACACATTAGAAACTAATGGGTAAGCTCTTTTCAACTCCGTTTTTGCAGATGCAAAGCAGCCTTTCACAGTGGGATCAAACTTGTCAAACTTGAAAGCAATCGGCTTCCTAAATTTGTTTCTGATTTTTCTTTGTCTTTTCGTTCTTTTGTCGGAGTTTTCTTTCCCTTTTCCCTCTGGAGCCTGAAAAACAATGGATTAAATACCAGCTAGATAATCACAGTTGTCTGCCTCTAAAAGAGATTCGGTGTTGTTTCTTTTTTTTATAATCGATCCGATAAAATTCTACTACTTTTGAAAGTTCAATACGCGAAAAGGTCAAAATTTCCAAATAGCAGAACAACTTTTTTTTGACGAACATTAGGCGGCGCATTCCTTTTGCAATACAACCTAAATACTACTGGTAGTCTTGGATATCAATTTGAATTGCTTTAAACAACTCTATGATCCGATAAAATTCTACTATTTTTGAAAAATCATTAAGCGAAAAAGTCGAAATTTCCAAATATCAGAACAACTTTTTTTTGACGAACATTAGGCGGCGCATTCCTTTTGCAATACAACCTAAATACTACTGGTAGTCTTGGATGTCAATTTGAATTGCTTTAAACAACTCTATGATCCCATAAAATTCTACTATTTTTGAAAATTCATTAAGCGAAAAAGTCGAAATTTTCAATTATCAGACCAACTTTTTTTTGACGATCATAAGGCGGCTCATTCTTTTTGCAATACAACCTAAACACTACTAGTAGTCTTGGATATCAATTTGAATTGCTTTAAACAACTCTATGTTCCGATAAAATTCTACTATTTTTGAAAATTCATTAAGCGAAAAAGTCGAAAATTCCAAATATCAGACCAACTTTTTTTTGACGATCATAAAGCGGCTCATTCTTTTTGCAATACAACCTAAACACTACTGGTAGTCTTGGATATCAATTTGAATTGCTTTAAACAACTCTAATATCCGATAAAATTCTACTATTTTTTGAAAATTCATTAAGCGAAAGAGTCGAAATTTCCAAATATCAGACCAACTTTTTCTTTGACGATTATAAGGCGGCTCTTTCTTTTTGCAATACAACCTAAATAATACGGTTAGTCTGGGATATCAATTTGGTTCACTTTAAACAACTCTATGATCCGATAAAATTCTACTATTTTTTAGAATTCATTCAAAATTCAGTAAACGAAAAAGTGGATATATCCAAATATCTGACCAACTTTTTTTTTGACAAACATTAGGCGGCCCATTCGTTTTGCAATACAACCTAAATACCATTGGTAGTCTGGGATATCAATTTGGTTCACTTTGAATGACTTTATGATGCGATAAAAAGACTATGTTTTTGAAAACTCGATACGGGAAAAAGTGGATATTCCCAAATATCTGACCAACTTTTTTTTGACGAACATAAGGCCGGCAATTGTTTTTGCTATACAATCTATATACCACTGGAAGTCTTGGATATCAATTTGGTTTGCTTTGAACACCTTTATGATCCGATAAAATTCTACTATTTGTGAAAACTCATTCACTATTCAATACGCGAAAAAGTCGAAATTTCCAAATATGAGACCAACTTTTTTTTGACGATGATAAGGCGGTTCATTCTTTTTGCAATACAACCTAAATACTACGGTTAGTCTGGGATATCAATTTGGTTCACTTTAAACAATTCTATGATCCGACAAAATTCTACTTTTTTTCAAAATTCTATACGCGGAAAAGTGGATTTTTCCAAATATCTGACCAACTTTTTTTTGACGATCTTAAGGGCACCCATTCTTTATGCAATACAATCTATATACCACTGGAAGTCTTGGATATCAATTTGGTTTGCTTTGAACACCTTTATGATCCGATAAAATTCTACTATTTGTGAAAATTCCTTCAATATTCAATACGAGAAAAAGTTTAAATTTCCAAACATCAGACCAACATTTTTTTGACGATTATAAGGCGGTTCATTCTTTTTGCAATACAACTTAAATACTGCTGGTAGTCTTGGATACGAATTTGGTTCGCTTTAAACAACTCTATCATCCGATACAGTTCTACTATTTTTCAAAATTCAATACGCGAAAAAATGGATAATTCCAAATATCTGACCAACTTTTTTCTGACGAACATTAGGCCGACCATTGTTTTTGCAATACAACCTAAATACTATTGGTAGTCTGAGATAGCGATTTGGTTCGCTTTGAACAACATTATGATCCCATAAAATTCTACTATTTTTCAAAATTCAATAAAGGAAAAAGTCGAAATTTCCATGTAGTTTTTCTTACACGCATTACATGCAGAATTTCCTACACAAAAGCCCTCAACCAATGCCAACGAGAAAATCAGGTTGTTTTCCGAACTATTACTCGCCGGCATTGAGGCCCACATGCAAAGATTGAAACAAATTGAAATGACAACTTACATCTGGCTGAGTGACCAACGTTGCCGCTTTCTTGGGTATCCTGTAGTTCGCTAGAGAATTCATAGCAAAGCTGAAAACGGGTCCAGTAATGTTTATGTGAAACGCATGTGACAATCGAAGATAAATAAATTAAGTAAATGCCCAATTGTATTATGCTTAATCCGTAAACAATTCATTATTATTATTAAATAAAAATAAGCGAATAAGTCGATATTTCCAAATGTGAGACCAAATTTTTTTTTGACGAACATAAGGCGGCTCATTCTTTTTGCAATACAACCTAAACACTACTGGTAGTCTTGGATATCAATTTTAATTGCTTTTAATAACTCTATGATTCGATAAAATTCTACTATTTTTGAAATTTCATTAAGCGAAAAAGTCGAAATTTCCAAATATCAGACCAACTTTTTTTTGACCATCATAAAGCGGCTCATTCTTTTTGCAATACAACCTAAACACTACTGGTAGTCTTGGATATCAATTTGAACTGCTTTAAACAACTCTATGATCCGATAAAATTCTACTATTTTTGAAAATTCATTAAGCGAAAAAGTCGAAATTTCCAAATATCAGACCAACTTTTTTTTGACCATCATAAAGCGGCTCATTCTTTTTGCAATCCAACCTAAACACTACTGGTAGTCTTGGATATCGATTTGGTTCGCTTTAAACAACTCTATCATCCGATACAGTCCTACTATTTTTCAAAATTCATTACGCGAAAAAGTGGATATTTCCAAATATCTGACCAACTTTTTTTTGACGATCATTAGACGGCTCATTTTTTTGCAAAACAACCTAATTACTACTGGTAGTCTGGGATATCAATTTGAACGGCTTTAAACAACTCTATGATCCGATAAAACTCTACTATTTTTCAAAATTCATTCAAAATTCAATAAACGAAAAAGTGGATAATTCCAAATATCTGACCAACTTTTTTTTGACAATCATTAGGCCGCCCATTCTTTTTGCAAAACAACCTAAATACTGCTGGTAGTCTTGGATAAGAACTTGGTTCGCTTTAATCAACTCTATGATCCGATACAATTCTACTATTTTTCAAAATTCAATACGCGAAAAAGTGGATATTTCCAAATATCTGACCAACTTTTTTTTGACGATCATTCGACGGCCCATTCTTTTTGCAAAACAACCTAATTACTACTGGTAGTCTGGGATATCAATTTGGTTCGCTTTAAACAACTCTATGATCCGATACCATTCTACTTTTTTTCAAAATTCAATACGCGAAAAAGTGGATATTTCCAAATATCTGAACAACTTTTTTTTGACGAACATTAGGCGGCCCATTCGTTTTGCAATACAACCTAAATACTACTGGTAGTCTGGGATATCTATTTGTTTCACTTTGAACAACCTTATGAAGCGATAAAAAGACTATGTTTTTGAAAATTCGATACGCGAAAAAGTGGATATTTCCAAATATCTGACCAACTTTTTTTGACGATCATTAGGCGGCCCATTCTTCTTGCAAAACAACCTATATACTACTGGTAGCCTTGTATAACAATCAATGACAGTTTAATTGCCGTCTATTGCGACATGTCGCCCACTATTGCGACATTGATGACATCGCCCTCTAATGCGAGAGTTTCATCGCCCTCTAATGCGACAATTTTTTCATCGCCCTAACGGAACATTATGTGCGAACGCACATTACCGGGCCTCCTTGTTTATTCAAATTTCAATCGCTCTTAAAAACATTGGACAATAGTTAGAGTGTGAGGGTATGTGCCAGACCGAAGAACGCATATGAACCAGACCGAAGATAGAAAAATGGGTTTGGACCAGACCAACTCGACCTCACAGAAGACCCGCCCACAAAACTCGACCTCACAACAACTACGTCCCCAACATGAGGTACACAAAAGCCCAGCGGGGGGGAAACCGACTAACCGGCGTCTCAACGGGGCAGGGGGGGTGTGCACCTCATGGGGGCCCGAGGCCCTCACCTTAGAATAATAGTATTATATATATATATAAAAAAACAACAATAAAGGGCTGTGTACACCATCCCGCATCGATGGATGTAGGTCGAAAAATGGGGCATGATGAGTAGCACTTAGTAGCTGGATGCTGCACTCCAAGTGACAGTTTAATATAAAACTCAAGCTGGAGTCAACCTCTTCTGGGGCCAAAATCGAGGGCAAGTTTACTGGCCAATTTCTCAAAAACGACTGAACAAAAACAAACGCCCTTAGTACAGTTTGTAGCACTGCTCGAGATACGCATTATATTAAAAAATGAGCTCAATCGGTACATTCTTCAAGGAGTTATAGCAATTATAAGGTACCGTACCAAATGCCCAAAAAAGAGAAAAACGCCATTTGCAGAGCTAAAATTGACCATATGAACTACATAAAATGACATGTAAAATATACATGGGTACAATCCCAATTATTAAACGAATCTAACGCACCAATAAACAAGCCTTAAATCGCATTATAGGTGATGTCACAGAGCTCTGTATGTACTGGTACCCTGCTTCAGCAGGTAAAAAATGGGGTACCTGTCCTGGCCAATTTCTCGAAAACGGCTAATCGAAACGAAACGACACCTATATCAAAACAAAGCTTAGCTCAAGCTGAGTTTAACAAAAGAAGTTTCATCAAAATCGGTTAACTCTACAACGAGTTATTGCAAAGTAAAGGTACCGTACCAAATGACCAAAAAAGCAGAGTACTCCGGCTGCAGAGCCAAAATTGACCATCTAAACCTGCGAAAACGCTATACAAAGTATACATATTCGGAATCTCCATTAGACGGGCTATTCAAAACACTAATTTTGTCACCAGAAGTAACAAAATTCAAAGCTTCAAGGTGGTGTCGGATGGTGTGTCAACGGCTTCTGGGGCTAAAACCGAGGGCAAGTTTACTGGCCAATTTCTCTAAAACGGCGGAACAAAAACAAACCCCCTTGACACAGTTTGTAGCACTGCTTGAGATACGCATCATATTAAAAAATGAGCACAATCGGTTCACTCCAGAAGAAGTTATAGCAAAAAGTAGGTACCCTGCCAAATGACCCAAAAAGCGAGGTGACCTGACTTCAGAGCCAAATTTGACAATCACAACTCCGTAAAACGCTATGGAAAATATATATGGGGAGACTCCCCACTAACTGGGGATTCTAAAACACTAACACTTGTTGGGTAAATCAAGTGTTTTCTGGTACCGAAATTTGGGTCAGCCAGAATAGCCCGAAAATTCGACCTATTTCAACTTTGAACATTAATAACTTTTTGATTAGGCCGATTTGGGAAACCAACCAAATACTGCAAGCAAGAGGGTTTCAGTGCTAACAAAATGCGACCACTCCCGTTTAATTTGGTCCAGTACTTTAGGAGATATTAACAAAGTACTGTTCTGTACCCCATTTTTTGGGCTAAAATCGAAGCCCAAGATCTCCGGAACCGACGTAAAACAACGTGAAACAGCGTTCCCGGCGTATTTGTGGGTGTAATTCTGGTCCACTTCCACGTTCTAGGTCACGGCAAACATTCATGGTGAGGTGGGAAAAAATTTCCCACCTCACCATGAAGGTTATGGTGTTTTGTGTGTTTTGACATAAAACAACATCAACAGAAATTTGATGAAATCGTGAAAAAAGAAAAATTGTTGAGTTAACCCCATTAATTGATACAAATAGCCTCAAGAACTTGAATACTGTCCAGAAAACACAAAAAACACGCCCAAAAACTTGTTCAATTGCAAAAAAGGTCATTCATTTGGTCAATTGACCTATTTTGACAACCAAGTTTCATGTTTCGCTAAAATACACCATCTAAACGTGTAAAAAAATGGTGCATTATGTATATAGAAATACTCCCCATTAACTGAGCAGTCTAGCACACTATGAAGTTTAATCTCTACCGAGAAATTTCAATTTTATGTAACCGCCGAGTCAGCCGAACATGGCCGAAAATCGAGGTTCAGCGCATGCAGAACAAAAATTGACCACCTCAACACCGTAGAATCATATTAAAATCATATATGGGGATCCTCACCACTAAGAGGGGTATCCAGAGAACTAGTATATGCAGGTTTATTCTGGTTTTTGGGGTACACGTTTATGGAGAACACCAAAATAACCTTATTGGAGACTTTTTAAAATTTAACAATGAATAAGTTTTTCACCACTACGACTTAGGAAAACACCTAAACAGCAAAAAACAAGAAAATTACAGCATCAACAAATGAGCCTCCGCTGGAAAAAATTGAAAGAGCACTTTGGAAGATATCAGCAAATTACTGAATTGTAACTCTTTTTTGAGCTAGAAGCAAAGACCCAGTTCTGCAGAAATCAAGTATAGCTGAGTAGAGCATCCATGCTAACGTTTTGTGGGAGTAGCTTAGGTCCACCAACTAACTCTTTGTCACGGCAAGCCTTCATGGGGAGGCGGGAACAAATTCCCACCTCGCCATGGAGCTATGATGTTTTGAGTGGTTTGACAAAAAACAACACACACACACAGAAAATTGTTGAAATTGTCAAAAATAAAAAATTGCTGAAATAACTATAACCACCAGTAAAACTGGTTTCATGGACAAAAATATGACGTAGAAAACGCAAATTAAATAGGGAGAAGGACGTATCATTGAAATTTTAACAATCCAACTACAAAAACAAAAAAAACGCAAAATTTTGACTTGCATCAAAATATCATGCTGAAAAGCAAGTGCTGATTAACAAATGTTTAAGAAAAGCTCGGCCAATACTGAACGCATGGTTGATCACAGAAATTAAAGCAAATTGACGAAAAATAGCATAATTTCTGAAAAATGGAATTGCTTTTGTTATTTCGTCAAAGATAATCATCTTAAAAACCACGCAAGACTGAGTGATTAATCATTTGAAAAAAGGTTTTCAGACGACTCAAATGGTCTGTTTAGAGGTTTTATTTAATCCTATTATCTAATAGTGGTTACCAAAGAAGCCAAAGTTTTGAAAGAAATCAATTTGTTGAGAGAATGTACCAAATGACATAATTTCCCTCCCGAGTTTCAAGATTCGCTAAAATAGACCATCATTTTGTTCCTTTTTTTTATCTTATTCTGTTATCCTAATATTAATGGCTCCCATTGGTTTAGAGAACAAGTTCAATGGATCTTACCGAAAGTTTTCAGAGAAACAATTATTGTTTAAATTGTTTCAACACTTTCTTCTCGCACTTCTCTACAGAATTTTCAGTTTTGGCCTTTATTTATTGTTTTTTTTTTATAGTGATAACACATATTGTGATGTTTTATTGATTACCTATGCTTGAAAATCGTCTTTTTACTCACATTGTGGCTTGATTGTGCGTATTTATTGACTTACGTTGAAAGCTATTGAATTTAATGACTGTTAAATCTTTAAAAAGAATTTTTTGCAATAATTTTTTTAAACATTAGTTGATCTTAAAATTATTTTCGTGAACTGTAAGTCAGTCTCATAAATATCAGAACCCTTTTTTTACTTCAATAAAAATTAATATATTTAGCAGTTTTAACTTCTAATATTGGCTTTGACATCGATGTACGAGTTTTCAAAATTTAATTTTAAATTTTTGATGTTTTTTTTTGTAAATTTGATTCCTTTTGAAATCTCATTACAGTATCCTAATATTGGTAAGTCCCATTGGCTCAAAGATGTAGTTCAATGGATTGTGAAAAACGTTTCCCGGAATTGGTTTAATTGGCTTCGATACTTTCTTCTCTGGCTTTTCCACTGAATTTTTGGATTTTGCTTGTTTTTGATGTTGTTTTCATAGTCAATGACATGTTGTAATGTCTTATTGATAATTTTTGAGTGACAAACATCTTTGTTGTTACATCGGAACATAATTTAGGGTATTTGATGGCTTCTGCTGAAATCAATTGAATTTTATAACAATGCAACTACGGTTTTTCTCAAAAATTTTGTCGTTTTATTGAATTTTTCATTGCCATACGACTTTTTGAGATGAGTTTTTGATGTAACTTATATATGGGGATATGTATATATATATATATATATATATATATATATATATATATGTGGGGATTTTCTCATATGTCTCAGGAATCTAAGGAACCCATAGATGTTGGTGTATTCCGACTATTATGGGGTACCGAAATTTGGTTGACCCCAATTTGACCCAAAAATACGATTATTTGCCCTTAAATATTTTTTTGATCAGCAAATTTAAGGTACCAAGTGGTTAGTGGAGCTAACCTTTCTTCGTATGAGGCCCGCATAGGGTGTTAAAGAGAGCACTTTTAGGTCAAAAAATGAGATTGCGCGAAAGATAATTTTATGATATTGAATGTGCTGTAAAAGTATATGGTCTTGGATATGGTATGCAAGAACCCATAAAATATGTCTCATCAGTTTATTTTGAACCTTCAAGTTTTTGCCTGAAAACCGCATAGGGTGCGGTGAAAAGCATTTTGGAGCCAAAAAATGAGGTTGCACAAAATAAGTTTTTTGATCTTGGATGGGCCATAAAAGTGTATGGTCTTGGATATGGTATCCAAGACACCATAAAATTATTTTCACAAGTAATTTTTAAATCTCCATTTTAATCGTCTGAAACCCGCATAGGACGTTGTTAATAGCATTTCTACGTCAAAAAAAGATGTTGCACAAAAAAAGATTTATGATCTTGGATGGGCCATAAAAGTCTATGGTCTTGGATATGGTATCCAAGACACCATACAATTTTTTTCACAAGTAATTTTTAAATCTCCATTTTTATCGTCTGAAACCCGCATAGGACGTTGTTAAAACCATTTTTGTGTCAAAAAAAGATGTTGCACAAAAAAACTTTTATGATCTTGGATGGGCCATAAAAGTCTATGGTCTTGGATATGGTATCCAAGGCTCCATAGAAAAAAAATTTTTTTGTTGAAGGCCAATGGCAACTACGATATATTTGTTGTACTACGTGGTCCAAAAGACGTCATTTGAGATCACCTTTAAATTTTTGTATGGTCTTAAGTATGGTATCAAAGAAGCCATACAACCATACATGTCTTACGTATGGTTTCCAAGAAACATTTATGGTGGTCAACCCGGGTACAAGAGATTTGATTGATAGTTTATTGTTGTTTTTAAAAGACTGATTGCTAAATAACCGAATGCAAGGACAATAGCACATAACATATATGTATGCACGAATTGTTTGACCCCAGGTTGAGGTGGTAGACTGAAGCCGGATATGACCAGACCTGAATGAACAAACGAGGGGGGTGCCGTGCGTTCAAAATTATACGGTCTGAAAACACAAACGAACGCACAAAAGTTTGGATATGAACGCACAGCAGCTGTGCATCAATAATAATATAATCAATTCGCAAGGTCATACACGTTTTATTGATACCTAATATTTGGATATGAAAAATATGGGTTTTACGTTTTTCAAATTTCCTTGCTAATCTTTTTTTTCTGCATTTTCTGCATGCATTTTATATATCTTCTTCATGCTGGCTGTAAATTCACGACTCTGGTACGAGATTGATCTATGTGGTTCGCGTACCACACCCTATTTTGTTTTTCAAACTTTGCTATTCAAATCAAACAAAAATTGTATTGGTAAAGATCTTCACTAAGAAATGGAAAAAGGCTGCTTTATGACTTTTAAATATCTGACGCCTATATCGATTGTCTCCACTGTCATGTGAATATAACAACTAAACAATCGTTCGAAACTTGTACAAAGGTCGAATTCAAGAAAAAACTGTTTTTTTCCGATTGTACGCATGAATCTTCTAAAATGGCCGCTTTTTACTGTAGTGCCTGAAACTTCAAAAAAATTATGACGTTTAAAGTATAAAATACGTGCATATTTATGACAACTATTGTTTAATATTTTTATCACTAAATTATTTTTTAGTTATTTTCGTACATTTTAATTAATATCATTATACATGCCGTGATCATTCATGAGTACAAATATTCTCTCTACAATTTTGAACTTTAATTCACAATAATATAGTTGCGGCCAGAGTGTTAAATATTAAGATGGTGCATTTGATGACGACAAGGTGTGAGAAACGTAAATCAAAAAATTGTTATGAGTTGAATTATATTCTTTTGCTTATCGATTTTCTTAGATATAATTCTTCAATTTGCAAAATGTCAGCAGAGGAAGAAACGGTCAGCGTTTTTTTTTACGTAACTAAAATACTATGAAGAATTTCAGCAAAACCTTCAAAGGTTGCAAATTTTTTTTCACTATTTTTTAAAATAACGATTTGTAGCTTTTTAAAATTGGGTTTAATGATTCTTGACTTGGACAATGTGAAATGCTGCTAATTTCGATTGAGGAAAATGGAAGGCATGATCAAAGTTTCAATCTCGCAAACATCTTTTTAACTCGGAAACGGTGCTAGTCACTTTAGTACCGTGAGCACATGAGATATAACAATGCTAACCTAGTAATGACAAAAATCTAAAACTGGTTAGATTAAGATTTTTTTACCAAGCTCTGATAGCTGTGAACAATGGCTTGGGGTATCATTTAAGAACACTTTTAAACAATTAGTTAATGATATTTTAAATAGTACAGTTTTTTGTTTATATCGGAATCATTAGAGCGGTCCTCTTTCTAGAGTCAACAAAATTCTGTACAAAACTAAAGCAAGGTTGGGATTGAGTTGAAAATGTGACAACAAATTTTCTCCGTTGTTCAGATTTGTTTCGTTTCTTTGTTATAACTTACACCAGAATCAAGTGCGTTAAAAATTTTCTGACGATACTATATATTCACAATTTTTACCAACAGTGCTTTGGTGGTTTTCTTCCTGGCATGGTCACGTTTAGTGTGTTCGTTATTCATCAGATAAACATGATAGGCCAGCAAATAAAGTTAAGTTCAGAAAAGAAACAAAAATTTCAAATGACTTGTTTTGCTTGAAGTCTACTCACTACAACCACTTGACTTAAGTCGTTGATAAGAAAAAGAAATGTTCTTGACAGTGAGTTGATATTAGATAGAAAGTATATTCGATTGCTACAGACTAGAAAGTCAAAAAGTTTTAATTTTTCAGCTGAGTAATAGCTTTGTTTTTGGCTATGTATCGTATTTAAGTGTTTTTTACTACTTTCTATAACAGTGAGAAACAACACTTTCATACTACTCAAAAAATTACTGAGACCAGTCAGAAACTACTAATTCATTTTTTTTCATTTCTGTTCATTTATTTCACGTATTTCATTTACATGGCAATTTACATGGCCTTAAATTCAAGTTAGTCGCTGAGATTTCTGTCGATTGTTTTAAGCTAGATTGACAACGTTGACTCTTACACAATAGACTCTGAGGGTTTGTTTAAGCCAAGCTTGGTCAAGCTCATTATTATCATTGCTTTGGATATTAAATAAAAAAAAACAATTTGATTTCAGTACCTCCATATCGCCAACGTGACAACAAATTTGAAAAATTTGCGGATGAAAATAGAAAACGAAGAATTTGAACACATTTTGAAGTTTGTTCCTCTTTCAACTAATGTTAGAATTAGATAATAAAAGATGAGGTTTCTCTTAATTGAAAAAACTGAACAGAACTATGATTTAAACCACTTAAATTGACAACAGCTAATGTTAATTATACTTTTTTTAAAAATCTGCATTTAAAACTTATGACAATTATGACTATATCGCAGAAACAATGTCCGTTTGCACATAATGTTCCAACCCCGCTCCTCCACATTTTGGCTTAATTGTCTACAAATGATGATGGGATAGAAAACTATTAAAAATTTTCCAAAAATAACTACCCAGGTTGATGTCCAGACCAAAATGGCTTCTGATCAGACCGTCCCAGACAAAAGCGACCTCTGATCAGACCGACTCAGACTGAAGTGTCCTCTGATTAGACCATCGTGCATTCGAAGCTCCGTGCGAAATTAAAGTGCGCTAGAAAACTGGCTCTGATCAGACTATTGTGCGCTCGAAAGCCAGGCCCTGATCAGATTAGTGTGCGCTCGAATCCGCCTCTGATCAGACTGAAGTGCGCTCGAAAATGCCTATGATAAGACTAAAGTGCGCTCAAAGTCACCTGTGATCAGACAAAAGAGCACTCGAAGTTGCCTCTGTTTAGACTAAAGTGCGTTCAAAATAGCCTGATCAGAGAATAATTTTGAACATGAACAAATCTCTGAATATCGTTATAATATATTTATTTCATGAAAATCAATGTTATCACTCTAATAATCAACTAAAGAAAAACCAATCCTAAAAGTATTGATAACAAAAATAAAAACAAAAGTTTTGCTCAAAAAATTTATTATGTATGCCCTTTATATATGCTTTTAACTGAATAAAAGAACTTAGACAGCTTTGCATAAAAACGTATTGATCTACTTTGATTCAAAATTTTTTTCTTGAGGGGACCAGCAGTTACTATCAGCTGGACCACTTGGTTCTGATCAAACCCATCAGATTTTCAGATGGAGTTCTGATCAGAATGCTGTTTTATTGTTGAGTCCTACCAGAGAAAACAAATGTCAATAAAAAACAAAAAAACTTGACAAAATTTCGCTCGACTTGGTCTCTGGTCAGACTAGTGTGCGCTCGAATCCACCTCTGATCAGACTGGTGTGCGCTTGAAATTGCCTCTTATCAGACCGTCCCAGACCAAAGTCACCTCTGATCAGACCCTCCCAGACCAAAGTTGCCTCTGATCAGGCAAGTTCCAGACCATTGTCCAGACAAAAGTGCGCTCGAAGCTTTCTCCAGACCATGTAATTCGAGCGCACCGAGAACATGTGTGCGCTCGAAGATGGTCTAATCAGAGCTCAATTTCGTCTGGCCACCTCGACCTGGGTTGTGTACGAATAAAATATTGCGTTCAACTCAAATACCTGAATGGACTAAAAACATGCTGCTTTAGAAGGATGAGGAGAGGAGATTTGCCTTTATTAAGAAAACGAGGCAAAACGAACAAACAAATCAAATAGGAACAACAACCGTTAGGGACATCTAAAATTTGAGGTCTACCTGTAGAAAAAATTTATAGCAAACTCTAAATATCGGCAAACAAAACCTGAACTAAACAAAAAAACTAGTTCAAGGTTCTTCACTTGAAAAGAAGTGGAACCAGTGCTTGATGAGATCGGTAGCAAGTAGACAAAATAAACAACAAAAGCGGCTAAGATAAAAATTTTGCCCACATGTTTTTGAAACAATTAGGTTCAAAGTAATGAAAACACTTAGATACGATTTGAAGTCATCAAAGACGTTTGTAATGCGATAATAAAC
This sequence comes from Convolutriloba macropyga, assembly GCF_964194025.1. Lineage (NCBI taxonomy): Eukaryota > Metazoa > Xenacoelomorpha > Acoela > Convolutidae > Convolutriloba > Convolutriloba macropyga. The sequence continues at coordinate 16,079,044 of NC_134475.1, forward strand.
TCAGAAAAAAAGTCTGGCCTTCAAATGCGCCTTCCTGCGATGGCGTAAATGATATTAACTTGTAATTGTTATACGGAGCAACAAAAAAAAACAAAAATTAAAAGAGTCGAAGCTAAAAGTACTTTTTGTGAAAACTTTTGTTTTCGAGTTCATGAAAATGTATCAGCTATAAGTTGAAATATCTAAACATTAGTCCCACACGGAAGCCACAAAGTAGAGACCTTCCACAGAGCAGAATCATTTCACTAAAAATTAGAAGTCTCCAATTGCGTCCCTTTTTGACGCCAAAGTGTGATACGTGAACTGTGAACAATGAGAATAGATAAAAAATACGCAAAAAGAACAGAAAATGAAAAATTCAAAAAAAAAGAAATTTACGCTTCTTCGACTAGTGGTCTTTAAAGTCATGAAAATCAACAACTAAGAACTAAAATCAGTTAATAGGCACATGTGTTGCTCCATAACAAGAGTGCATACCCTTGTTACCTCTTATTATTGAAAAAAATTCATAAGACTAAAAAAGGAAAGGTAATTAATGAAAAACGCGAAATAAATTCCGTTAAATTCAACTAAAAATAGTCGTCGAAGCCATTAAGACCATCAAATTTTCCTTAACAAACTACACTACAAGTTCAATTTCGTCCATTTTTGATCGCTATTAACTAATCAGAGGCCTATCAATATTTTGGTTAATGTCACAAACCAAGAAAAAAAGAAACTGAAAGAGGGGCAAATGCCCAAAAATCAAAAATAATTTTTAAAATATTAGTTTTTAAAACATTACATGGAGCACAAAGCCGCCATATGTATCAAATCTTATTTAGACTTAAGATGCATGATGTCTTTCAAGCAAAAATTGATTAAAAATACGTGAAAAGTAACTGCAAAGCTCTGTAATTACTTGTTTATTTTGAGAACAATATAGTTTAAAAGTCAAAAAGACAAAAAATTTCCGCCGAAAAAGCTTCAAAATTTTAACTGTCATTTGTTCATGAAGACAATCGGACCTGTCAAAGGTGAGCCTTGATATGCTTTTGTTCTGTTCTGTTCTGTTCCGCACCGAGCATAAAAAACATAATTTTTTTAAAAAAAGACAGCCATTAGTTTCAATCCGCCTGATGTCTAATTTTAAAAATTCCACTATCAGACCAAAACTAGCATTGCTATTACTCTTCGCACAAAAAGAACATGCATTGGTTCCCAGTATATTGTATAAAGATAAATTGACAAAAATTGTTCTTATATCAAAAAAATTTGATGCTGTTGACAAAATTATTGAAATTTTAGAGCTAAACAACGGCAAAATTTCAAACCAGAAAACTTTCGAAGTGAACGGAGAGGTAAATTAACCCTCTCATGAGTTGTAGCAAATTGTGTCAGCAGTCTTTAGGTGTTCACTTCAGGCGACTTTAATTAAAATTGAATAAAGAAGCGTATTACTTCCAATTATCTATGAAAATAGGGTGATTGTTTGAAAATAAGTAGCCAGAATGTGAGCCAAGACCTAAATGAAAAAATTCATTGACACTCTTCTACCTTTAGAAAACGAACCAACAACAATTTTTTTATAATTCAACAGTTTAGCAAAACCAACAAAAAAGTAGTTCATAAGATAGAGTAAGATACAGAGATCAAAGAAATCTATTCTATACGAAAAAAATGACATCGATATTATTTGAAAAAAAGTGTAATTAACTGAAATGAATAATTAAAACGCCATCAAGACATTTCAAGCCATCGTTTTTTTTTGTTTTTATCAAAAAGATTTCTCCTATTCGCTCCAAAATTTTTTTAAATTAAAAACGCAGGAATGATCCGTTTGATGACATTAAGGGGAGACAGTCTTTTTGTTTTTGTCAATCCTTGACCGCCGGGAAGAACATTTTCATTCATGACTAATTTTCATCTGGCATTTCAACTTTAAAAATGAGTTCAAGTCTTATTATTGCTAATAGTCTTGATAATTATGATTGTGACTAATTGTTTTCTGAATGGTCTGTCATGGATATCAGACATATAGTTTGTTAGCACACCTGAAAAAGCGCATGAATTAAGGTAAACGATTTCCAAAATGGATGAAATTATACGGCTTTTCAATGCCTTGTATCATATAATACAAAATATTCTGCGCACGAACAATTTTGAGCACCCGAATATCTGACTGTAGGCACATGTGTTGCTCCATAACAGGAATCCATACCCTTGATACCTCTTATTATAGAAAAAAATTCATAAGACTAAAAACGGAAAGGCTAATTAAGAAAAATGCGAAAAAAATTCCGTTAAATTCATCTAGAAAATGTCATCGAAGCCGTTAAGACCATCAAATTTTCCTTAACAAACTACACTACAAGTTCAATTTTGTCCATTTTTGATCGCTATTAACTAATCAGAGGCCTATCAATATTTTGATAATGTCACAAACCAGGAAAAAAAGAAACTGAAAGAAGGGCAAATGCCCAAAAATCAAAAACAAATTTTTAAAATATTAGTTTTTAAAACATTACATGGAGCACAAAGCCGTCATATATATCAAGTTTTATTTAAACTTAAGATGCATGATGTCTTTCAAGCAAAAATTGATTAAAAAATACGTGAAAAGTAACTGCAAAGCTCTGTAATTACTTGTTTATTTTGAGAACAATATAGTTTAAAAGTCAAAAAGACAAAAAATTTCCGCCGAAAAAGCTTCAAAACTTTAACTGCCATTTGTTCATGAAGCCAATCGGACCTGTCAAAAGTGAGCCTTGATATGCTTTTGTTCTGTTCTGTTCTGTTCCGCACCGAGCATAAAAAACATAATTTTTTTTAAAAAAAGACAGCCATTAGTTTCAATCCGCCTGATGTCTAATTTTCAAAATTCCACTATCAGACCAAAACTAGCATTGCTATTACTCTTCGCACAAAAAGAACTTGCATTGGTTCCCAGTATATTGCATAAAGTTAAATTGACAAAATTGTTCAAATATCAAAGATGTTCATACATTTGATGCTGTTGACATAATTATCGAAATTTTGTAGCTAAAAAACGGCAAAATTTTCAACCCAGAAAACATTCGAAGTGAACGGAGATGTAAATTAACCCTTTCATGAGTTGTTGCAAATTGTGTCAGCAGTCTTTAGGTGTTCAATTCCGGCAACTTTAAACAAAATTGACTAAAGAAGCGTATTACTTTCAGTTTTCTATGAAAATAGGGTGATTTTTTGAAAATAAGTAGCCATGATGTGAGCTAAGACCTAAATGAAAAATTTCAATGACACTCTTCTACCTTTAGAAAACGAACCAACAACGATTTTTTTAAATTTAACAGCTTAGCAAAACCGACAAAAAAATAGTTCATAAGATAGAGTAAGATACAGAGATCAAGGATAATCTATTCTATACGGAGAATCATGACAACGATATTAATTGCAAAAAGTGTAATTAACTGAAAAAAAATAATTGAAACGCCATCGAGACATTTCAAGCCATCGTTTTTTTTGTTTTATCAAAAAGATTTCTATTCGTTCCAAAATTTTTTTAAATTAAAAACGCAGGAAATATCCGTTTGATGACATTAAGGCGAGCCAATCTTTTTGTTTTTGTCAATCCTTACCGCCGGGAAGAACATTTTCTTTTATAAACTACTTTTCATCTGGCATTTCAACTTTAAAAATGAGTTCGAGTCTGATCATTGCTAATAGTCTGGACGATTCTGATTATGACTAATTGTTGTCTGGATGGTCTGTCATGGATGTTAGGTATATAGTTTGTTAGCAAACCTGAAAAAGCGCATGAATGAAGATAAACGATATCCAAAATGGATGAAATTTAACGGCTTTTCAATGCCTTGTATCATATAATACTAAATAATCTGCGCACAAACAATTTTTGAGCACGCGAATGTCTGATCATTGCCGGCCGTTTTTAAACACACACTACTTCGAAGTGGTCTGGAACGCCTCTCGACCAAGGTCTAGTTAAAGTCCCAAAAGCCAACTTCAAGTTTTCTGATTATGGGTATTTCCGTGTCCAATCAAAGGTTGCTTCGAGGGAAAATTGAGGGCACGAAAGTCTGATCAGATATCACTTTTGACTGAGATTGTCTGATCAGAGATTATTCTCGACAGAAATGGTCCGATCAGTGAGTGGCTTAGTCTGCGATGGTCTGATCAGATCTTCTTTGGGAATGCGATCTCAGCTGAGCGAAAAAAAATGCATGTGGTTTGCAAAAAAAATCCAACTAAGCTGAAGATCATCACTGGCATTTATCCGCCACCGTGACTAAAAATGTGCTCAACCCGAGAAACAACATTGTGGCATTCGCCAGTCAATTCTTCAGTTTAGCAACTGCAGGGTTTAAAAAAGTGTTTAGTTTTAAGTAAAGAGTTTAGTTTTAAATTTAAAATTCAGAGCCATTTAATACTTTTGGCGAAATTTCCTGATCTTGCTACACATAGAAACTGGTTTTTGAAGCGGGTAATATTTAAAAAAAATTAGCAGTTGAAAATGGGGCAAAGTAAATCAACATGTTTTGACACCTCTCTTAATTATAAACTTCTCTAATTGTGACGAGTGACGATTACTTCTGTTATTTATAAACTTCTACATTAATTTCGGTTCCGATAAAGTTGCCAAGTATGCGGTTACAACTAGACCAATTATGAAGAAGAAAATTTTAAAAATTATTTCCGTTTTACTTGCCGTCTCTGGTTTTAATAGTCTGTTCCAGCTCTTTAATAGTAAGTAGATAAATTAGCTTAATTAAGCTCAATTTTTATGGAGCTGTTTAGGTTGAATCTAATACCCTCCCCCCCCCCCCCCCCCCCCCCCCCGAGTGACTTTATGACCTCACATTCAAATAGTAGTTGCAAAGCACGTTACTCTTCAAAAATAGCAAGGACTCTTGGGTTTCACAGTTTCACAAGAGTCATATGTCATCGAAACTG